>NC_058132.1:178825583-178962506 GCF_016433145.1 Gracilinanus agilis | reverse complement strand
GAAAGGAAAGAAGGAAGGAAAGAAGGAAGGAAGGAAAGAAGGAAGGAAAGAAGGAAGGAAGGAAGGAAGGAAGGAAGGAAGGAAGGAAGGAAGGAAGAAAAAGAAAAAATTAAAGTTTTAGGGAAAAATAAGAAAAAATTAAATATTCAAGATTTTAAATGATAGTTGTATAAAAGAAGGGAGTCACCTTTTGGCAGCTAGCTCTTTGTTTTCAAATTGCTTACCTAAAACCTTCAGCTCAGCACTGGCGTAAATGGATCCATATTTGTTTTCTGCCAAACACTGATACATTCCAGCATCCGACTGATTCACATTGTGGATCATCAATATACCATTAACCATCTCAACCCTGCTCTGTAATGGAATTAGAAATAATATCATTCCACAAACCAAATAGAGGATGTAGAATTTCTAGGTGTTTCCCTAGACTAAAAAGCCAAACCCCTTAAAATCAATATGATTATGATACAATTTTGCATAGTTTTAGAATTTGTTTTGCTATTTACATATTTCTTTTTTTTTTTAAGGATTTCCACTCTATGGTAAGTGAACAATAGAAACCTAACTAGAAAAGATCATAAATATGTCTTTATCTCCTTAATCCCATTTGTTTGTTTTTTACTTAAAGACTGTAATATTGCCTTGACAAATCAAACTGACTTCGGTGGTTGTGTGGAATATATTGGGGGAAAAAGAATCCAACAAAGTGCGCATGTGTGTGTGTGTTTATTCACACATAATCTGCAATGGAATATCAGGGGTCAGGACGCATATGGGTTTATGTTTTACAAGTTCAGTAGTAAGATTAAAAATTGTCTCTGCTCACAAGTGGGGCACCTTTGATAATCTAAATTTAATCTTGAGACTGATTTTTCGCACAAAATAAAACCACTACACAGTTTGATTCAATTTATCATTATTGTATATATATATATATATATGCACATATATATATATACATACATATACATAAGTTCCCTTGTCAGAAGCCACTTACTCATGGAGAGAGAATTCTTTACACAAAATTGAAGCATGATGATGGATGAATGGCTATATTTATATAATGTTGGGGCTTGGGTGTATGATTTTAAGACTGTCAGAAAATGAAAATTCAGTCAATCCATCAATTGTTCTGGCCATTTAATGTGAAGTAACCAATCAGATTGATAATTTTCACCATTAACTTTTTATTTAATGGTTGGGGGAATGCTCAAATTGATGAGATCATATATCCATCAAAATACTGAGTAACAAATTGACCAGTAGTTTGGGTGAGCTGTAGACAAAATTTCCAGTTTTCCATCACTATAATAAGATAATATTTATAACTAGGCAGCATTTGTATAGTACACTAAGTTTATAAAGCTTTTTATAGGTACTATCACATTTGATTCTCCCAACATCTCTGTGGAAATAGGTGTTTTTTATTTTTTTATTTTTTAGGTGTTTTTATTATTATTATTATTATCCCCATTTTATAGATGAGGAAGCTGAGGCAGATATAAATTAAATGAGTTGGCTGGAGTCACATAGCTAGTAAATAGCTGTTTTATTTAAATACTTTCTCTGATACCATAACAGTCCCTTTTAAAAGTATCTTACTTTCTTGGCATAATTGCTTTAATATAAAACAGTTAATTCTCCACCCATATTCTTGTTTTTATTTTTTTAATAGTTTCCATAGAATGGTGCAAATTGTCTTGGAACCAGGATAGCTGGTACTCATTGAATAATCTCCATAAAATATGAAAGTTAATAGAGTCCTGACCTTAAAATAAGGAAATCCTAAGTTCAAATACTTCCTCAGACAGTTACTGTGTGACCATAAGCAAGTAACCTAAGTTCTCTTGTCCTCGGTTTTTTAATTTGTGAAATTGCAGTTTTAGAATTGACTTTTACAGACCCTTCTAGCTCTAAATCTATGATCCTATAAGGTTAATAAAACAAAACAAAGAAAAAAACAAAACAACTAAAAACTAAAACAAACTTTCCAACATCCCTAGTTAACTAGAGGTAAGTGGAATTTCCCAAAAAGAAGTTACAAAACTTAGAGACAAATTGGAATATCAGAAAGACCTCTAGAATGGTAATCAGGAGAACTGCATTTTGTTCTTAGTTTTTTGACTAACCCTGAAACTTTGTGTAATTCATTTAAGGAATTCAACTGTTTAAAAATAGGGGCTAAATAATATCAAATTTTAGAGCTACAAGTTGATTCTACTATGAAAATCCTTTTCTATTTTCTATGGAATTTTTCAAGTAAATGGCAGTGGTAAGTAATCATGTAACCTTCAAAAGCAAAAAATATATAGTGTAAAAGGGATTTAGTGCACACTTTAATCACTAGAGATGGCTTCATACATGTGGACAATGTGGTAAGCCTGCTTCTGGGAGAGGCGGTAGAAGTGATGAACATATAGACATTCTGTTTTGGTCTACTACATGGTCAAGAGAAACTTCTTTCAAGTGGTTGTGTAGTCAAAATTGTCTATATTTTTGAAACTGCCTGACTGAGCAATAATCTGGATTTTTTCTGCATTCACTCTGGAGATGAAGGAATACTTCACTCACAGCTAATGACATCTATGGTAAAGCAGAAAGGCTGAGAACCTCCTTCTATTTCTCTTCCATCAGGTCATATGGCCCCAGAATTAGAACTTTGGGCTTTTTCTTCATTCATTTCTCTTGTGGGAACAGTGACTAGAATCTCCAAATCCATAAAGGAGTGTAATAATCTAGTCTTGGTGTTGCAGTGAGCCCAACAAAGAAGCTCAAGGAGCTGGGTAGCAGGCATGATTTCAAAGGTGGACTTTGCACTTGAGCTTTTCAGGACTATCTATGAGAACTAAACTAAGCTGTGAGCCTAATTCCTCTCCTTTCCAAAAAAGGGAAGATTGTGACCCAAGATGATGAGAAAAAAAATCTCTACATAATTGTTCTTTCTTTAACTTTGAAGTAAATAGTACTTTGTAAAAACTAACTCAATGTTAAAGTGACTGAATGGAACTGGGGTGCTACTTAACTAGATCTCTAAAAATAAGGGGAACATGGTAGGTGGTAGCTTAAGATTTTTGCAGAAAAAAAGAGAATCCCATCCCCATCAGGGTACCAGTGAAGGGTTAAGAATGTACAAGCCCTGGCCCTGGGAGAGTGAGGCCAGAGCATCCATGCTACACCAATGATCAAAAGCTGCAGAAAAATATGGGTAACAATGATAACATTAGGACACAGACATAAATCTGCCTGTCATTTTCCCTGTCCACTACCATTGAAAAACAAAAAGAGAATCTACTTTTATTCTACTATAATTTCAAAATTTCAACTAAAAGAAATGGAGTCTAGTTTTTCCTTTATTAAGTTCTGCACAAAAACAATGTCAGGCCAGTTACTGGCTCACTGCATATATTACCTGTGCCAAGAGAGGGACTCCATTCTTCAACCAACGATATGTGGGTCTGGGCTTTCCAGTGGCTTTACATTCCCATCTGAGAGGGCTGCCACTGTCTAAATGAGTATCATTCAGCTTCTCTACCCAATGTGGGTAGTCTGTAAGAAATTAAATATCAAAAAGTAGTGATTTCAACATTCAGGCAATATTCAGCCAATTCAAAATACATCTAATTGAATATTCAGCATCTTTCCCTCATTAATTCATATGAATTTCATTAATAACCATAGGTGGTTGGAAGACACACTTATGAAAAAGTGAGAACCAAGCCTAAAATTTTTGCATTATATACAGAATGCAAAATGTACAGATAAAGTGACACTATTGCAGATAAACAACACCACTTAAAAATACACCTCCTTAATTCAAACAGATGGTCTTGTTTTGTTAGCCTACTTAAAGTCATTGGACTCAATTTTTAGTTATTAATTGCTGGTAAGTTTTGTATTTAAAGATACTCATTAACCCCTTGAGAGCTCTGGGTAATATTTAAAAAGCAAAACATTTTTCTTATCATTAATTTGACAACCACCAACAAACACGAACACTTTCATATGTAAAGGGCAGAAAAAGAGGATTGTACATGACACTGTCTTTAGGTACAGTGTATATCTTTTAGTGTATAATATATCCAACATATTAGTTTCAAAGTTCTCTTTGATATCTTATCAAAGATATCTCTGAATATCCTTCTGTTCTCATTTGTATATTTAAAAAAGAAAATATAACATTTTTTTTTCTTCCTTTCTTCCTCCCTTCCTCCCTTCCTCCCTCACTCTTTACTTCCTTCCTTCCTTCCTCCCTCCCTCCCTTTTCCTTCCTTCTTTACTTCTTTAGTCTCTCCCTCCTTCCCTTCCTCCCTCCCTCTCTTCCTTCCTTCTTTCCTCTCTCCTTTTTTACCTCCTTCACTCTATTCATTCCTTCCTTCCTTCACTCCCTACTTCTCTCCCACCCTCCTTCCTTCCTCCTTTGGTTTCTTCCTTCTTTTCTTCCTGAGAGCAGAAGTAATACAACAATTTTGATTTGATTAATAGTGGTATACATCCTCATTCCACTGAATTTTTTATCTCTTAGTTGGTACATAATCTTATCAACTTGGAATATTTTCCCAAAGAATAATCATCATGGGATAGAACTTTTTGCTCTCCCCCAAAATGTTCAATAGTTATAACAGTTTAAAACATCTCTCACAATTGAAGAGAATTTAAATGCAAGAGTTTTGCAAGAAAGATAATAGTTAAAATGTTTTAGAGCATGTACTGACAAAGAGGAAAAATATCCCCTAAATACACATAATAATGCATATTTAAAAGAGTTGAGATATTAAATATAAAAGGGATATTCATAACAAGTGAATTATATACCAACTCTACTGTTATCCTGAGCTTCTAGGGCCAAACTATACTCATTTCAGTTATATGCTAAGGGCCTTCACTGTTAAATTATTTAAAATTTAATATGTTAAACAAAAGACCTTATGTGAGCGATTCATATATTTAATGTATCATCAACATACCCGGATCATCCTAACAGTGGGGGAAGAGGGCTGCTGACAGTGAGGTTACATTTAGTAACCAGGTTGTGATTACCATGAGTGGATGAGGAAGGTAGAGCTTGTGAACAGACAAAATAGTTACTTGAATGATGGAATGGTTTTGGGAGAAGAATGGGTAGAACAAAGATAGGGATGATGGTTTATAATTATACCTTTGGGAGAACAGTGAATAGAATATACATATGTACTTCATTCCAAAGTCTGACTATAATTTTTCTTTTCTACTATTGTTTAATATTATTTATTATGATTTATATACTGGTATCAATAAAAGAAAGTAGTGTTTAGAAGTCAGGAATAGGTTCAGGTCCTACCTCTGACACATACTGGCTTAATGACCCTAAGCAAGCCTTTTAATCTCCCAGAGTATGAGACAGCTCTCTACAACTCTAAATTGCAGAGTATTTGCTGATTTGCATTAATAGTTGCGGTTTCCTCATCCAGTATTTCTGAGTGTTACCCAGATTTCAAAGCAATGAAAACATAGGTTTAGACAAACAACAACAAACAATGAAATATAAAAAGTCTTTTGTTATATTTGAGTAGATCTTTTATAAGGTATATATGAAGTCACATTGACAAAACTATTATGAGCTCAAGAGGCATGAATTTGTTCAAGTCCATGCCAATAGGGGGAAGATCCATATTTAAGACATTCAAAATATCTAGAAATATATATATATGTATATATATATATATATGATATCCTTGACAAAATAATTATAGGCCTTGTCTTAGATTATTCTCTTTTATGAACTTTCCATGAAAGCTTAACTTATCACATTAGGGAACATGGTTCATCCATTACATATCACCCAAATCATTCTTCTTCTTGGACATGCCTTTTCCTGTCCTTTCTGCTTGTTTATTTGAACCTATCTTTCAAGTACCAGTTCAAATCCCACCTATTCCAGGAGGTCTTCAGGCAAGTGCTGAATGACCACTTGTCAGGGCTATTGGAGGAAGAGTTAATGTTGAGGTCTAAGTTAAACTAGATGACCTCTGATGCCCTCTTCAATGAGGTGATTCTGAGATGAGAAATACTGTGCAGTATCAAATGAATAGGTTGGTGAAAAGAAGATAATTTTTTAAAGTTGTCTATACCCCCCCAATGAACAAATATTATTATACATAAAGGTGGATACTTGTAAGATAGCCAGAGCCAAAACAATGAAATTGCTAACAAGAAATTGGTAAGCAGTAGAATGTTTCTATAGAGAATTGTAGGAAAATGAGAGACAACAAAATAGTCTGGACTTCTGGGTAATAGGATAAGGTAAGAAAAGAACAGAATAAGATCTATATTGTAGGGTAAGTGAAGCCTACATTGGATAAAATTTAAAATAAATCCATTAACTTCTGTGGGAGGCCAATAATAGAAACAGAGTCTCAAATAGATAAAAATCTGAGACTCCTCTTTTGACCCCTTTTATGATCCATACCTTTTCTTATTGGAAAAACATTATAGACTTATTGAAAAGCTTTAAGTTCCTAGCAAACCAACAAGTACAGAGTTAACAATTTCTCTCCTTGATCATTAAGAAGCCTGAACTCCAAAAAATATATTACTTAGACAATCAAGGTCAGAACTGAACAAAGCTAGACAAGACTTTATCTGACCAGGTGCAATCCTGTAAATCAAGAGTACAGGACTCAATTTGTTTAGGGTATCTATGAAATATATTTCTGCTCCCAGAATTAACCTCCTACTAATTGGTGGTTGGAATTTGGCCTTTGACCCTGGACCTATCTCTTTACTTTTTAGACTCTAATGGGTTTTTGTATAATTTGTAACCCCTTCACAGCTATAATTATTTCTCTGTGCTCTTTGTGT
Source organism: Gracilinanus agilis (assembly GCF_016433145.1). Taxonomy (NCBI): domain Eukaryota; kingdom Metazoa; phylum Chordata; class Mammalia; order Didelphimorphia; family Didelphidae; genus Gracilinanus; species Gracilinanus agilis. The sequence continues at coordinate 178,955,669 of NC_058132.1, read as the reverse complement.
GAAATCAGTATATATTAAACTCAAGACTACATGGCAAGTTGGAGCAGTTATGAAACTTCATCTATTTGGCATCTGGCAGGTTTCCTCAAATGTCTATATGACTGAGGAGATACATTCCGTTTTAGACTCAGCTTGTATTAAAATTTCACTGGCAGAATAGCACCTTGGCAGCTTGCTTAGGTAAATTTAGAATTAGCTTAATCTTGGGGGTTTATTTATAAAAAAAAAAAGTAAGGCAAATGGTCAGAGGTATCTATATGGTACAGTAGACGAAGTATCTAGTCTGAAGTCAGGAAAACTCATCTTCCTGAGTTGAAATCTAGCCTCAGGCACTTACTAGTTATGTGACCCTGGGAAAGTCACTTAATCCTGTTTGCCTCAGTTTTCTCATCTGTAAAATGAGCTGGAGAAAAAAAAATGACAAATCACTTCAGTATCTTTGTCAAGAAAACTCCCAACAGGATCAAGAAGAGGTGGACATAACTGAAATGCATGAGCAATAAAAAAAAAAAAAAAGATGTGCACAAAACATTTGCTTTATTATCTAGTCATTGAGAACTCACACACTGATAAGGCAATGACCTTTACTCTCAGTTAACAAGTGCAAATTAACCAAATGAGATTTTTGTAAAACCTACAATATAATAGTTTATTAAGAGATGCTTACTTTTATTAACAACCTCACTCCTTTTTTTGTCCCCTATTCCCTCCTTTCTTCTAGTCCTTTCCATTTAATCCATTATGATCATCCTGTGATCTAGGGGCATTGTTGTTTTGCTGTTTCCTCCTCCAGCTTGTTTTATAGATGAGGAAACTGAGGCAAAGAGGTTTAAGTAGGTTGTCTAGGGTCATGAAGCTAATGAATATCTGAGGCTAGATTTGAATTCATGAAGATGTGTCTTCCTTATTCCATACTCAGTGCCTGCCTCCTTACTTTTTGTGGTAGCTGACTTCAGCCAGACTTAAACATTTTCCCTGTTTGCCCCCTTGCCTGGCATGTTCTCCCTCCTTATCTCTCACTCTTAATTTCTCTAGTTTCCTTCATGACTCTGCTAAATTCCTACTTCAAGTTATGAAAATTTCCTTCAACCACCCCCACATCCCCAGCTTCTCCTGCTTTCTTCCTCCTAAGTTACCTTGTAGTTATTAATCCATACCCTTTTGTTGTAATCCAAACCTTTCATAACAAGAAGCCTTTCACAGTGCCTTATCTTAGTACCTTCCTTCTAGAATACTCTAAGTTTATCCTGTATAAAGTTTATTTGAAGATAGTTGTTTCCACATCATTTTCCCCTTTAGATTGTGAGCTCTTTGAAAAAAAAGGAACTCCCCTTTTTTTTTCATTTTTATTAGAGCAGAGTGCCAGGTATGTAATAGGCACTTAAACATGTTAGTGGATTGACCGCTCAAAATCAATATATTCATGAACTCATCTCATTTATGTTATTAGGAAAATGAAAATAGAGCCACAGCTATGAATGCATAGCAGAATTATTTCTGTAGTATACACCTGGTAGATGCCACCATTTCCATGAGACTAGACAGATTTCATCAGTTTAAAGTATTTTAAAACTGTAATTAGTATATTTTTCTATAATACTGAAGGTTTTTTGTATTGTCAACACACTTTATTGTGATTTCCTACAAAGAATTTCAAAATTGATTTAATTGTTCCCCAAACTTCTTTAAAGACCATCTTCTATATGCAAAACGCTATACAATCACTAGGACAACAGATCTACAAAAGGGTATGGATTAATAACTACAAGGTAACTTAGGAGGGAGAAAGCAGGAGAAACTGGGGATGGGGGGGTGGATGAAGGAAATTTTCATAACATGCTGAACATGGAAATGTGTATTGTATCATAACACATATACAAGACAATTTTTTTTAAAAAAAGAAAACATCTCTTGTTTTCCTCCACTTAGAAATTTAGTGATAAGTGCCCAAAAAAGGTTTACAAACTTTCAGTCTTTTGTTGGCCAATTAGCTGAAAACATTTATTTAGTAACCTAAGCTCATTACAAATTGAAATGGAAGACAAAAGTACCAAAAAAAGACAGATTATAAGCTTCTAGAGGGCAAGATCACCTTCCTTCCTTCCTTCCTTCTTATTTACCTCTCTCTCTGTCTCTTAATCTCTGTCTCTCATTTCTAACTCAATTCTGGGAATATGATGGGCACTTAATAAATACTTGCTGAATTAAATTCCTTCTTTTGAGGAAAATCACTATGAATCTCTGAGGATGTAGGAAGCTGCATCATTCCTGGGGACTATGAAAAATATCTATAAAATTTAAAAAAATATGAACATATTGTTCTGTATCAATCAGGATTACTTTTCCTTTCTTCTTAGTCATATCATTTATTTTTCTTGTAGGTTCCATGATTCTGTCCTCTAGTATGGAAATCTGAAACCCACTAAATAAAAGCATGAAAACTAACAATTATCATGTTGCATAGTGTTGATTGATGATCACAACTCAAATATCCAAAACTTAAGTATCTGTAGTTTCTAGTCCATGACATACTGACTGTGCCATGCTCTATATTCTTTGGTTAGCTAAGTGCAGTTTAGTTTTCTTATAGAAAGGCATGAATTGAATGCAAACCATAATGGCTATTTTCATGCATGACAAATTGTAATATTCAGATCATGACATAAGTAGAAGTCTTTAAAGTGTGAAAAAGATGCCTTCTTTTAATATTCAAAATACAGAGAGAAATAAATAATGAAGAAAACAGTTTTAACTATGATGCTTTTTTGATATTATACAATAATAACTTCAATACGAAGAACAATGCACTTTTGCCTGAGGTTTTAGACAGTTTTCAAAATTGTACTTTTTTGCCAGAGGCATTATTTGTCTAGTTTTTCTTTCTTTTGGATAAAACATTGTCTTAAGAAAATCATTTATTTATGTTAGATTAGGCAAGGAAGCTTTAACATTCATCAATCTTTTACAAAGTGTCCTTAGTGGATTTTTTGAAAAGAAGGAAAATACTTTTATTTTGAACATTTTTACCCAAAGCTTATCCATTATATTATGATATACCTTTTTCTATCTGCTTTATGGGTTGCCCCTCAAAATATTTTAATCATCTATATTGGGAAACCTAAAGGGAAACAAAATATTTATTTCCCTCCCACACCAGAGCGACAGCTAAATGTGTAGTCTATCAATTTAGTTCATCTATAAACAAACATATCTTGGACAAACACCATACAGATGAGGATGTGGACCAAAAATTGTATTAAAGGAGGATATTATACTGGAATAAGGGTATGCTGGGAATATCTCTTAACATTCACAAATTGTTAAATTTTCAGTGTACTAATATCTTGGGAATTAGCCAATACTACAAATCAAGGCCTGATATTTTGTTCTTTTGATTGTCTAGATAATACAAATGATGAACTGTTAAAAATTCAGATTAAACTTAAGAATGTTGTGTGTGTTTATGTGTTCCTCCCTCCCAGGTAGGTTTTTAAATAAATTTTGTTGAATAAGTGACTAGCATATGAGAAGGAATATTAAGAATAAAGCCGATGCGAAAGTAACCAGAAAATATAGTATAACTATATGGTAGGAATGAGATGATGGATGGCCCAAATACTGCAGAGGAATTCCAAACTCTCTAATATTTACTTATTTATATATATTTTAAGTTTACCTTCTATATTAGAATCAGTACTATGTATTGGTTCCAACACAGAAGAGTGGTAAGGGCTGACAATGGGGGTTAGGTGACTTGACCAGGATCACACAGCTAGAAAGTATCTGAGGCAATATTTGAAACCAGAATCTGCTGTCTGTAGACCTGGACTAATATTTATTTTTAAGGAGAAGATATCCTTTAGTTAATTTAAAAGCTTTTCTATGGATGATGTGTGAAAAAAGAGACCCACAAAGATAAGGATTCTATAAGACGAGAAGTTGCAGGATAGTTTTGATCTGTCTTAGTTGAAGGAACATGAACCAGGCAATCAACAGACATTTACTAAGCATCTATTGTGGGCCAGCCGCTTATTGAAGAATCTTCCCATATTTTATATTATTTTCAAAGAAGCTAAAGCTGGTTCAATCATAATTTCTACAAAGGGGTTTAAGCTTTCACCTAAGTATAATTTCTAGCTGTCCAAGCTTTCAATTTTGAGACAAAGGCAAGCAGAAAATCTTTATAGAATCCTTCTTGGCTGAAGTTAATTTATATATATATATATATATATATGTGTGTGTGTGTGTGTGTGTGTGTGTGTGTGTGTGTGTGTGTGTATATATATACACACATATATTTTTAATCCCTTAAACACTATGAAAATCATAAGTAGACACCTCTGTGAAGGCTTTATTTGTCTCTTGGACTATTATACTTCAGGAATTGGAGTTAGAGAGAACTACTCACTTCTCTCAGAGGTTCCTATACTCTCTCTATAAAGTTTGAACAGAATTTTTCCTAAAGGAATTACACTAATTATATACATAAATGTGTGAATGTGCATGGTCAAATTGGTGCTACCATTTCATTCTACACTTATTGCCAATTCTATGAGCCAAAAGACAGAAAGACCTCATTGTCTCTCTAGAGTTTGAGGTGGAAGAAAACTACGCATGGCAGGAAGCCACCCTGAGCACATATTATGCTGAAGGGCTGTATACTTCCAAGGATGTCTTCTAAAACCTAACAAAAATGATTGCCAAATCACCAGTCCATTCCAATTTCTTTATCTAGAAAATGGCCGGTTCTTTCTACTGAGAGATTAATGCTTCATATAACCATGGGTTTGCCTGTGCCCATTTGGCCAAGAGTTCATAGTTAATTGTGCATGACTTAACAAGAATTCACAGATTGTTTCTTACTAGCTTGCCCTCCTACCAGGAGGTACATAAGCAATAGCAAATAAAACCAGCATTCTCATCTACTAATCCAAAGCAAATTGTTACAGTCTATGGGTAAGTGGCCAAGGGGGTGCAAAACAGCTCTAGGAAGAACACTAAAGCATCCTCCAAATGTAGACCATGTAACCCGCTGTTTAAAAAGTATTATTCTCTATGATATCTACATTCTTACTCTTCTAGAGGGCTCTTGGGCACTTTTTTCCAAAAGTCTAATAGACAATCTCTATCATTTTCCACTGAGGTAACAGTAGAGTTCCATTCAACATAGAACTCCATTCAATTCCATTCAAAAAACATGTCATTAAATAAACATGTATTAAATACCTATTATATACTAGCTACTGTGCTAGGTGCAGTGGACACAAAGATGAAAAAAAAAATTAGTAGTTCTTTCTGCCAAATTCTACTTGGGGAAAAACATCATGTACACAGATAAGCAAAAACAAAATATAAACAAAGTAAATGCAAATGCATCTCCAGGAGAGGACTCCCAAGAACTGGTGAGAAGGTGGCTTTTTAGTTGAGCTAGAGGAAGTTAGAGGTTCTAAGAGACAGTAGTAAGATGGGTAAGCATTACTAGCAGAAGGATAGCCTAGGGAAAGTCATTGAAGCAGGGGATGAAATGTGTATGGGTAAAAGCATGAAGGTCAGTTAGGCTAGAATGATTGTCATATGAGGGAAAAGAACATGAAACCAGGGTAGAAAGATAGATCAGAGCCTATCCTGAGTGGCTCTAAGTGCAACATAGGAATGGACATTTTTTTGGAACAAATTGAAAGCCATTTTAATTAATTTAATAGAGGCACATAGGAAGACATGGTCAAAATTATGTTTTAGAAACATTAATTTGAGAGTCCTGTAGATGACACATTGGATTGGGAAGAAGTAGTAAAAAGGGAGACCAATTTGAAAGGGGTAGGACAAGTTGAGAAAAAATTAGCAGTTCTTTGTTACAGATGAGTTTGTGAAAGAAAGAGTTTTCTTTTACTCCTGGAAACTTTGCTTAGAAACTGACTAAATGCAATTATAGAATGTCAAAATTGGAAGGGAACTCAGAGATCTTATAATTCAAACTTTGTCAAAAGTGTAAATAATAAAGGTTATTTTTTAATGGTACTTTCCCTCTGAAGGTATGCTTTGCATACATTAATTTTTATTTCTTGTCACATAGTTTGTGAAAACACTATTATCCTCATTTTACATGTGAAAGAATTGCTTCAGATGGGTTAAATGACTGGCCCAGAACCACAAAAACAAAAAATGTAAGAGTCAGGATTCAAAATCTGATTCAAATCCAGTGTTTTCTGCATTTACAATATATCAAGACTCTACTTGAACCTTTGATGTTAAGGGGATTATACTATTAACTCCTAGAGTTATTCAATACTACATTTTTCATTTTTTGTTTCCTTGAACTCTACTCTTCTAAAGCCCAGTTTACACACTACTTAGTTGGACTTCCATATCTACTACAAATACTAAAATGAAACAATCACTTCTATTTAAATTTCTTATTATTTCCACTTCATCATACAGTTCCCTTTTATTGATGAGAATCAGATACAGGGGAAAATATCTTCATTGCTTCTAGATTTATGTTAACAGAAAAGAAATGGGGAAAAAAGTTAGATGCTCTACTTTAAGCAAAGAAAGATTTCTAGCATATGTGTAGATCATTGAAGTCTTCCATCACAATAATATTCTGTCTCTACCAGCTTTGTCATATTAAGTAGAAACATCATTTATTTCCTCCATCTGAGCTGGTGTTTTATAGCCTATTGATATAATGATATGTCTTCAGCTTATACCCTTTTTGATCTTAATGCTTTCCATCATGTCTTCCTTCAAGTTCATAGATTTCCACATGGATTATTATCTTATTCATATACAATGTTACTCTTTGGTTCGTTCTAATCTATTCCTTCGGAGTAAAGGTAATCCCTTCCATACTGCATTTCAATAATGAGCTGAATTATACCAAGTTTCAAAAATTCCTATGAATTTACCTTAAGTTAAAATCTTGAGGTTTAGAAGCTATATCTGATCACTCTTCCTTTTCTATTTAAAACCCTCTTCAGCAGATCAGCCAGTCTCAGGTTAAACATGGTCCTTGGTCAAAAGCCTATCATTGATCATTTTAAGCACTCTATTATTGACCAGATTGCTTTGAAGAGTTAATCTAACAATGGTGTTATCTCACTATATTATATGGATAGAAAATGCATTTTATTTTCAACTGTCAATTTGGAAGACCAAGAGAGTTCAAGTGAATAGACTGGAATAAATCCATATAAAAGAAAGAAGTTAGCCTATACTTATGCATCTTGGAAAAAAGCATTTTATATGGAAAAGTTTTACTTCTCAAATTTAAAAAATGGACAAGCCATTTATTTGGTAGAAAGACATATATCAATTCTCTCTCTGACTTTTTAACTAAAACCCCTGCCTTCTCTCTTAGAAATAATATTGAGTATTGCTTCCAAGGCAGAAGAGTGGTTAGGGTTAAGCAATAGGGCTTAAGTGACTTGACCAGGGTCACACAGCTAGAAAGTTTTTGAGGCCAGATTTGAAACTATGATCTCCCATTTCTAGGCCTGCCTCTCAATCCACTGAGCCACCTAGCTATATCCTACATCAATTTTCTTAAGAAACTGCCCAATAAATATAAATGAATAAGTGAATAAATAAATAAATGAGGGTTCTTTGAAAGTAGGGTTTAACTTTATAAATGAATTAGTCCACCTTCAAAAGCTAATAGTTTGTTCTTTTATTTCTAGTAGGATCAGATACATTCAGTGTAGAAATTATTATTTTTATAGTAAATAGTCTACTGAAATTGAACAAATGAATTTTATGAAGGAATGGATTAAAAGCATCGTATTAGTGCTCACTAGATACAAGACACAGGGATAAAGCTCTAAAGACTTAAAAAGCCAAAGACCCCCTGACCTCAAAACTTTTTAATTATAAGGGAGACATCAGGGAGAAGAGAAGACTGCAGACCAAGATGTAAGAAGCAGAGATGGCTGATATAAGGTGGGAGGTATGCCCACAGCAGCAAGGCAAATGATAAAAGAATGGTCAGCTACATGGGGTATTACACACATGGTCTGGTCTGGAGCCAGTTGGATATAGTAGACTATATGAGTTAATGTTCATTCAATTATCGAAACAGCTCAACCCTAGAATGAAAGTTCCAAAGATTAGTGAACGAAATTTTTCCATGTCATGGTCTCTGGAGGTCTATGTGAAAGTGGAACTTCGATGAATTGGCTTATATTTTGGTGAACCCAGAGAGAGGGTAGGACAGTTACCACGACTACTATTAAACTGAAACTTGATTAATGCATATTACAGGAACACCTTTTTTCCTAATTCACTGTAGCTTGTTTCCTTTCCTCTCTGACTATGGAATGTGTGGTCCTAAGGCAGAACTCTGAACTAAAAGAAAACTAATTGAACTCCTAAGATTCTTTTTGGGATCCCAACAAATGCAATCCTACTTTTTGAACACTGATGTTTAATTTATACATCTCAACAATTTCCAAGCCTTCTTGTCAATCTCATCTAAAGGGGACTTGGTTTTCAGAGAGCATCCCTTGCCCATGTCTAACTTAAAAAAAAGGAAACTAATGGTTCTCTATTTACTTAAATTAATAAAACTAATATCTAGCATTTATGTTATTAGTAAATGATACTCTTATCTAGCATTTAAAGATGGAAGTATGCTATAGATATATTACCTCATTTGATTCTTCCAACAACTCTGTTAGGTAGAGGCTATTATTACCTCCATTTTATAGATGAGGAAACCAAGGCTGGAGGAGGTTAAATGACTTGTGTTATGCTTATAGAACTCTTAAGAGTCTGAAATAGTTTTTGAACTCATCTTACTCATTGCAAGTCCAACACTATCTCTTGTACCATCCAAAAGGCTCTTTGGACTGAGGTAAAACAGAGAATTTTAAAATGAAATACCTTAAATTATTAAACTCCTTATATCTATTTGGAAGTTTTCTAAACATGATTTTTTTATTAGTACCTATAAATTGCCTAGAGAATTTTTGGAGACTTGAATATAAGGATTGTTGGTAATTTTGTCCAAGTTTCAGTTTTTTAGGAAATCTGGTTTGGGATTACTGTCTCCTATGGGACTTCTTGTCTTGGTTAATTGAGCAACAAAGGAAGTACAAACACATTTAATATGTTTAAAGTAATTTATCATTATAGTTCTTAACATAAGTCTTAGGAAATTTTCATTTATTCCTGAAATTAAAGGGTCAGACTTAATGACTACTTAACCAGCTAGGTCTTCAGTGCTTCTTTTGACCCTAGCAACAAGCACTTACATAATGTTAAAAGTGACATTTCCAACTTAAATTTTATTTATCAGAGGACATGAGCTCAAATCATAGCTTTGCCATTTCCAAAACTTTAGCAAGTAACTTAAGTTCTCTAAAAAGATGGTATTGGACTAGATAAGCTTTCAATTCTCTATTCAGCTCTAAATCCATGCTCTATCAATATTGCAAATCCAGAAATATTACCACGTACCCATTTGGAGATACAATTTAAATGCACTCACGACTATACTAGGAAAAGACCACTCCTAAGGATAAAAATCCTTTCATATTGTCAACAATTACTCTGGTTCGTCACCATCATAATCATCATTATTATCATTATCATAATGAACAAATGCTTAGTGAGCACCTGCTATGTATGTCATGCTAGATTTTGTGGATAGAAATATATAGAACATTCATCCTCCCCTTAAAGTAGTTATGCTCTAGTGGGTAGATAGCACAGATACATTAAAAATAACATATGATGACATGCTAAATACAAAATAAAATATTCAACCATTTTTTGATTAGATTTGGTTAGCCAGGCAAATATGAAACCCTATTCTGTTTTTACCATTACCCTTACTTATAAAAATATTATTAAATTTTTGCCCCCTCCTAGTTCTTTGACTTACTCATTACCCAGCACTAAGTCTCCTTTTCTGGGCTGCTAGGTGTCTCAGTGGATAGAGTGCTGAGCCTGGAGTCAAGAAGACATATTCCTGGGTTCATATCTGAATCTTACTAGCTGTATGACTCTGGCCAGATCTCACAACCCTGTTTGCATCAGTTTCCTTATCTGTAAAATGAGCTAGAGAAGAAAATGATAAACTATTCTAAGATTTTTGCCAAGAAAACACTAAATGTGATCATGAAGAGTTAGACATGGCTGACTGATAATTGAACTGGGTCTCCTTTGCTGGACCTGGTACCACATCAGTCCCCATCAGTGAGGGTGTCTCCCAAAGGCTCTGTCCTGGTCCCTCTTCTCTTCTCCCTCTACACTGTTTCACCTGCTGATCTGATCAGATCCTGTATCCAATTGATTCAACTATCATCTCTATGGCAATAATCCTTGTCTACATATTGTGTCTCTTGACCTCCAGACATAGCTTCAACAACTTATTGGATGTCTCAGACTGGATGTCTCATAGACCTCTTAAATTCATCACATCAGACACTGAACTCATAATCATTCTTCCCAAACCTTCCCCTTTCTAACTTCTCTATTACTATTAAGGATTCTATTATCTTCCAAGTCACCAGGGCTCATAACTGTGATTCCTAACTCTCTCCCTTTTAATCATATCCAATCTGTTGTGAGATCTTATTGATTTTGCCTTTGCAGTATCTCTAAAAATACCCCTTTGCCTCCTTTGATACCTGCCACTACTCTAGTACAGGCGCTTATTATCTCATACCTGGACTACTGCAATAAACTTCTTATTGGCCTCACTGCCTTAAGTTTCTCCCCAGTGCAGTCTATCCTCCACTCAGCTGTCAGACTAATATTTCTAAGGGCAGGTCTGATCATGTCACCCCTTCCAACCCATTCAGTAAACTAAATTAAAATATAGAACCTTATGTACAGTTTAATTGTCCCCATTTCTATTTGAGTTTGACACCATCGTCCTATAAGAAACCTTTCCTGATCCCCATTAATGTAAGTGCCTTCCCTCTGTTTATCTCCAATTATTCTGCATGTATCTTGTTTGTACATAATTGCACATAATTGTTTGCGTGCTGTCTCTCAATTAGACTGTGAGTCTGTGAGCTCCATTATAGCTGGGGCTGTTTGCCTTTCTTTGTCATCCTCCTACTCCCAACTCAGCACCATTACTGGCTCCTAGTAAGAATTTAATAAATGCTCATTGACTTGACTTGACTAGATGACTTCTCAGGGACCCTTCAGAATTTTTTGAGTATTGCTAATAACAATTCAAATTTACATAGCACACTAAGGCTTCTAAAAGTCTTCTAATCATGCAATGTACACAACACAAGAATTATTATCCCTACTTTATAGCTTATCACCTCTAATCTCATCAACATGCTGCTAACTCAATCTAGACTGAAACCACTTTCCCCAGGCTCCTCTCCCCAATGGTTAAATGAAGGGCCGAATAGGAGAGTACCAAACTGCTCCCAATGCCCTCCTTGTTAGATGGCAGAAAGTGGAATTTTTGACTCACTCTACTCTGTTCCTGCCACTCTGACTACTTTCAACTCCTCTGAACAAGATGCCCCCATGCTAGCTACCTCTTTTCTCCCAAACCCTTTATAACTCCTTTGGTGTGTTGTTTCTCTCCATTGGATTTTGAGTTCCTTGAGGTCAGAGACTATTTTATTTTTATTAATTATATCCCAGAGCTTAGACCAGTGCCAGGTATGTAGCAGGCATTTAATAAATGTTTATTGGATTGAAAATTAAAGTATGAAGATGTTGTCATTTGACTGAAGTAGCAAGCATTGGAGCTGGTACTTTCTGGTCTTCAGATTCTAACATGATTACTCCCTACTCCTCCATCACTGCAGGTCCTCGGAGTGTAAAAACATTTCAAAAAATTAAGTTGACAAACAGAATCAAATGATTCCTGGGTATGGACTTATATCTTCATTGGTGGAGGAAACTCCTCTCAGATGAAGAATGTCCTACCAAATCTGGCCAGCACTTTTTCTGTAAATTATAGATTTAGAGTTGGTTAGAGCATTGAAAGGCTAAACAGTTTGCCCAAAAGTCACACAGCTAACATGCATTAGAGACATGTGAATCCAGAACTTCCTAAGGCTATCTCCCTATCTACTACAACACACTGTAAAAATAAAGTAAGGCGAGCAATGCAAAGTGCAAAGAACGCTAAAGAGACTCTTATTTATGAAAAATAAACTTTTTTTTAAAATTTAAAAATATATATAAGGGTAAAAAGATTTCTAATTGTAAGGGATTCTAACTCCAACCAAATAAATTCCCAGGTCCCTCAAGGAACCGCTTCTCCTGTGGTTCACAGGCTATGCTAATCCTCCCTGATTTAACTAACCAAATTTATACTATTTTAAATAAACCTAACCACTATAACTCTTAACTTCGCCTTTAAGTTATAAATATAATCAAGGCTAGCTGGTTGAGTCTCCACAAGAATCAAGTTAGAACTCTGAGCCTTAACAGACTCAGAGTCCAAAACAAAGACCAGGTTTTTGTTTGGTCTTTGGACAGTTTAACCAATCTACAGACAGTAACAGATAAATGAATAGTGTTTCCCAAGTTAAGAAAACACTCCATTCCTTCAAGTCTTTCCCTCAGACTGAGATAGAGAGGCAAAGATGTTACCTTCTCCAACCCTGAGAGAGAAAGAAGCTGCAAGTGGCTCTGTCAACTGCCAGAAACCCCCTCCTGGAACGCCACACCCAGAGAGTGTAACTGTCATAGAAATAATGGTTATAACTGCCACAAGTTGAAATTAACACTCTCTCTCAGCTCTATTTGAAACTACAATTTTTCCTCAAGCCAGCTTCTCTACTTCTTATCTCTAAACTAATAAAACAAGACTTATTTTCTAATACCATCCTTATAACACTCAACATTTTGGTTTTCAATGCTTTTGTCTGGGGTATTATAGTATATAGTTTAATGTAATAGAGAGAGGGTCTGCCTTGGTTTCAGGACAGACAATTAGCTGCACAACCATGAATAAACTATTTAATCTCTCATTGCTCCAGATTAAGTTATAGAAACTGTTAAGGGAGTATCTCGATAGGAATTTCCCCCATAAGCCAGGCCAAAAACAAAAACAAAAACAGTTTTTCTTTAGAGATAGCCAGTGGTATTGTGGATAGAGCATTAAACATGGAGTCAGGAAGACCTAAGTTCAAATCTGACCTTAGACACTTACTAGCTATGTGGCCTTGGGCAAGTCACTTAACTTCTGCTTACCTCAGTTTCCTCAGCTGCAAATTGAGACAATAATACCATCTATCTGGCAGAGTTGTTGTGATGATTGAGATATATTTTTATTTATTTTGTATTTTTTAGGAGGCAAATTGCAGATACTAGATAAATTTTTATTTCTTCCCTCTCTTTCTTCTTAGGCCAGACTTTCAAAGAGTAGATTTTAAGTTTGATATCTCTGCAAATTATTTTAGCTTTAAAAAAATGATACTACATCATATAGCCCATTAGCCTAGTAGCCTAAATAAGTTAATAAATGCAACTAAAATTTCAGCAATAGTTTAGGGTCATAAATAATCTTCCTTTATTTTGAGGAAAATTAAAGTGATTTATAAAAATTCTGGCATTTGTCATAATTTTAGAGTAATAATCTGCATAAATTTAATTTGTAGAATACTTAAAATGAAAACCAATAAAAGTCAAGCTATACACTTATCACCAAGTAATTATGACTTTTCTAAAGCAGTTGATACACATTTATTTAGTCCTGACTATGTTCCAGGACCTTTACTAAGCACTAGGGATAAAAAACAAAATAAAATAAAACAAAAAATTAGCAAAAAACAGTCCATGACCTCAAAGAACTTTACAATATACATAAACTGTCTGAATTTAAACTGAGATACAAGATATAAAAAGGTTTATGGAGGAGGATATATCTAAGTTTCTGTGTCTTGTAGATCACCCATACTTACTATAGACTTGTAACTGTCCACGGAAAGAATTTCTTCCACGTGAATTTTCAGCTCTACATTCATATATCCCTGCATCATCCAGTTGTACATTTGGTATTTCCAGCACTCCTTGAGATTTCCTCAGACGTGCTTTGCTTGGAATATAACCATTAACCTTCATCCACGAGATTGTTGGAACAGGGCTGAAACAGTTAGTGAGAATACTGTTAGCACATTTTCCACTATTAGAAACATAGATTCTCTTATCTGGTAATTTAAGCACTTAATAGGCTAAGTGGTAATAAAACATAATCACAATTAAGGCCCATGTGCTGGTTGATATACTTCCTTTTCCATGTGGAATGTCTAATACAAGATGATAACACAAAAGAAAATTCTCCCTTTCCTTCATATCTCTGAAAAATTCTTCATTTATACCACGCATGCACGCACAGGCACATGCACACATATATACACAAATAAATTGATTGTCACCCTCTGAATACTGTCACATATTCTTGATCATCTTTCCTACTTTTGAGAAATAGCAGAAGAATTTTCCCTTTCATTTTATTCTGAACAATTAAATCCCTAAAGTTGCCTTCTACCTATTTGCACTATTTCCCATAGAATGTGAGGGCTAGAAGAGAACTTGGAAATCATCTGGGGAAAATCCTTTTATTTTATGGAGGAAGAATTTGAGCTCAAAGAGATATCCAGTGGTAGAATAGAAAAAATAAAAAAGAATGTTGAAACTTTCTTTGCCTTGCCCCAGAAATCTCTTCATCCTGGATTTTTCAATGAAACCTTAGACGATGACTTCTTGTTCTTGTTCTTGTTCTTGTTCTTGTTCTTGTTCTTGTTCTTGTTCTTCTTCATGTTCTTCTTGTTCTTGTTCTTGTTCTTGTTCTTCTTCTAGTTCTTCTTCTTTGAAATGTTTTCCCCACATTATATTTTATTTTATTTTTTAGAAAAATTATCCATGGCTACATGATTCATGTTCTTACTTTCCCATTCATCCCCTTAAAACTCCCCTCCCCCCATAGACAACATGCATTTCCACTGGTTTTATCATGTGTCATTGATCAAGACCTATTTCCATATTATTGATAGTTGCATTGGTGTGGTTGTTTTGAGTCTACATCCCCAATCATGTCTGTATCAACCCATGTTTTCAAGCAGTTGTTTTTCTTCTGTGTATCCTTTCCTGCAGTTCTTCCTCTGAATGTGGTAGTGTTCTTTTCCATAAATCCCTCGTAATTGTCCTGGGTCATTGCATTGCTGCTAGTACAGAAGTCCATTACATTCGATTTTATCATAGTGTATCAGTCTCTGTGTACAATGTTCTTCTGGCTCTGCTCCTTTCACTCTGCATCAATTCCTGGAGGTCTTTCCAGTTCATAAACCATAGACTTCTAACATTGAAAGTATTCACCAGCCCTGTGCCATCTCCCTTGAATAGTGGTTTCTCTTTGGTTCTCCATCTTAAGAAGGATATCCAGGTTAGCCATGTCTTCATTTCCTTCCAGTCAATACTCTTGATTCTTTGTACTTTCTTTACCATGTCCTGTGTTGGATATCTTCATCAACTCTCCCTCTACCTTGGAATTTCCTTTTAGGGATTTCTTTCCTTGTTAGTATGTGAACTACTTGGGAACAGGGATTGCTTTTCTTTCTGTTTGTATTTGTGTTCTCAGAGTTCAGCAACATGTCTAGCATAAGGTTAAATACTTAATAAAGCTTGTGGCCTTCTCTTTTGTTTTTTTCTCCTTTGTTTTTGAAGAGATTCAGTGATATCACAGGTGATACCATGACTTGAGTGTAAATTAAATTTAAGTAGGGTCGATTTGCACAAAGTCATCAGCCTTACTTTTTTCTTCCAGTCATCCAAGTTCCAAAGTCATCCAAAGTCATCCAAAGCAAAAGTCAAGACAGCTGTCAATGGCTCAGGATGCAGTAGACAACTTTGGCATCTTTCATATCTGATCAAACTCTATGCACTCCATGGTACGTGTTTTAGCTGCCTTCATGGATGTTGGAACAAATTGTTCTCACCCCTGCATTGCAACATGGAAAGCCTAATTCCTTAATTCACTGAGTTAGATTTGAGGTTTTTAAGATTTGAGACCTGTCCTTTACATTGACCCAGGTTTAGCCCATCTGCTGAGATGATTTTACAAGGGTGTGCATGCCACAGCTTTTTGGAGTAATAGGCGAAAGTTAGGTGAAAGGTAGATACCAAAGATGGATGAGCATCCCTGGAAAAGGCTTAGCAAACCCTCCTACCGGAGGTGCTAGTCCTTCTTGCACATCCCATGTACTCCTGCCTTCCCTTAAAAACAGAAATCAAGATTTATGTGTGGAAAGGAAAGTAGTTAAAGTATTTACAATTGATCATATTTGTAATAAGAACCCTATTTAACTCTTTTAGGTTATCTCTTAGTATGTCTGAGGCTCTACAGGTTAAAAGATAGACATGCTGTGACTCAAGACATTGATACAGCAATTGCTAATTCCCATGTTGTTGTTATTTTTATCTTTGTATCATAGTATAATTCACAGATAGATAATTCGTAGTATAGTTCACAGATGATCCACTCCATTCAGCCCAGATACTTTATTCAATATATTAATAATAATTATAATCATTCAATTAATCTGGAAGCATTTCTAATAGATATTCCAGGATTCCAGGTATTCAGATTGATTGAAGGGCCTGGTGTGTCTTCCATAAAATAGTAGACTAGTTCAAACCTATAAGTGTCAGAGTGTCTAGCAATTTAGTGGTAGAAGCCTTCAATGAAGCGATTTGTGAAGGATTTGATGTAGGACAGAGGTACAAGCACCTGAGCCTTAGCCTTTGTTCCCCTGGCAAGAGAACTTTGTGAACTTAGAAGATTTAAAATTTTTTCTTAAGAGATGGGGACGTTTTCATTATCATAATGGTAGGTAGCATCCCTGGGACAAGAGCACCTGAGGAAATGTTGGTATTGGGAGCCATAGATAGATTGGACATGATAAGGAGTGGGAAATTTAAGGCTCCACAGGGAGCCCAACAGAAAAGTTGCATCACACATAAAAGACCATATTGAAGATACCAGCAAAAGGGCTTCTAGTGTAACAAGTGAATCTGGGAAATGTATAAAACTACATTTCCCATGATCCAACATGGTCCAACTGATTTCCGTTTCCGACGTCTTGACGCAGGGGAGCGCTTAAATCTCCTGGGTTAGGAGGGAGGCTCTCTTCTTTGGCGAGTAGGAACTTGGCTAGGAGGCAGTATGGTGGCGGCAGTTTTGAATGCTTACAAGCGCGTGGTCTAATGATTTTATCTATCAACATGGCTTTAATTAAAATACTAATATATATATTTATACCAGCATTTATCATTTTTAATTCTTATAATTTGGCGAACCAGAAGGTCGAAATTCGAACTCTCAATTTTCTAGATAGCCTAAGAGGAAAAAGCCATGCGGCTCTGGGACCCAGAGTCTCAGAAGCGAATCTTCCAGATAGCCTAACAATAGCCATGCCTGCTTTTTGGCCATCTGGCTCAGCTCTTTTGAGCACTTTTTTAAAAAAGGAAAGTGACTTTCCTTGCCATGCTTTTGCTAAAAGCAAGAGCACGTTTTTGCCTCCAGTGGGACTCAGCCGGCCAGTCCAGCCCAAGCCACCTTGGGAGGGAGGTCAGGCCAGCCGATTCGGGCTTTTGGCTTTAAACTAAAATGCCGGAGCCCAGCCAATGTGCTGCTGCTGCTGCTGCTGATGCTGCTGATGCTGCTGATCCTGCTGATCCTGACCACTTCCACTTCAACCCCGAGCTCCAGAACCTGAGATTTCCGGGAAGGAACCCAGACCTGCCGCCTTTGCTGAGATCGAGACCTCCAGAGACTGCTTCAGCTCTGACGCAAACCATTTGGGTATATTCCCCTTCCTCTCTACTTTCTTATAGGAGACATTCTAGCCTTCCACGTGTTTCTCTAAAGACCTAATTAGGCAACACCCACACAGACTCTACACGTGGGTAGTTTTCCTGAGCTTTTCTCTAACCCCAAGCCCACGTGGACCTAGCATCTGAACCTCTCAGGCGCTTGGCCTATTCAAACTTTTGCGATTATTAAAAAAAAACTGAACTTAGGGGAAGCCTATTCACCCCCATAACTGCTCAGAACTTTGAACTTTTAAAAAAAAAAAAAAAAAACAAACTCAGCAGAACTCAATCAAAAGAACCTTAAATTGAAATCAGGGGTGAACTTTTAAAACCTCGGAAATGGATGAGCTTTATTTCTGTTTTAAAGAGACTGTATCTTACTGTATTTTGCTAATTAGTGTTTTGTAAATTAATCTTGCTTCTTTCGTTGATTTTCCTGTTGCACTGAATCATTTTACGCTAATGAAGTTTCTGCTTATGATGTTATTATATTTCCTAATTTACTTAAACGCTTACTGTATCAAAAACAATGCGGTTATATGTACCACCTATGAACATCTTATAGAGCACATGTCTTTAAAATTTATTCTGTCTTGGTAATTGCAAAGAACCTTGAAAGTTTCCATGCTTTAAATATTACCTTGTAATTTTACAAGAGATATTTTTTAACTTTTACTTTAAATCCTTAAGAATTGTTGTCTTAAAGGATAAAGCTTTTATATATTTTATTATAAGAGATATTATTGCCTTAAATGGGTAGAAGCATTCCTATCCAGGATTTTTTTTAAAACAGGAAGCCAAGGAGCTCCTGTATATTCTTATCTGAGGATGATTATACCAGAAGGTTTCTTTTTTAAATATCACATTTTGCTATGGAAGCAATAACAGCATTTGCCAAGAGTTAAAAGTTGTAACAAGTATATAATTTTAAACATCATTAATTTATTGTTTTAAAATGTGCTATTGGAAATAATGGTACTCTATTTGAATGTGCATTGTGAATCTGCTATTTTGTAAAACCCACTTTCTCTCACAGAAAGTCTCATTTTTGGGTAATATAACCCTTCTAGTTCTAAGCTATATATATATTTTTTTGATTTTTAAAACATTTTTCTAATGAGAAATTGATTTTCCCTTTTTATCATCTTGTACTGGAAGTACATATATAATCATTATTTATCCTTTTTCTGATTCTACAGCAAATACCTGAGCCTATAGGACTGTGATTTAAATGCCTCTCTGATTCCAGAAGGGAATATGAAAGCCATTAATAGTGCTAAAGAAAGCACATGGTCAGAGACTTGACTGACTAAGATCTGCATAATAGCAGTTCTATGCCAATACTTTAGGGCTTGAAGTTGGGGTTTGAGTCCTGGAGTCCCAGTCTTTTCTAAAACTTTAGAGGACGTGGGTCCCCTCGACTTAGATTCCTAGAAAGCACCTAAGATTGGTTATTTACTTGGCTCACTTCCCTAAAAAGCTGATGATAAGTCAGATCAGAGAGAGACATTTTCCTTAAGTCCTGGCCCTGGATGGGTAATTGCACACTGCGGAATTCACTTTAATCAGACCTTCATTCAAAGGTCTAAGTTTATTTTCCCCAGATTTTTTTGCACATTTTACATTTCATTTCACAAGTTAATTTTTCATCTTTTTTCTTGAATTCTATTCTTTGTATTTTGTCATCCTTACCTGACCTGAGATACCCTTTTTTAGAAAAAAGGTGTGTTTAAGAATTATCTCACGGGGATATCTGTTAAGTTTTTAAAAATTCGATAATGTGAAAATATATATTTATTTAACTCTTTTAGGAGTAATTTCACGGGGAATTATATAAAATCTTAGAAGAAAATGTATGTTTTGTAATCTATAATGTAAAGTTTAAATTCTTTTGAGAATAATTTCAGGATAAGGATCTTGCCATCTCCCCAAAATCCAGACAACGAACTTGTTTTGGTGAAGACACCATGAAGATGTCTGAGAAGCCTTCACTGTACCATGAAGACCAAAAATTGAACTTTGGGGTGCAGTTGATTGAACTATGGGGAGTTGAAATTGAGTTGTATGTATTGTTTTAAATTGTACACTGTTGTGCCAGTGGGGGACAGCCCCCCAAATTGGTTTTTTGTCAATGCGTCTAATTTTAACCATTTGTTCATCTATTTCTTTATCCCCAAATTCCTGAAAAATTTAGAAGCTGTTATTTTTACAGGTCCAGCGAAGAAAAAAGGACTAACCTTTTTTTTTGCCGGACCTCACGGGGAATTGTAACAAGTGAATCTGGGAAATGTATAAAACTACATTTCCCATGATCCAACATGGTCCAACTGATTTCCGTTTCCGACGTCTTGACGCAGGGGAGCGCTTAAATCTCCTGGGTTAGGAGGGAGGCTCTCTTCTTTGGCGAGTAGGAACTTGGCTAGGAGGCAGTATGGTGGCGGCAGTTTTGAATGCTTACAAGCGCGTGGTCTAATGATTTTATCTATCAACATGGCTTTAATTAAAATACTAATATATATATTTATACCAGCATTTATCATTTTTAATTCTTATACTAGCAATTATGAGTTAACCCTTTGCTATACTTGAGTAGCACTTAGAAACCCTTTTCTGGACTTTCTAAACTTGGGCCTATTTTCCCCTAAACTTTGTATGTAATAATGGGAGAGTGTGTCATAGATGTTAAGGGAAATGTTTTGTACCAACTGTCCTACTGTAATAATATATTATTCTAAAAGCTAAAGTGCGGCTTACAAATGATAACAATGTAGTCATGAGGGAAAATTCATCAATGGGTGGACTTGTGAGTTCTAGTACTAGAAAAGAGCCACTTTCACCCCAATTCATTCCTTAGTTCTTCAAAACCATAAGTGGAAATGTAGTAGCCACCTTCTTGGGACCCTGTGAGTGCTGGTTGGGGCTTAGAGAATAGCTCCAGAGCCTATGTTATAATATCCAGGAGGGTCTTTAGAGAACATTGAACCCAACTTTCTCAATTTACCACTAAGGAAAATGAGGCACAGAGAATTATTTGCTAGTGTCAGAAGTGGGATTTAACACAAGGTCTTCCTGGTTTCAAGGTTAGTGCTCAATTTGCTATATCACATTCTCTCTCTGAGGACAGATACCACTGAAAATAACTATCACATACCTCTGTTCACATTCTTTCATAATAAATCACATTCATGATTTTAGTGCTTTAAAGTTTCTAAAGCACTTTTATCACAATGATCCTGTGAAACACACAGTCCAAATATCATTTCCATTTTATGGATGAGGAAAAGTAGTCACTAAAAAAATTAGGTGACTTTTTAATAAACACACTTAGTGTCGCAACAAATTTGATGCTTGCTGAACCATGCCAGGCGAGTGCCTACATGTCTATACCAAAGACGGAGACGAAGTGTTCAATCTGGCTTCTGTCCTACTAAATTCTTTAAAGTTGCACCTTGCTCATACGTTGAAAGGAATATCTCCAGTCTTATTATTACATAAGATACTTTCATTCAATAAACAGGTTGGCTATAATGATCATTACTTCAATAAGTGAATCAACAAGTTTTTTATTATATTCTTACTACATTTAAGGCAATATTCTTAGTGATAGCTATATAAATAAATATAGACAAATATAATGAATGAAAATCTCTACATAAAGAAATTACATTGTAATGGAGGAAATCTCCCTGTGCATATGTGTATGTGTATATGTAACATGCAAATGTATGCACAAAATAAATATAAAGAGAATAAATAAAAATACAAGTAAAGTAGTTACATACAAGGTAGTTTGACTAGCTAGGGGAAATGAGGAAAAGCTTCATGTATTTATTCAGATTTTTTTCTACTGGTAACTGATTTCCAACTTCTTCCAAAGATTATTTTAGCAAATGATTAGATTTCTCCTTTATTTTTTTAAATCTAAGTTAATAATTCATTCTAGTTTATTCAATTTCCAAATCCATTCATGTCCAAAGTCATGCCAAATGATTAGACACATTATCCTGGTACCTTGATTCACAAGGCAAAACACATACACATCACAAATACATTCTTCTAACTTCTATGTAAAAAATAAATCCAATTTCTAATAAGTGAATTCCTTTAGGATTAAAATAATTACTTTTCCCCCTTTTATTCTTCCTCTCTCATTCAATTACTCAGGGGAAAATAAAATAGAGATAAAGATGTATAGTGTTGCCCAAAGCTGGAAAAGATTTGACTGGTTACATATACATAACAAAGGTAGGAATTTTAAATTAAGGCTTGTAGGGAAGGGCCTGGCCTCTAAAAAGCTTTGAGGGGAGGTTTTTGTGCTTCTGATTTTCTTCCACCCATTTAGTTTCATAGGCCAGCAGAAGAATATTGAAGTTGGAGAAAAGGAGGCAAGAGGAAGTTTCCATCCTTATCTACATTCTGTGGTTTATGGGAAAAGCAGCCTCTGTGCAGAATGGGTAAAGTTTGCTAATTGGATACTGTAAGGATGGGATTTGTGCCAGGCGGGATGGGACAAAAGGAGCCAGTGAAGGAGTTGCAGACACTTGAGACCAGAAAGAATTCTGGGTATTTTTCTCCAGGAGGGTAAGGGAGGAGAGGGGACTTTCAGTAGAGGACTGTGAGAGGAGGAGGACATCCTAGCCTGGAACCAGTCCTGAGGGCTTCCTGAGGATCTTTCTTTGGACATTGATACCCCGATTCCCTGATTGTAGCCATTCCTTTGCATCTCTCCCATCAAGACTTCAACCATAGAGTCAGAGAAGTTTTTGGACTCCATTTTGGGAGCGATCTCTTAGGCTCCTTCTAAGATTACCCAACCTTGCTGAGAGACCCTTTTTAGGTCTAACTTGCAATTATAGAAAAGGATAGAAATAGAAACAAAAGGAGAAGGGGCAGGGGAAGAAGCTTGGGAGTGGGAACCCCAAAGGTTCCCTCCCGAGGGACAGACCCCATAGAAATAGAGAAGAGGGCACCCCAAAATCCCTCTGCCCTTCCCCTCTTTCCCCAGCCCCTGAATTGTGAATAATAAAAGCCAAGATAGCATTCCATTCCTGAGTGCCTGAGAGACAACAAGGGGGAGGGGAATCATAGCTTGGTCTGGCTGCTTCCATCTTGAAGGTAGTCTACCCGCTGTGAAGTTGACTGATCTCAGGGGAGCCTTGTGTGAACCCTGCCCTCATTCAGAATCTGATTAAGGTACCCCATACCTCATCTTATAGGGAAGCCTTGCCCCCAACTCCTGTGGGGCAGCATGACCATCCAGGTTACCCAGTTTAGGGGTGACACCGCTTCAAAGTCTCCCAGGGTATATTTGGCCCTAAGGGGAGAGCTGGAGGAGAGAGTCACTATCATAGACTCTCTCTCTCTCCCCTCTTTCAAACATTGGGTACCGGCTCTCACTATTATTACATTTTTGGTGAGCCAGCTAGGAGAAAAATGGCTGCCATCTGGTTCAAACAGAGGGTTTTTTTTTTTTCTCAGAATTATTTAGGTACTTTACCTAAGCTGGCTCTGCCAAAACCTGGGCTCTCATTATTATTACAAAACTGATCTTGGAGTTACAAGAATTTTCTAATCCTAAATCATTTGGGCTCTACAAAGCACAGGGATGCTGCCCTTGATGAGCAGGAAGTTAATTTAAAAAAAAAAAAAGCCTAAAGCTTTAGAATAATTCTTAGAATTGACTGTTCTGTGTTCTAAGAGCATAGCCTGTGGGGGTAAGATTCTTCTTTTGGTAAGAGCAGTCAATTATCTAAAGATTAAAGGTTATTTTCATGATTAAGGAAATGATAATAAAATGTTAGTAAAAAGTAACATTAACTTAGTCCTTTAAAGGTTGCAAAGGGCTTCCTATGATCTCATTTTATTCTCATAACAACTCTGTGGGTTGGTGCTATTATTATCCCCCTTTTATACAGAGGAAACTGAGGCGCACCAAGGTCAAGTGACTTGCTCAGGGTCATATAGCCAATAAGTATCTAAAGCTAGATTTGAATTTAGGTCTTTGTGACTTCAGGTCCTGTACTCTATCTACTGTGCTACATAGCAATTATGATCTTTTTTTTTCTTGTTTTTGGATTGTGTTATAGAGATCTTGCCTTTGTATCTTCTTTCTCCATTTTATTTTTGTTTTTGAAATTTGTTTTGTAACAAATCATTGCACTTTAAGCTAAAATAAAGAAGGTATAGATTATTCTTCCATTTTTAGGGAAGATATAGTACCTAATGTTTCCAGCTGAAACCAGACAATGGAAACAGAAAGAGCATCCAAAATGTTATGCCTCATGAAGCCACAACTTTCAGAAACTGGCAGTGACCAAGGGACCAGAGGAATGCCATTAAGCAATGACCTCATGAGAATGAAAATAAAGTACTCTGAGAGATATACTTTATGCTCAAATGATTGGAGACTATAAACATGACAGAGACCATATGAAACCCATTTGGATCATATCCTATTATGTAAAATACTATCACTGGATTTTGCTTTCCCCTCCCCATACCCATGCATGTCCCCTGTCCACATATATTAACCATACTTTACTATGTATATGCCCAGAGTCCCAGATTACATGTTCCAAATATTTGTGTTTTCTATGTGGATACAATTCTAAATGTATTCCCCATTTGTGAGCCACTCATTTCTTGCCCCTTAAGTGTATCCATTCTTCCTACTGATGATGTGCAAATTTATGAGAGACTAAGAACCATGTTAATGGGGTGATATCCTCAATTACTACTCATGTTAAGCTATTCCATGAAATGTTTTGACTTTGAAGCAGTTTTGCATTCAAGTTCATTCATGAGTAAAAGGAAATCCCTCAGTGTAGGTTTGTTAGCTATAGTTTTTGATAACTATAGGATCGCTCATCCCTTTGTCACATGAGGAAGTGTTAGCCATTACCCACAACTGTCCAGGCTGACAGCTTTCCCACACCTCACTCTGTTAGCAGGTGGTCACACTGCCTACAGAATTCACACCACAGGTAGGAAGACAAAAGTACTTTCTATTTTGCCCTCAGTATAACTGATATAGTCTCAAAGTATGGTACTGTCATACTTTCTCAAGGTGCCATCTCTGCCACCATCATAGCCACACTGAATAATATGGAATCATTAAAAAGAAAGCTATCTCACTCTGATCTTTCTAAAGCTTTATCGAAACAAAAGCAACCTGAATTCCCCACAGCTAAAATTCACTAACTGACCTTGTTATGCTGAATCATCTCAGATTCAAAAGCTCTTCCTCCTAGGCATAGGATTGGTCCTTATATAGACCAATCCCATGCCTAGAAGTAGGGGAGGTGTGGCCACTCCTAGCATGTGATTGGTCCATTCAAGACCAATCCCACACCAGGAAGTAGGAAGGAGGACCCCCTGGAGCATGCTGGGAAATGCAGTCCCCAGCCAGGATACATTTTAAAACCCACTCTAACCACATTCATTGCGTTATGGTTTTACCACCTCCATTTCCTCTGATCAAGGGACCACTTCTTTTTGAATGCACACAAGACTAGGTCCAATTCTATAATATTATCTGCAAATTTCATATGGCCTGCTATCAGGCATAGGCTTCACTGAGTCCCGGAAGAGGCTTTCAAATAATAGCTTCATGTGTTGGCTCCTACCATCACCAAACTGACTTCATTGTAGGGCTACTGTTCATTTTCATTAGCCACCAATTCAACATGATGCTGGCCATAGAGGCTGAGGGGGTAGACAGTGAGGGTAAAGTGATACTCACTATTAGCTCTTTTCTATCTTTTTTTCTAGCTCAACAATTTGTTTTCAGGTTTCTACATATATTTAATATATGTTATATCTCAAAGTATGGTACCTATATACCTGTATACACATACTTTATATATATATATATATTTATCAAAGGAATAAGGACTAGTCAAGTTTTCCTCTATTTAGGAACTATGATATTCTTTGCTAATAAAATGAGAAAATCAAGGTTTATATTGACATAAACTCAGGGGAAAGTTCCAGAAGCACTCCAAAGAGTAAGACTCAAGTCAATGGCAGAATAAAAACAGTGAAAGAATAGAACTTCTCTAGTCTATGAAAGGGGAGAATAGTTCAGAATACAGGATTTCCTGATTTGAGGCACTCTGGTCAATAAGTTTTGAGTATATTGTTAGAAGATTATTATTAAATTTGAAATCAAGGACTTAGTTTACTCAGAAGTATTCGTTATGATATCCTATTCAATGGCTCCACATTGGGATGAAAAAAACTTCACTTAAAAGTTGCAGCTTAGTAATTAATTCAATATTTCAGCAGTTTAGCAAGAAGAATCATTTTTAGTTACTGGATTTTGCAACTTTGGGGCATATTCTAACGTAGTTGTCAGGCTCACAAAAGAACCTTCAATGTTAAATTTCCACTCCAGTGCCCTGTGACATTGCTATCAAACTCTCTGGGGTCATTAATTTAGGTATCACTTAAAAAATATCTCATGAATTCTGCTCAACTGAAATGTCTATGATGCTGACTTTATGCCCGTTTTACAGAAAGCTCTGAATTGACAGGCTCACTATTATCTCAGTACTATCTCAGTATTTTGTTTTTATCCCTCATCCAGTCTTTCTGGGACCCTTGGACCTGAAACTAAAATCACTAGATGTACATGCCTTTTATCTAAAAGAAATGTATGTTATTCTCTTAAGCCATACACTCAACTTTCTACCTGCATGGTTTGGTAAAATTGTCTCCCTGGAAGTCAAATAGGGGTTGCCCATGGAGGGAGGGAGAGTGGATCCTGACCATATGGAAGTAAAAATAACCTTGTATAACTTGAATAAGAAGCTGAATCTGCATAGCACTGCTTACCTGATTCTTCTTCCTACCCTATAGATAAAAGGATTGATACCTTGATATATAAAAGAAGTCAGAAACCATCACCATCTGGGCCAAAAACTGTGTTTCTACTCCCATAGTTATGGATTGATGAGCCCATGAATCAGAGGTGTTAGCCCAGTGAGGGGAAAAAATGGAATGAATGGAAGAATGAAAAGAGGAAACATCACATCAAATCAAGGAACAAATTGCAAATAAGGGAATTATATATCCTTAATTATTATTTCCAAATATAAATCTACAGATGTTTCAGAGTAGAGATGCTCTTCAAGGCTTTCTGCTTCCATTAGCCTGACATGTTCCTAGCCACTGTCCTCATGGTGACAATATCTATTGACTCCCAGCTTCATCATGACCTCTTAACTATTTATGACTGTTGGCACTATAAAATTTTTTTACTATAGGCGATGGTTATATTTTGGGCCATAATTTCTGTCCTTTTGTCTTATATTAGATTTGTCAGAAATATTCCTTCTGTTCTGTTCCCAATGGGTATCTTTTCTGTTAGCACCAAGAACTTTGGTCTATGTCATTTAAAAATAGACATAAAATATAATTGAGCTTTGGTGAAGCTACACTAGACCTGAGTCCAAGGGGAAGGAATGTAATGGTCCCTAGGGATTTGACTAGGTTACTCGGTGTTGTTAGAAAATCAAGGTGCCTGCACAACTCTTATCATAATATAACTTATAGACATGAAAGAAATACATTGGGAGAATCATAATACCATATTATTCTTTAGATACACATATTCCACTCAAATAGCAAATTAACTGCTTCAACAGATGGTCTGAATATGTTAAAACTCACTTTTGGTGATTTGATAAACCCATAGAATCCCTGTCTGATTAGGCGTATAAGACTCCTCAGTCCTCTATAGCCCATTGTTGCTACCAACTTGGGCATGTCCCCATGGGGAAAAGGGGACCTGGAGACCTATGTTCTGGAAAACAGTATATATCCTTGTTAAGCATCTGCATGCATCAATTCTGTGATTATTGAGCAAATTTATTTTTGTTTTTGTATTCTTCCTGACTGGCTCGACCTTAACAAATCCTGACCCTGCATTTGAGACCAGTGTACACCTGGCCCAGAATGATGATGATGATGATGATGATGATGACGATGATGTTTTCAAATATTCCATTTAAGTTTAGTAGTGAGTTTATTCTGTATCTTATTTGATCCTCATAACCTTTCTATGAGTAAGATGCAATTATTATGCCTATTTCATAAAGACACAGAAGTTAAATGTCTCTTCTAGGGAAATTTAACTAATAAGTATCAGAGGAAATAATTCTAATTCAAATTTTCTTAATTTTAAGTTCAGTAATTCTAGTCAGTTTTTAGAAACAAAAACTAAATAAAATCTGTGTTAGATATTCAGGCACATGCTAACTCTTTCAGGGTCACTGAGACATGTGCTATATAAATATTTGTTATTCCATCCCTTTTTCATTTTTTGTTAAAAAATTAATTCAATGATTAAAAAGATAATTCAATAAGTTTATCACAAATAAAGGTTTCCAAATAAATATCCAAGCAAATATGATGTAAAATATAATCCTAAATTAAGCAACAGCATGATCAGTGCTGTGATTATAATAGATAATATATGTCATTTAAAAAATGTATTGATTAATAGAGAAAGGAGGATTTATATTGTTATGGCATCAATACTGAATACCTCATTTCATCTGAGTTTTATTATCTCTAAATGTTAATTTTATGTACATTATCATATTTTTTCATATAGGTTTAAGACATGTCTAAAGCAACTGATTCTAAACTAATAAAAATTCTTTAATCTGACAGAATGTCAATAATAATAATACATTTAATAAAGGTATAAAAACAGCAAGGCCAACTTGAACAGGTTGGAAAGGGAAATTGTTTCTTATAAGGTATATATTTAAAAAAAAGCATTCTAACCTTCTTTGCATAGATGGGGAACTATGTGGAACACTATATAAAATGTCGAACTTGGTTGACATATACTTTGGTTTTACTAAAGAGGCTTTTAAAAAATTTTAATTAAAAAAATTAAAATGAAAAATGAAAAGATAGTCCTCTGGGAGAAGGTGGAGATATTATATTAGGAGTTGAAGTGAGACAAGAACAAAGGATTTCAACAATTTTTAAATGCTCTGTTTAATAAGGAAACCGCGTTCAATCTCAGTCATAGGAACCTTCAATTGCCAGTACTGAGTTTTGACAAGACAGCATATTCTGGTTTTGTGTTGTCTAATTCTAGTTAATGTTGAAGTTCTATTTGTGCAATGCACATTTGCCTTCTTCCTTGCAAAAAGGAATACAGCTGAGTGGCGAAAAACTGGCATTTTGCTTGCTAATATTAATACTGAGCTTGGCACTGCTCATTAGCTTCAAAAATTTCTCAGCTAATAACATCAGAAAAACGATGTAATACAACATTGAAATTCTGCCACAAGCCTTTTTGTCATGTGCTGTTGAAGTGACAGGATGGAGAAGGCTGCTATGTCAAGTTTTAAAAAGTAAGGAGATCACTGGATGAACTTTTAGCCATTGTTGAAGTCATTAAGTGTGTTTCTTAAAGATCATTTTTATATCTGTGATGAGGCAACTTGTAGAATCTGTCAAGGCAGAAAGAATACTTAGCTGTAAAGATTTAATGATTTCAAAGGAAAGCACTCCCCAACTGCAAATCACTATTCACAGACAAATTGTAGGTCTGTCTAATGGAGCTTCCTATTTTCCTTGCATAAGTCACAAGTGAGAGATGAATTTTACCTCTGACGTGAAAATGTATATGGATATTGCTCCTTTGTGACTTGTGTTAAAAAAAAAAAGGGGGAAGGAAATATTGTATATCTATGAAAGGAACTCAAAGAACCAAGTTTTATAACTTTTCACTAAGAAAGCACATAAAAAGCCATCATAAAAAAGCTATTGAGATAGTTTTTTTTAGTCTTTTATATGCCCGTTCTTCAAAAAAAAGAAAGGGAGAGAGAGAGAACAAAACTTAACTGCTAACGTGGGTGATAACAACTGTCTACTTAATATGCAGCAATTTTGGAAGCAAAAAGTTTTTGTATTAAAAGTGGAAATAAAATCCAACAGATTACATTTCAATTTATGTACAAAATTCTGACCTTGAGATCAAGTGGGTTGGAATAGGAGTTTGCATTTAGATATGGATATTCATTTGAGAGCAATTAGAAAAATCCCTCTCTTTACTGAAGTATTCAGATATCTATCTACCTGTATAGACATGTGCATACACAGGATAACCCTAATTTGAAGATTAGGATGTTAGGATTATATACTTAAAGCTGACAAGGATCTTGAACTCATTTCCTGCTCTGCAATCTGGCTCACACTTGCCTTTCTTGTCTCTTTTCATATTACTCTCTTTTTTACCTAGTCTCCACTCTGTAAAATTGGCCTACTCATTTTTCCTTGTATATGACATTCCATTTCTCAGGTCTTTTCTTTTACCCAGGTAGCCATTAGTATCTGGACTGCATATTCCAGACCTGATTCTTAAAATTCTGAGTCTTCTTCAAAGAACAGCTCAAATGTCAGCTACTATACAAGGTTCTCCTAATTGCCTACATTGTTCCTTCATTCTTCTTCTTAAAATTGCTTGTCACTCTAACTTTGATATAAATTCAGTCATCTAGGTACATGTTTCTTTCCTCCATTAGAAAAATATAAGCCACTTGAGGGCAGAAACTTTCATTTTATTCCCCTAGCACCATTTTTTAGCATCTAGCACTATAAAATGTACTTATTAAGTATCTAATAAATCCATATTATAATGCAATTCACTTGTTCTGAAATCTGAGGATGTGAGTTCAGAGATTTTCATCTCTGATGCTATAAACTGTGTGACTATATACAAATCACTTAGCCATTAAATAGTCAAAAGCCTACTATGTGCCAAGTACTGTATTGGGCACAGTATAAGAAATAGAAAAAACAAAACAAAACAAGGAAAATAGAAATAAGAATAAGAAAAAGGAAGAAACTGTCCTCAAGGACATTAAAATCTAATGGAAGAAAACAATATACAAAAGGAATATGAAAAGTGTGAGTGTGTGTAGCTGCCAGAATGTATCCCATATATGTGAAGGTGGGATTAACCCTCCCCTGCCCATTTTTATATTTAATCACCAGAAGCATATACACCCCACTTATCCTTTAATGGGGGAAGTCTGTGACCTATGTGTACGATTGAGTGTGATGAATCAGAATTGACTGACTGCCCCCTGGGCAGTCCTAAGCAAAACTTTAGCTGTAATTGGTCCACGTAAAGTGGAAGGAAGGCTCAGGAATTGACAAAAGGAATCATCCTTAAAAGTGGCAAGAACTTCCTGTGATGAGGTCTGGTCTTTCCCCTTCAACTTGATCTTGAAGGAGCTCTGATTGGGGACCTCAAACTGCTCTTGAATTTTCCCTTAGAACTACCATGTGGGTGAATGAAAAAAAGGCTGACTTCCTTTCTCTGGTTTTCCTGGAGGCACTAGCCTCCAGAGAGGCCCCTTGTCTTGGAGGAGGCCTTATGGCTAAAATTCTTTTTAAATTTACCTCTGGGCCCCCTTTGCTGGGGCCTCCAAAGTCCTGCCTGGTTTGGGCCAGGCCAGAGTAATTATCTTCTCTCTCTGATTTTCTCACTTTCACTCTTTCTCCTTTTGTAAATAAACTACCATAAAATGTCTTCTGACTTGAGTAATAATTTCTGGTGACCACACTCTTATAAATTTAGTCCAAACTTTTAATTTTTAACATTTACACATGGAAGGAAGGGTGAGAATGATGAGTGAAGTTGAAACTAAAGCAGAACACATAATGGGATATGAAGAAGACAGTTGAAAATTATGAGTCATCTATAAGGGACATTTTGGAAGGAGATTATTGCTCTGTCCTCCATTGTTCCAGTTGAGGGATAGAAACAGCTAAGGGGACTGAGAAGGAGTTAAATATCAAAGCTGAATCTCCTTGACCTCTCTGCAGACCTCATCACTCTCCCTTCATATTCTCTCAGAATTTTCAGGACACCATTCTCTCTTGGTTCTCCTTCTACATATATGAGTATTTCTTCTCTTTCTTCTTTGTTGGATCCTCTTACAGGTCATACCCTCTCACTGGAGGTGTCCCTCAGGGTTCTATCCTCTTGAATATACCCTCTTCTCTCCTGTTACACTGTCACCATGCTGGGAAAGATCTTTATCACCCTCACACTTGGACTCCTGTAATAGTTTGTCTGCCTCAAGTCTCTCTCCACTCTAGTTCATCCTCCAGACACTAAAGTGATTTTCCTGAAATTCAAGTCAGATCATATCACCCTTCCAATTCAACAAACTCCACTGGCTTTCTTTTCCTTCCAGGAGGAAATGCAAAATGCTCTGTTTGGCATCCAAAGCCCTTTATAACCTAGTCCCCTCTTCCCATTTCAGCCTTCTTATACTTTATCTCCCTACAAATAGTGGAATCCTGATTATACCACAAATAAGACTATCTCTGCCTCTAGGCATTCCCTCTGGCTATCCTCTCTGGAAAACTAGTAACCTCTTTTGAAATACCAACTAAAATACTACTCTATAAAAAACTTTCTCCTACCTCTTATTTCCAATTCCTTCTTTCACCTCTGTAAATATTTCCTATTTATACTGTATATGGATTGCTTTGTATATATTTGTTTACCCATCGTTTCCTCTAAGCTCCTTGAGAGCTGGGAACTATGTTTTGCTTTTTTTTTTTTAATCCCTAGTTCTTAACACAGTTACCTGACCCATAGAAGGCAATAAATATTTATTGATTCTTTGATTGATGATGATGAAGTTGTTGGTGATGAATTTATTCTGCATGATGGTCCTGCAGCTGAAATCAAGCAGAGTAGTTAATGGGCAATGAAGATGTAACTGGAAAATTTTGACCTTCTTGAGCATCAGTTTTCTCATATGAATCAATAAATATTCATTCAGTCAATAAACATTTATTAAACAGCTACTATATGTGTTAACCTCATTCTTTAAAAAAAATTTTTAAACCTTTACCTTAAATCAATACTATGTATTGGTTTCAAGGCAGAAGTATGGTAAGGACTAGACAACAACAGGGGTTAAATGACTCAGCCAGGGTCACATAGCTGGGAAGTGTCAGAGACCAGATTTGAACCTGGGACCTCCTGTTTCTAAGCCAGACTCTCAATCCACTGAGCTACCCAGCTGCCCCCATACCTCACTCTAAAACAAGGGTATTGAAAAAACTAACATAAAATAAAATAAAATAAGGGATTGGTCTAAATGTCCTCTGTGGTACCTTCTATTATAAACCTATGATCTTAGCGATTAATGATCTTCAGTAAACAAAATGTATGAATTGCTTGTATTTTATAGGGGGAAAAGGAAGAGAGGGGGGCATGTGTCTCTTGCTATTTTTCTAATTCAGATATTCTATTCATTGCCTCTGTTGTATACTAATTCTCCTGTGGCTGACTAGTGAAAACAAACTTCTAGGTTAGGACTTTGAGCCATGGTTTAGCTATACATGGTTGTATATCAACACAGCTGGCTGTTCTTTGTACTTGAAGAATACCAAAATGGCATCACCATATTGGGTGGGGTCAGCATATAGTGTATCTGACTGTGGCTGATCAGACCAACATGAGCTCAGAAGTCTCTACCACAGGTCAGACACAAAGAGTCCATAGAACATTTGGGACCGAGATTTCTCTATATTTGCAGATTTCACATTTCTTTGAGCTACTGCAGTTCTGCTTTGCTCAGAAAGGACAGCACCTTCTTTGTGGGCTGCCATGTCTCACAATGGATTCCAAAGTATCAGTTTAGGACCTGGAATCTCAATAGTTTTTCTGTAACCCTAAATGTGAAAGAAAATTAATTTCTCTGAGTACTATCCAAATTAGTCAACATTATTTAAAATATTTAGTATTTATATTTAGTATGTAGGTCAAATGAATGACATAAGTCAAAATGAAAATTACATGTATAGATGTGGTTATTTTTATATATACATATATTTAGATATGGTTAAGCTAAGGCATATATTCTCACAAATATTTTACTCCATCACTATTTTACTATATCACTATGATATTCCATCCATGGGAATAGTAGCCATAGCAAAGACACACCAATGGAGAACACATATAGGGCAGAATGTATGCCATCATCACTGAAGGGTACCTAATATCTTCTAATGATTCTACTGCATAGTCCCATAGGTCCTAACTGGACATAGAATGTAGTTTAGTTTTTGATGTAATTAGGCAAGTGCCTCTGGGCTTCCTGACTACCAGCTAGCATTTTCAGTTCCAGTCTCCTAGGGTGCCAATGTCTAATGAGGGCATGCTGACAGCTTTTAGTCATAGCCAGAGGCTATGAGTCAGACCACCCAAATAAGGAGACTGCTGGCTTTGCCCAAAGGCTAAGATTTAGTCTTTCTTTGAATTACCAGAGTCTAGGGCTTAATCAGAGTCCTTTATTAGATACTGCTATATCTCTCTTAGGGTCAGAAATTCCCAAGATCTCTGATTTAGCATGTAAATAAATTTGACTTAGAACAAAAGCTAAACTGAGGAAGAAGGTAACTTTTCCACCCACCCAGTCTTCATTCTTGCCTTGATTAGAGCATAACCATCTAACAAAAAGTTGTTTTTACCCAGTGGAATTGTGCTATGGGAGAGGGTGGAAGGAGAGGAGGGATAAAACGTGAATCCGGTAACCATGGAAAAATTTTCTAAATTAATTAATTAAATGAAAGATAATATTAAAAAAGTTGTTTTTAAATTCTCATTAAAAGACTGAACATCAAAAAGATAAAATAAAATAAAAGACTAAAGCTTTTAGTAATTTAGATGATATGAGAGGGAAGAAAGAAGTTTTAGTCCTTAAGAATCATTAGGTATAGTCAGGATCCAGTCCTGCAAATAGTATAAAAAATAGTATATAGCTACATCTAGGTTAAAATCTGTATTCAAGACACTTGCTAACTGTTTGACCCTAGACAAATCACTTAACTTCTGCCTGCCTCAGCTTCCTCAACTGCACAATGGAGGATCACATTACCAGCAACTACAAATGGATCCCAAAACACAGGTGTGAAAATGTTTGGGGCAAGAAAGTAAGAAATAAAAGCTTAACTCCTTATATGGGATGATGTAATCACTCATCAAAAAGCAACAGTAAAATTGTTTAAGTACAAATGACCTTAGAAATAAAAGCTCCCATTCTATCAGACTATGCTTGCAAATTGAAAATAGGGTCAGTCAATCAAAATTGAGAGTTCATATTTGAATCCAGTGTTGCTCCTGAAATGCTAAATGGTTTTGGTTCCAGAAACCATTAATTCCACCCATAAATAATAGTAGGTTATTCTTCTCATCTCAGAGGTTAAGATATCACCAGAAGGCTTGCTGCTTCCAGATTGAAACATTGCAAAGCCTACTTATCTAGGTTTACAATAAGCCTTATTTTAATTAATTATCCTAAATTACCTTGATCTTATAGAGTTATTGAATTTTAGCTTATTCATAATGGGATGTAATGCATGGAGAAAAGAACAGAGAATAGAATACAGTAGCTGGTATTCTTTCCTTCTCTCTTACCCTTTTAACTAACTTAATGAGGCTCCATTTGATATTCAGTCCAGGTGAGTTTATGTTTCTCACCCACATAGACTCATTTTAAAATATGTGCCTCATTCGAAAGTGAGACTGCACAACAATAGAAACTATCAAAAAAGAAAGGATCAGAAAACATATTGGGAATTATGTTGTACTAACGAAAATGGAAATGAAACAGTAAAAGGCAAAGAGTGCATATTCAGTTACAAATTCTATTATATTAAAGTAAAGAGAAAATGTTCTCTTATGCCAGCACTAGATAAATAAGATGCATGTCTTGATCAAAATGATATATATGAATTCCCTAAGTCTTTCTCTTTGAATGAAGCTAGTTTGAATTTTACTGTTTAATATTAAAGCGAAAATATGTAAAAGAATGACTTGAATATCTTAGATTCTGTGTTATATAACAAGTTAGTCAATAAAAATTTATTAAGCATTGACTATTTTCAAGGCACTCTGCTAAGTGCTAGGAATACAAAAAGAGGTAAAAGATAGTCCCTGCCCTCAAAGAGCTCATAATATAATGGGGGAGTCATTTTGATAAGATTACCCTGAGTTATCAAGAGGATGAGGCAATATGAATAGGAGAAGTTTGTTTAGAATCAGGGTTTTTTAAGATGGATTTGAAAACTTTATAGTTTTTTTTTATTCTAAATCATTATGTATTTATGATATTCTTTTAAAATTTTGAATTGCAGATTCTCTTCCTCCTTCAAACTGTACCCCTACCAACTGAGAGGGCAAACAAAATGCCAATTATACACATGAATTGCAATATGTATTTTTGAATTTTCTGTATTGCAAAACAAATTTTAAAAATAAAGAGAAAAAATATAGTTCAGTTTGCACTCAGAGTTCATCAGTTTTCTCTGTGAAGAGTATTTTTTCATCATGAGTCCTTTGGGATTATCATGGATCACTATATTGATCAGAGTAGCCAAGTTTTTCAAAATTGATCATCATTACTGTTATACACAATGATCTCTGGATTCTTCTCACTTCACTTTGCATCAGTTCATATGGGTCTTGACATATTTATCTGAAAACACCCCCCTTGTCATTTCTTATAACCCAACAATATTTTATCACAAATACATGTCAGAAGTTGTTCAACTACTCTCCAGTTGATGAGCATCTCCTCAAATTCAAATTCTTTGCCACCACAAAAATAACTGTTATAAATATTTTTATACACATAGGTACTTTTCTTTTGCAGTGTAGACCTCATGGTGATATTGTTGGATCAAAGGCTAAGCAGAGTTTTATAGCCCTTTGGGAATAGTTCCAAATTGTTTTCCAGAATGGTTTAACCAATTCACTACTCTACTAACAGCACATTAAATTTTGCCTCATTCCTTCCAGCATTTGTCATTTCAGAGAGAAGTGAGGTGGAACCTCAGAGTTATTTTCATTTGTCTTCCTCTGGTAGTGATTTTGAACATTTCTTAAAAAATTTGACTATACATAGTTTGGATTGTTTCTTTTGAAAAAATAAATATTTATATTCCTTGACCATTTATCAATTGGAGAATGATGAATTTTTATAAATTTATATATTTGCTTATGTATGTCTGTTTATTTGAGAAGTGAAACCTTTATCAGATATAAATGTTTTGCTATTACTTCATTTTCTTTTGACAAGATGTAGTTTGTATATATAGTCTCCCTTCTTTGAAAAAATACTGATGAGAGTGAAACATTGCCTACCACTCCACTCCATTTACTTCTCCACTATTAAAGCATTTCTTTGTGTATTTCTTTTATTTGAGAAATGTTCCCCATTCTACCTCTCCCTTCTGCTTCTCTCAATGCATCCTTCTTTCTAATCCTTTCTTTTTTTAGATTATCCCAATATAATCACGTCACATTCATATCCTCTATCTAAGTTCTTAGAAGTTTCATTTATCATCTTCCCTTATAGAAACATAAATGATTTAACTTTATTGAATCCCTTATGGTTACTCTTTCATGTTTACCTTTTTTGAGTAGCTTTTCTTGAGTAGCTCATATATTCTCACTAGGAATTCTTGAAAGTCTTCTATTTCATTAATTATCCATTTTTCCCCCTGAAGGTTTATATTCAGTTTTTCTAGGTAGATAATTTTTGGTTGTAATCCTAGTTCCTTTGCTTTCCTGATTATTATTTTCTAAGGCCTCCATTCCTTTGATATGAAAACTGCTAAATATTGTGTGGTCCCGATCATGATTCCATGACAATTAGATTGTTTATTTTTGACTGCTTGCAATATTTTCATTTTGGTATCTCTTCCAGGAGATGATAGGAAGAATATTCCAATTTCTATTTTATCTTAAGGATCTAAGATAATAGGATACTTTTCCCTAACACTTTCTTGAAATATAATGTCTTGGCTCTATATTTTTCATCATGGTTTCTAAGTAGTTTGATAATTTTACTGGATCTATTTTCCAGATCACTTGTTTTTCCAATGAACTATTTCACATTTTATTTTTTTTTTCTTCTTTTGAATTTGTTTTAGTATTTCTTAAAGACTCATGGAGTCATTAGTTTCCACTTGCCCAATTCTAATTTTATAGAATTATGTTTGAGTGAGATTTTGTACTTATTTTTGCATTTGGCCAATTCTGCTTAAACAAACAAAAAAATAAACCCTCATCTTGTGTCTTAGAATCAATACGGTATATTGGTTTAAAGGCAGAAGAGTGGTAAGACCTAAGTAACGGGGGTCAATTGACTTGCCCAGGGTCACACAGCTATGAAATGTTTGAAGCCATATTTGAACCCAGAACCTCCCTTTTCTTGGCCTAGCTCTCAATCCACAGAGCCATCTAGTTGTCCCCCAATTCTGATTTTAAGGATATACTTTTTCAGTGAATTTTGCATCCCATCATTAGGCCAATCTTTTTTTTTATTAAATATTTTCTTCAAAAAAATTTTTTTTTTGCTTCTTTTACTGAACTATTAATTCTCTTTTCATGATTTTCTTACAATACTCTAATTCCCAAATTTTTCTTCTTGTACTTAATTCTTTCTTTAAATCTTCTAGGTATTTTTTTTTTGGCTGGTTTTGGGTTCTATTAGCACTTTTTTTTTTTTTTGAGGCTTTGTTTGTAGCTCTTTTCATATCATTGTCTTCTTTTAAGTTTCTGTCTTGGTCTTCTAAGCCACTGTCATAGCATTTTACAATCAAGTTTTTTTTTTGTTGTTTATTTGCTTGCTTGCTCATTGTTCCAGCCTACTTCAGCCTTTTTTTTAAAGTTGAGTTCTGCTCATCTGAGGGTAAGGAGCCACTTTGTCCACTACAGGCCTTTTGTGTTCCTATTTTCAGAGCTAGTTCTAGAAGTCTGAAAGTTTTTGGTGTTTCCAAGATTGGGTTATTTGGGGGAGGAGTGCACTTTTCTCCTGGTCTGTGCTTTGATTTTTAACCAGGAAGGGCCCCTGTTGCCCTATAGCTACAAGAGTTAGTGTTCTTCTTATCCCTAGAATTGTGATGAGGGTCCTTGCTTCCTTATAATTGATCACAAGAAATCCTCTCTGCCTTGGAACTGTTGTCCTGAATTGTAACTCAGAGCAATATCTGGGCAGTAAAATTATTCAAACAGTGCCAGTTGTACCCACTGCCAGGAAAAGGTGTCCTGTAAACTTTTTCTTGCTGTTTCCCTAACTTCTTACCATTAGTGGGCTAAGACCTCCAAGAGCTGTTGCTGCTGCAATTGCAGTAGCTTCTATGGTCCACACTGGTGTTCCTATTGTGCTCTGTGCTTTTGCCCAATATGGTGTTATAGACTTCTCCTTTGGACCTTTTAAGTTGTTTTTGGATGGATGAATGACTCCTTTTAACCTTTGGTTGGACCTGACCCTCCAAAATTTTATTTGAATTATTATTTTAAAGTTTTTGGAGGGGAAATGTTGAAAGGATTCAGTTGGATCCTAGCTAGTACAGACCCATCTTGACTCCACGTGGAGAACTTAAAAAAACAAATTTTGATGCCTATATTTCATATTTTATTTCTTTTGTAATCTTTTACATTTCACTTTATGAATTTAAAAACAAGATTTTAAGACAGGTTCCATATTTTTCACCAGAATAAAAGAATTTATGATTCAAAAGAAACTTAGAGCCTCTATCATAATAGTTTATCTGAAGAAAGCTCTTTGATCATCACAAATTACTTTATGGCCACAATGTGCTGGTCTTATGCTTGCCTTACTCTGCTGTGCTAGAATTGCCAAGATCTAAGAAAACAGCAACTGGAAAAAACATTCTTTCAATATGTTTGCTGAATGAATAAGAGGCAAGGTGGTGATGTGATCTTTGCTGGTCCTAGGACTATCCATGCCAGTGAAGTTCTAGATTTTTTGTAATAAGTTCATATACATGCATGCATACATCTACCATGGCTAATCTAAAGTGGCATATCTGCAATTTAAGAAGAACTCTTTTGCTGATGCTTTTCAGCCTTTCTACTATAATAATATCAAATTGCAAGAGATCTATCAGTTTAGTCTATTTACTTCAAGACTTTCCCCACTCAAATCCATCTCCCATTCAGTCATCAAAGTGATTTTCCTTATGGGCAATGAACACCTGGATCAATAGCCTCTAAGATCAAATACAAAAATCTATTTGGAGTTTGAAGCCCTTCATAAACTAGCCTTTCTCTACCTTTCTAGACTTCTTACATCTTTCTTTATCACATATTCTGTGATTTAGTGGCACTGGCCTTTTTATTGTTCCTGGAATTAGAATTTCTATCTCTCTTCTCCAGGGAGTTTTACTTGCTTTCCCTCATGCCTAGAATATTTTCCCTTCTTATCTATGCCTCAGATTTCCCTGGGTTCTTTCAAATCCCAGTTTTTCTCATTCTCTCTTTATCCTTCTATTACTTCCCACTTAACATGTATATATCTTGTTTGTTCACATTTGTTTGTATATTGTCTTCTCCCCTGGAATGAGTTCTTTGAGGGAAAGGACTGTCTTTTTTTACCTTTTTATCACCAAGGCTTAGTTCAGTGCTTGGCATACAGTAAGTGCTTACTAAATGCTCTTGTCTGAATTAAGGTGGCACTCTTACTAGGAAAATCTATTTAAAATAGGAGCTAGCACATGAGAAGAAATACTCCATGCTTTTTCCTTGACAATTGAATTTGTAAAGCAACTGGATGAATAACATCATTTCCAATAAAAGAATCAAGGTATTTAAATTTCTATGCCTGATCCCATTTTGTCACTTTCAATTGGAGATTTTTTTTCCAAGGGTGCTGGTTATATAAAATTGAGATAGGAAATAATGTATGAACTTGTCCACAATGAACAAGAATGTGATTACTGCATGTGCCACAGATGACCCTTTTTGTGATAATAATACAGTGTTGTGGCAAAAACATACCTTGAAAAACTATAAAATGGATAAGTTTAAATTTGAGTGTTATTTGTATGTTATAGTAGAGGAATACAAATTTATTGTAACAATCTTATCTAAACTTGAGCAAAATATATTTAGTCTGATCTAGCTCTGAGGGGTTTTTTGCACAGAGTATCTATAATATGTATATGTATATGTATATATTTCTATGTTTAATCATAGAAATAATCATAAGTATAATAATGATGAACATTTCTATAGTGCTTTAAGGTTTTCAAAGTATTTTACATATATTATCTCAGTTGAATTTATAATTTTTTTGATTTAATTCAATAAATACTTCCATGTGCCAGCCACTATGCTAGGCTCTAAGGATATAAACATAGTAAAAGACAGTTCCTGCCACCAGGAGCTAAAAATCTAATGGGGGAGACAGCCTGTAAATACATACCAAGTAAGTTATATACTGGATAAATAGGAAATAAAAGAGAGAAAATACTAGAATTAAGAAGTGTTAGGAAAGGCTTCGTATAGAAAGAAGAATTTTAGTTGGGATTTAGAGGAAGATAGGCAGATCAGCAGTTAGAATGGGAAAGGAAGGAAATTCTAGGCATGACGGAGAGTCAGAGAGAATGCCTGGAGCATGGAGATGGAGTGTCTAGTTTGTGTGACAACCAGGAGGCTGATATTTCTGGGTAAAAGAGTTAAAGGGGAAGGTATAAGCAGACTAGAAAGGAAGGAAGGGAGAGATTAGGGAGGGTTTTGAATGCCAGACAGCATTTTGTATTTGTTGCTGGAGACAGTAGGATGGCATTGGAGTTTATTGAGTAGGGGGTGAGGGTGACATGATTTAACATGGTTTTAGGAAAATCATTTTAGTGACTGAATGGAGAATAGGTTGGAATGGGGAGAGACATGAAGCAGGCTGTTGTACTCATCAAGTCTAGTATTTGAAATTATTCACATTTTATAGATGGAACTATGACAGAGAGGTTCAGTGAGTTGCCCAGGTTCCTACAGTTAGTAAGTGACTGAAGAAGAATTTAAAGTGAGATCTTTAGACTTCAAGCATAGTATTTTGTCCTCTAAGGCACCTGGCTGCTTAAGTATAACTTCAGCCCTTTTATATTATAAAGGAACTCAAATTAATTCATCTACATATGGATGCTAGGAATACATTCTGTCAAATAGTATTAAAAAACAATCAAATCTCCAATCAAACACTTGATCCACAAGTATTTATTAAGCACCTACTGACATGGGCATTGTGCAGAGATGGCGGGGACCCTGTTGTACCCCTTAACTTAGGCAGGCTGTGAACAGGGAAATTCCCTTCCCCCTTCTTGCCCTTGTGACTCCAGAGGCAAAAACCATTATCCTTGGGATAGACAAAGAAATACACCTTCAGGCCAGACCTTGATAGCCTAAGCTCTGAGGATCTCAGGCAGACCCCACACCCACCAAATGCTTGAGTGCAGGAAGTCATGTCCACACTACTGTAAAGAATATAAAAACCCATGAACTGGAGCAATGGGGAGCAACTCTGATAGTTGCTCTACTCCTGCTGCCATGCTGTGTCTTGGGAGCAACCCTCCCCCTCAGTGTTGCTCCACTCATGTTGTCTTGCTGGCCATTAATCCTATCTTACTAATAAATCTTTGTTTTTACTTTTAAGCTAAGTCTGTAGTTCTCTCATTCTTTTTTTTTTTTTTTTTTAAACCCTTACCTTCTGTCTTGGAGCCAATACCGTGTATTGGCTCCAAGGCAGAAGAGTGGTAAGGGTAGGCAATGGGGGTCAAGTGACTTGTCCAGGGTCACACAGCTGGGAAGTGTCTGAGGGCATATTTGAACCTAGGACCTCCCCTCTCTAGGCCTGACTCTCAATCCACTGAGCTACCCAGCTGCCCCTGGAGTTCTCTCATTCTTGAGAAAGGTTTCCTTCCCAAACCCAGTGGTTCACCATTTGCACCTCCACAAAACTACTATGTGCCAGGCCCTGTGGCAGACATTGGAAATACAAAGTTCCTGGATCTTTCTTCAAATCTGGATTGATGTTTGTCCAGTCCTCTTATGGAAGCATCAACTGTACTATGAAGGCCCCAAATGATATTTTACCTAATTACTTACTTAATGAATTAATTAAGTAGAAATTATAATGTACTTACGAGGAATCAGGCACTGTTTAAGGCACTGGGACTAAAAAGATCAAAATGAAAGCAATCCCTGCCCTAGAAGAAGGGCAGAAATTGAGCTAGCAGATGTGGACTCTAATTTCCAAGCCACCATTAACTAGCTCTGAGATCTTAGTCAAGCTCCTTAATCTTTCTGAAGTTCAGTTTGTTAGCTACAGAGGTTGGACTAGATGATCTCTAAGTCTCCTTGTATTTCTGTTCCCAGTTATATTTCATTTCCAAGATTCTAAAATTCTATTCAACCAAAATTAGAGCTCCTCATTGTAAAGAGGTAGCAGACAAGGTGATGATCCCTGGAGATTATCACTTAGAAGGAAGGCTAGACAATTGCCGGAAAACAATAGACAGTGATGAGGTACCTTCACCTAGTTCTAACAAGAAACCCTTCCAGGATTGGCATAAGGAAAGGCAGCTGCAATTCAAAGCCTCATCAGCATAGCCAAGCTGCATCAAAGAGCCAATTAATTGGATAGTGGTAAAAAAATGTGTTCAATTTTAGAATTCATGCTTCAGAAAATTGGACAACAAAGACCTAAAAGTAAATCCTATATTTCCTTAAGGGCTAAAATATAAATCTTTTTTTAGTTGTTTTTTTTTTTTAAACTGTTTTGAGCTTGTTTAAGGGATAGCCTTAGGACAGTGATGGGCAAACTACGGCCTTCGGGCCCCCTGAAATGTTAGATCCAGCTCTGTGACATTATTCCTAATCTGACTAATACAATGAGTAGGATACAGTACTATGAAACTTCAAAAGAGTTGCCTTAGAAACAGACAGACAGATGAGCATTTCCTTTCCTTTGGTCCCTCTTTAAAAAGTTTGCCCATCACTGCCTTAGGTCACTGTTTTCAAGATTCTCAGGGACAAAAGATGCACAAAGTATTGTACTGTTAAATTATAAAAGCATTTTTCTATAAATCCATTGTTATGCACTAATTAAAGCAATTGGGCTACAAAAACAAACAACCACCAAAAAAATGAAAGCTTAGGCCTTATTGATTGGAATTACGTGTGATGGTGATTTCAAAAATGATAGGGTCTGAGAGA
Source organism: Gracilinanus agilis (assembly GCF_016433145.1). NCBI lineage: Eukaryota > Metazoa > Chordata > Mammalia > Didelphimorphia > Didelphidae > Gracilinanus > Gracilinanus agilis. The sequence goes on along the minus strand of NC_058132.1, from coordinate 178,911,793 downwards.
AGAAAGAGACCTCTTGAGGTCTTTATTATATAATATAATCTTTGTAGAGTTTCTGAGTGAGTTAAGATAGTCACATATATTTAATAATTAGAAACATTATTTTGAATTTATTTTTTGCTAATGTCAACTACATGCAAGAAATCTTTGGTGTAAAAAATTATGCCTTTAATGCATTTAATTTAGGAAATGGATGAACCAGAAAAAGAAACATGGGATTTTGTTGAGACACAAATATACAGATGTTAGAGGCCACAAATTTTGCAGGCCACAGATTAAATATATCCCTTATTCCCTCAAAAGCACTTAATTTTAGCTTAAAAAAAAAAACAAACCTCAGAAGACAACAGAAACCGAATAGAGAGGATTTATTAGAGCACTAAGTTAGCCTTCTTCAGGATTTTAAAGACCCACTAAAAGGTCAGCAGGTTTGCTTCATAACCTTTTTTCCATTCAAAAGTAACATTATTATCCATTATTTTTAGTCCAAACTTAAAACAAAAAAGGAAAAGGATAATTAATTTGATAAGAATTTCACAAAGGGTAGATTATGTGATAGTTTCTAACTCCATTATCAGAATCATTTCAAAATGTTATTGTCCTTTTATATATTGTTCAAAGGATACCCTTAGGACTGTGATAATTAGATTAAGTCTACACTGCCCATCTTTAGATTTAATCACCAAAGGTGAGAACACCTCTAATTCTGGGAGGTCCTAACCCATGTGTGCTAGAGTGAGTAACAATCAGAATCAAGCAACCACCCCCTACCCTTTCTATGAGAAAGTGTCTATTGTGATTGGACAGGAAGGCTAAGGGAAGGCACTGGAAGTGACATATATGTGACCCCTTTAAAAAAAGGGAGTTGGGGGAGTGAAGTTTCTTCTGATTTGGTAAAGGGGACCTGAGGGAGCTTTGCTGGTTCGTGACTGAGACTGTTCCACGTGGTGAGTTTCAACCTTCTGAATTATAAATAAATCACCATAAAAGTCAATTTTGACTTGAGATTATTATTGAGTATTGATAATAGTTCAATCCTCTGGTGACCATCTTTAATATATTGAACCCATAAAACCCCTTTTTACCCCTTACAGGATGCTGTTTTTCAAGATTCTCAGGGACAAAAGATGCACAAAGTATTATAATGTTAAATTATAAAAGCATTTTTATAAACCCATTGTTATGCATTAATTAAAACAATTGGGCTAGAAAAATAACCAACCACCAAAAAAAAAAAAAAGAAAGCTCAGGCCTTACTGATTAAAATTACATATATTGGAATTATATATATATATATATATATATATATATATATATATATATAAAATCTTTTGCTTTTCCTTAATGGCCACAAGAAGGGTAATTTGAGAATTTGTGCTTTTATGTCTGGTATATAAGTTAAACAAGATACATTAGGGAAGATGAGCACTTGCATCCTGTTTTCCAAGTGGAAAAATGGAATAGCATTAGGACTTGTGAAGAACCAACAAATAATAATGATCTTCATTAGCAAAGTGACTAAAAAAAACATGCAAGGACCAATAAAGGCAGGCACTTGGAGACTCTAGGATAGTGTTATATAATGAAATGAAGTGGAATTTAGAGTTCAGGTCTGTTCTCTAGGTCTGACTATCATAAATGCTGCTCTGTCTCAGAGGATCTGGACTGAGCTAATAATAAATGTGTATTTGCTATGAGGTCCCTGCTGTTTCTAACTCCTGGGACTTGCTGCAGGGTCCAAAAACCTTGGCTGGAAGAACCTGTATTTGAGCTTTATTTTTGTGCTATATCATTTGAGGTCTGGGAATGCATAAAAGTCCTTTAAAACAGAACATGTACAAGGTTTTGATGTGACTTGACTCCCTAATATTTCTAGAAATTGCATCTATCCATCCACCCAGCTAAGGGTTGCCTTATTTGGATAGGGGAATATGGATCTTAGAATCCAGGGAAACCAGGAGTAGACCAACCTTCAGTGTTCAAACTCAGTATTTGTATTTTCCCAAGGATCCTTTCTCAAGTAGTATTGGTCTGTCTGATCTCCACTTAAGGCAACCACATAATGGCTGTGCTCCTCCAGGCCATCCCTTAGTTAAATAAGAATGATAAAAGGAGAGAGCAGGGACCTAGTTTCTGCCTTTCTTTTCATCCACAGCACAAAGCCTGTCACATAGTAAGTGGTTAATAAATTATTTTTGAGAGATTGATTGAAAGAATTTAAAAATCATTAAAAAGAATTAAAAAGGGGGCAGCTGGGTAGCTCAGTGGATTGAGAACCAGGCCTAGAGATGGGAGGTCCTAAGTTCAAATGTGGCCTCAGACACTTCCCAGCTGTGTGACCCTGGGCAAGTCACTTGACCCCCGTTGCCTACACTTACCACTCTACTGCCTTGGAGCCAATGCACAGTATTGACTCTAAGATGGAAGGTAAGGGTTTAAAAAAAAGAATATAAAAACATGCCACTCTGAAAAAAAAATTACATGAAATTAGAGATAGGTAATAGTTTTTGAGATGCAGAAAGATATGACATTGGCCCTGTAACTATAATAAAAAATTAATTCTGACCCTCTTCACTAACACCAGATGACTGAGGCATTATATTTGTAGATATATTTTCATAGGTAGATAGTTTTGCTTGACAACCATGGTATATGAACATATAAGCTGAACAATAACACCAGAATTTTCCATGATTAAATTTCAGCTAAAGAATTGAAAGGTTGATTGGGGGTCCTACAAGTGTTGTGGGGGGCTTGAGGTGAACCCCTGGGGGTTTGGGAAGGGTACCTTTTGCAAGGATGCAAGACTTCAAAACTTAACTTAAAAATAAAAAGAGAAATTTATTAATTTAGAAGGTAATGTTTAATCTTGTCAGAAGGACAGTGTAGGTAGCCGACTGCCTCCTAGGTGGAACAGCATAGATGGAAAGCTGTCCCCAGATGACATCTATTCTGGGGTCTTTATACTCTTTAGGACAGAGAGGACATGACTCTGTGCCATGGTGAAGACATGACTCTGAGGCATTGGCAGGGGAGAAGTTTGTCTGAAGACATAGGAACCTCATAGTTTAGAGGACAGAAGGATGTTTGAGATATAACTTGATGACATCAAGATGGTGTATGTTTTTATCCATTTCAAATCTAAAGGATGATCTAAGGAGGATAATTCTCTCAGGGTCTTATAGGAGTTATCAGATGGATTAGGAGTCACAAGAATGTAAGGGAGCAAAGGATTTCCCTGCTTACAGTGCCTGAAACACTTCTATAGTTTTGGGGGTACAATGCCCATGCCACAAGATCTTACAATTGTTGATTTATTGTTTCTAGAAAATCTGTGCAGTCTCTTCCAGAAACAAAAGAGGAAAATATTTAGATATGTCAACTGGAGATATCTACATGGACTTCTACTTAATTTCCTATGGTCAGACTCTGAGGGAAGATATTTGTAAATAGTAGTATAGCCTCACTGAGGAAAATATTTTGTATTGGTTTAAATATATACATCTCACAGATCAGGCAATAGGTAAGGAAAATGACAAGTAAAAGACATTGAATATTTTCTTTAGATTTATATATATAGTTCTTATATTCAACCATGGTTCTCTAGGCCTCTTCAAGTCATGTGCCAATTTTAGTTTTAAAATAATTGTTTAAAAACAAGAACAAAAAAATCAGTCATAGACCTCATAAATAAGTAGGCTACTGTCATTTAGTAAGGAAAACAAGAAGAGAAAAAAACAATTGGTACTGTCGATGTGGAATCTAGAAACCCCCACACTGGTAGTCCAAGTAAGATCTGATGAACACCAAGTTTTAGGATTAGCTTGTAAATTGGAGACCCCAAAGCTTGTACTTGTTCCCATATCCCATGAGAATCCACCCATAAGGGAATCTCAGGCTAGCAGTTTCAGAATGAATAATGGACCCTAAGGAAAATGACAATCCCAGTTAGAAGAGGCTAAGCAAATGCTAAGTATTCTTTTTGTCTTAGGTAGTATCCCCCATTGTATCAGAGACCCTTTCCCTGGAAGACCCACACTCGGGCAGGGACCATCCTTTTAGTATGCATTATAAATAGCCCCTTCCCTTACACCCTAGCCTCTGGCTTTGATTCCTTTCCCAAGCTTGATTGTATCCAGTCAGTATAGGTTGAACACTCCCATTTCATTGTAGCTATGTTCATTCAATCATCTTTCCCTGCCCTTGGATCCCCCAAATGGTATATAGGTCTCCCAAATTCTTCTGTTCCTTGGAGTTGTTAATCTAGCAGAGTTGTCAATCTAGCGCCGGTGGCTCTCGAATGGGTCAGTGGCCAGAGCAACAAGGGTCTTGGGACTGTGTGTGGAGACCTTGAAAGCACTGAACCCATTTTCTTAATTAAAATGTGGTTTTTCTGACTATTTAATAGTTCTGTATTTTTTCTCAGTTAACAGTACATTGGAAAGAGTTTTGGGCTCTGGATTTAGAGGATCTGAAATCTTCTAAGTTCAAATTCTGCTTCTAACATTACTTGCATCTCCTTTGGCAAGACACCTAATCTTTCTGGGTACCATTTTCCTCAACCAAGGTACTTTTTAAAGACTTGCTCTATCTCTATCCAATACAGACTACTATTTTGTCAATACTGCACTTAAGACAGATTCCCTCTTCTGAGTCAAAAGAACCTAAGTTCAAATCCTATCCTCTGACATATACTAACTGAACAAATCACTTCATGTCACAGTCCTCTAGGAAACAATTTAAGACTCTTAGGTTGCAGACATTCCTGAAAATACATTACTTTCATGGAGAGAATTTGATCTGGGAGTTCCTTACATCATTAAAATCATAGGTCCAGTTTGAATGTTCTGAGACAAAAAACAAAACAAAAAGAAAATGAACAATGCAGTTGAGGCAGAATAGATAATCACAGAATTTCAGAGTTGAAAATGATTTCAAGGACTCCATTAGGTGATCCAGGCCAACCTGCAGCGGAACCAGAATCTTCTCTACAATATGTCTTGCAAGTGGTTAGTTAGTTAGCCTTGTACTGAAGAAGCTCAATGAGGATGAACTCACTATCTCCTAAGACCTCTGAGTCCATTTTTGGATATCTTTACTTTTTAGGAAGCTTTCTCTCATATCAAGATTAAATTCCTAACTCATAATTTTCACCTAGTAACTACTCTAAGGGGGCAAGAAGAACAAATATTTTTCCTCTTTCTCATTATATTCTTTTTTAAAAATATAATTAGTATACTATAAAGCAGCAGTCATCAAAACAATATGGTACTGACTAAGGGACAGAAGGGAGAATCAGTGGAATAGACTTGGGGTAAGTGACATCAGCAAGACAGTGTATGATTAAACCAAAAGAGCCCAACTTCTGGGACAAAAATCCACTATTTGACAAAAACTATTGGGAAAATTAGAAAACAATATGGGAGAGATTAGGTTTAGATCAATATCTCATACCCTACACCAAGATAAATTCAGAATGGGTGAATGACTTGAATATAAAGAAGGAAACTATAAGAATATTTGGTGAACATAGAATAGTATACCTGTCAGATCTATGGGAAAGGGAAAATTTTAAAACCAAGCAAGAGTTAGAAAAATTTACAAAATGTAAAATGAATAGTTTTGATTATATTAAATTAAAAAGTTTTTTGTACAAACAAAAACAATGCAACCAAAATCAGAAGGGAAACAACAAACTGGGAAAAAATCTTTATGCCAAAAAACTCTGACAGAGTCTAATTACTCAAATATACAAGGAACTAAATCAATCGTATAAAAAAATCAAGACATTCCCCAATTGATAAATGAACAAGGGACATGAATAGACAATTTTTAGATAAAGAAATCAAAAGTATCAATAAGCACATGAAAAAGTGTTCTAAATCTCTAATAATTAGAGAAATGCAAATCAAAACAACTCTGAGGTATCACTTCATACCTAGCAGATTGGCTAACATGACAGCAAGGGAGAGTAATGAATTTTGGAGGGGATGTGGCAAAATTGGGACATTAATGCATTGATGGTGGAGTTGTGAACTAATCCAACCATTCTGGATGGCAATTTGGAACTATGCCCAAAGAGCTCTAAAAGACTGCCTGCCCTTTTATCCAGCCATAGCATTGCTGGGTTTGTACCCCCAAAGAGATCATAGATAAAAAGACTTGTATGAAAATATTTATAGCTGAACTTTTTGTGGTGGCAAAAAACTGGAAAAGGAGGGTATGCCCTTCTATTGTGGAATGGCTGAACAAATTATGGTATATGCTGGTTGTGGAATACTATTGTGCTCAAAGGAATAATAAACTAGAGGAATTCCATGTGAACTGGAAAGACCTCCGGGAACTGATGCAGAGTGAAAGGAGCAGAGCCAGAAGAACATTGTACACAGAGACTGATACACTATGATAAAATAGAATGTAATGGACTTCTGTACTGGCAGCAATGCAATGACCCAGGACAATTCTGAGGGAATTATGGAAAAGAAAGCTACCCACATTCAGAGGAAGAACTACAAGAGTGGAAACATAGAAGAAAAACAACCACTTGAACACATGGGTTGATGTGGATATGGTTGGGAATGTAAACACTAAATTACCACACCAATGCAACTATCAATAATATGTAAATAAGTCTTGATTGATCACATATGTTAAAACCAGTGGAAATGCATGTTGGATATGGAAGGAGGGGTGAAGGGGAAAGTAAGAACAAGAATCATGTAACCATGGAAAATTTTTCCAAAAAAAATATTCAAATCTCAAAAAAAATGAATAAAAATATATATGTATATATCTATATAGATATATAGATATAGATATAATTAGTTTACTTATTGCATTAAAATTCCCAGGTATCTCTTTTCTCCCTTCCTCTCCTGCATTAGAGAAAGCACCATTTATTTGACAAAAAACTCTGATATTCCCCCTCTTCTTTTTTTTAGGCTAAACATCTCTGATTCTTTCAGATAATTATAAACTTCAGGCCATTCACCATCACAGTTACTTTCCTCTAGGTATTTGCCATGCCTTTCACCAAGAATGGTGCTGAAAATTTAATCTAGTACTCTAGATTTGTTATTGACATGGGCATTGTACAGAGATGGCAGGGACCCTGTACCCCTTAACTCAGGCAGGCTGTGAACAGGGAAATTCCCTTCTCCCTTCCTGTCCTTGTGACTCCAGAGGCAAATACCATTTCCTTGGATGTCCTTTAGATTGAGATAGACAAAGAGAGGGCCTCACCTTAATAGCCTAAGCCCTGAGGATCTCAGACAGAGCCCCCTCCCACCCACCAAATGCCTGAATGTAAGAAGTCACATCCATACTACTATAAAGAATATACAAATCCCTGAACCTGGGCACTCAGGGAGCATCTCCCATAGTTGCTCCCCTCATGCTGCCGTGCCATGTCTTAGAGGGCACCCCCACTCAGGATTGCTCCACTCATGATGTCTTGCTGGCCCTTAATCCTATCTTACTACTAAATCTTTCTTTTTACTTTTAAGCTAAGTTTGGAGTTCTCTCATTCTTGAGAAAGGTTTCCTTCCCGAACCTAGGGGTTCACCATTTGCACCCATTATAACATTATAATCAGAGAAGATATATAAACTCATATGAGGTTTGTCAGAGTCCTAGTACTATGAACTATGTTTTTTTCTTGACACAGTCTAAGACAGTGTTAACTCTATTGGTTTCCTAAGCATACTTTTGTTCATAATAAAGTCAAATATTTTTCAGAAGAAATAATTTCTAACCAAACCTCTCTCAATGTGACTTGCAAAGTGGATGTTTTAAAATGTAGGTGTAAGATGTTATTTGTACTTAGTAAATTTCATTTTAGTTGATTTAGCAGAATTTCCTAGAAGACATTCAAGATTTTCTTGAATTCTGACTCTCATGGAGCATCTCTCTAAGTTATATCACTAGTAAACTTGACCAGCCTGCCATTTAGGTCTTTTCTCAAGCCAATGATAACAATATTAAATACCTGAGTATACCTAGAGTCATTCCAAGTTGACAATGAATGACCAAGAGTAATTTAGGGGTTTATATAGTCAACCAGTTTTGAATACATAATAGGACTATAATCTTGCCTACAGTATGCCATCTTTTCCACAAGAATAGGATGAGAAACTTTTCTTATATGCTTTGCTACAAAAAAAAAATTCTATAGCATTTAAAACCCCATTTATCAGTTCACCATGACACAAAATGAAATAAGGTTAGTTGAGCATTAATTATTTCAGTAAAAGTCATACTGGTTCTTTATAAATAATACTTTATTTCCCAAAGGGTCACTAACCACCTCTTTAAAAGTGTAATAAAAAAAAAACCTCTTTAAAAATATATATGCATATATATATATATATATAATTCTAAAAATTCAGGTAAATATTAGTGAAACCATTAATAACTTTAGCAAAGTGGCAAGATACAAAATAAACCCATATAAATTATCAGCATGTCTATATATCATCCACAAAGTCCTGAAAGAAAAGATAGTAAAAGATAAACCATTTAAAGTAATCATAGAATGAAATATCTAGGATCATATCTACCAAAACAAACCCAGAAACAATATGAACATAGTTATAAAACACTTTTTATATAGATACACCCAGATTTAAATAATTGGAGGAATATTAATTATTCATGGATAGGCAGAGACAATATAATTAAAATGACAATCTTACCTAAGCTAACCTAAATATTCAATGCCATCCCAACCAAATTACCAAAAAAAATCTTAGTTTGAAGTAAAAAATAACAAAATTCATTTGAAAAAACAAAAGTTTAAGAATATCAAGAATTAATGAAAATATGTAAAGGATGGTGGTTTGATAGGTCTAGATTTTGAAATATTTTTTAAAGTAATAGTGATTAAAATTATCTGGTACTGGCTAAGAAAAAGAAAAGTAGATCACTGAAATAGAACAAATATACAAAAAAAAGACTCTTGTGAAGGCTTATAGTAACATTGTTTTTGAAAAAAGTGAAGATCTGATATTTGGAATAAGAATTCACTATTCAGTAAAAATTGTTGAGAAAACTGTAAAGTAGTTTGGTATACCACATATAAACCAATATCTTACACAATTTACCAAGATAAGATCAAAATGTATATATGGTCTAGAGAAAAAGGGAGATATTATAAGCAAATTAGAAGAATAGGGAACATGTTGCCTAACATATTTGAGAGAAGAAGAATTTATGAATAAAAATGACTTGGCATTATGAAATATAAAATGGATAATTTTGAATACATTAAATTTAAAAGTTTTTGTACAAATAATATGAAAATCTCCTAGATTAGCAGGAAGGCAGTAAGTTGGGAAAAACATATATATAATTTCTCAGATAGAAATCTCATAACTAAAATATATATAGAGAACTTTGTCAAGTACATAAGAATATCAGCCATTCCCTCGTTAATAAATGGTTAAAAGATATGAACAGTTTTTAGATAAAGAAATCAAAGCTTTAAATAACCAGATGAAAAAAAGACTCTAAATCATTATTAGTTAGAGAAAGGCAAATCAAAACAGCACATATATCATTTCACAACTATCAGATTGGCTAAAATAATAAAAGGACAAAATGACAAATGTTGGAGGAGATATAGAAAAATGGGAACTCTAATACACTATTGGTGGAACTGTGAAGTGATCTGGCCATTTTGGAAAGCAATCTGGAATTATGCTGAAATATAATTTATAAGAGTGTTATAAAACTGTTTATACCTTTTGACCCAGCAATGTCACTATTAAGTTTATTTCCTAAGGTGAGAAGGGGAAAAAGGAAAAGCGCTTATATATCTTAATATAGTTGTAGTAGCTCTCTTTGTGGTGGTAAAATACTGAAAATTGAAAGGATGCCCATTAATTGTGGAATGGCCAAACAAATTGTGGCATATTATTTTCATGCAATTCTTCTGTGCTGTAAGAAATGATGTGCGAGTTCATTTTTTTTAAAAAAATGGAAAGATCTAAATGAAGTTATGAAGAGTAAAATGAGCATGTGTAATTAGAATCTGTTACTCTAAAAACTAGGATCCCCCAGCAAAACTACAATCCCCAGAAAAACTATAATTCCCAGAACGACATTCATTTCCTGCCATTATGAGCTGATGTAAATAGGATATAAATTGGGTGGAAGTCCTCACTTGTTCTCCTTCCTTCCTGTAGGTGGCTTTGTTGGAGTGGGGATTTTGAGCAGGTAGAAAAACCTAGTCACATGGTTCTGTTTTGTCAGATAATAAACTTTATAAAAATAATACTTAAAGTATTGGACATTAATTTAAATCCTACAAGCAGAACCAAGAGAGTATTATATACAGCAATAGAAATAGTTTGACATTTTTCTTGTATATGTCCACCATCAGAGAAATAATTGATCATAGAAATAAATAAGACATATATTTATATATCTATAGATCTTTTGTTCAAATTATGCCTTTGTAATGGAGAAAGGTAAGAAAAGGAGGCAGCTATCTCCACTACTTTTGGGATTAATTACCACTTTAATTCTTTGGAGACTATTTTGTACCCATGTAACACCACCAGAAAAATATAGGTGGATATGTGTATCTTAAGAGAATTTGGGGATTTTTAAATGTTGTTGATGATGATTATCAGCTGTGCTATTTGCCTTGAACTGAAGCTATGATTTCTCAAGTTTGTAGTGATTTCGCATTTAGGAACTACTATCAGTACAGTCAGACTTTCTCTGCAATCTTCAATCTCAGAGAGTTAACTTGTCACTAAGAATTTAAAAGACCTTCCTAAAGGTCACATAGTATATCTCAGAGGTGAGAACTGAATTCAAATCTTCCTGCTTCTTAAGTCTTTGGTATCATTATTTTTATTATTGTTATTTTTTATTAAAAATATCTTAAAAATGATACAAGGCTTCTTAAAAGATACAAAAATATAAATAAATCTGACATTTCTCTGGTTATTTGTATTAAAGGAGGCATAAAATAGGAAAATGTATGATTGCCACTGGTAATGGTCATTGTCCAGAAAATAGTCCACACAATAGAGGAATTCCTTATACATCATATCATCTTTAAGATGCTCTGGTATCAGAACGATATGATGATTACAATACTTTTTGAATATTGCAAAGCTTCCTACATAAAATATATAATCACTTATGAGAGTTTAGTCTAACTCTACATGAGAAAAATCTAGTGAATAAAGAATGCTTATTGTCCAGACTATTTGAGGTCATTCTATGGAGTCGATCTATCAGCATATATTCTAAACTGCTAGGTGGTATATGGTGCACAGGATGATAGACTTCATATTCAGGAAGACCTAGGTTCAAATTCAGTCTCAGAGAATTACTATGTGACTGTAGACATGCCACTTAACCCTTTGAGCCTCAATTCCCTTATTTGTAAAATGGGGATAATAACAGTATCTAGTGCTCAGAGTTTTAATAAAGAACAAACAAGGTAATATTGGTAAAATGATGTGCCAGCACTAAAGTTCTATTCCAACTACTATGGTCAGACATTGAAGACGGTCATTGAACAGGGTCCAGAATTGAATGGTAGGTGGAGAGTAAACTGACTTACTTTTAGGAAATTAGACAATGAATTTTAATACAGTATCTATTCGCTGAAAACTATTTTTTTTTCTGACTGGGAGATAATGCTATAATGATTTCATAAGAAAATGAGCTCAATACCATAAAACTGCCAATAACAACAGTGACAGGTGGAAAAATACAGGTGCTGGTATTTTGTGTTGAAAAGAATTGAAAATAGAAGACATTTAGGATTTTTTAAATTTCATTTCTTAAAATTTCCTTTTTTTTTTTTTTGTAATTTAGCTTCTGATGATTTAACTGTTTATAAACCCAGAGAGTCAAAACATCCAACCTAATAGATTCAAATACAATTTTTGGCATGAAAATGCCCACAACCTAATGCCTAATGTAGCTGTAGGGGACAATGAAGAAGGGAAGTAGCACATTTTACTCAAATAACATTATTTCTATTAATGTCATATGTGGCTCAAGCTAATAATAGGGGTAAAATATAAGATTAAGGATATCACGTGAGACCATATGAAGCCATATGCAATTTCATTCCACTTTATTTATATATTATGGATGAAAATATATTTCATTCACTTTCATCTAATGAGAGCACTATCAAATTTGCTGAATGTAAGTGAGTATGAGGTGTAATAATCTGGCTAGATCTAATTTTTCTTGTAACCAGAATTCTTGGAGAAATCATAGGATTAATTTTAATTTTAAGCACGTACAATTCAGATACAAATACAAGCTGATTAATGATGAAATATTCCAAGAAATTATGTTTTAAATTTAGGAATTATTGAAGAAAACAGTCTTTTTCAGTGATTTCATTGGATTCTTAGGTACCTGTCACTTAAGTAATATGATGAACTGATAAAGATATGATAGGCTACTAAAAGGGAAAGAAATGAAATAGCAATTGGATATACCTTACTGGATGGAGAATAGAAAGGGAAAGTCAAGATTATGAGATTTTTTTTGCTTACTGAGCAGAAAATTCAAGTGAAGAAATGTATTTTATGTAATACTCTTTTGACTTATGATCCAGGAACTATAACAAATTATCTAAATATAGTAAATAAAATTAAGGGGTAGAGATGGAGGACTCATCCATACATAAAGTACCCCATAAGGAAAAAAAAAGTCTTTCATCATTTTACAAAAAACCCCAAAAACTTATGATCAAATCATATAAATTACAGGTGAATACATGCTGTATATTCCTAGAATTTAAGGAAAATGTTATTGTCATTTTCATTGTGGATATGTTCAGTTAACTTTTGCAAGGGCAAAAGCCTTTATTGCATCTTTGCATTACAGATAACAGTAATTAAAATACAAATCAATGTGATTATATACTATTAATTTCATTCAATTCCTCATAATTACTTACCTGGACATAATAATTGGTCTTCCATGTTCAAGGATCTTCCTATTTTTAAAAAAAAAACCTTCATCTTCTGCCTTAGAATCAGTGCTAATTATTGATCACAAGGCAGAAGAGCAAAAAGGCCTAGGCAATGAGGGTAAAGTGACTTGCTCAGGCTGACACAGATAGGAAATATCTGAGCACAAATTTGAACCCATAACCTCCCATCTCTAGGTCTGGCTCTTAATCTGCTGAACCACCTAGACTCCCCTCCCCAAGCATCTTCTCTTTTACCTCTGTCTTCCATAAGTATGAAACTGAAAATCCCTGAACACAGATCTGCCCATGTCATTCCACTGTTCAAGAAGCTTTAGTGCCTCACTATTGCATCTTGAATAAAATTCAAACACGTGTATTTGAGGCTCAAAACCCTTCATAATTTGATTTTGGCTTCAATTTCTAGGCTTACTTAATATTACTTTATGTTACACTGACTTTTCAGCCAAACTGGCTTTTTTTTCTTTCTTTCTTTTTTCTTTATGGCCACTCCATCTCCTGGCTTTGGACCTTTGCATGTACTTGGGAGGCAGTTGGGTTTTCCATACTTTGACCTCAGAGAATCCTTAGTTTCTTCAAGGTGCTTTCAACATTCTATTCTGATCTCCCAAATTCCTAGTACCCTGATGGAGAACCTATGACACACATGGCCACACTAATAGGCAGGTTAGTTAAAGAATTCCCTCTCCCCCTCACTTATCTTAGTTCATGGCACCCCCACACAAGTTAAATAATATCAAGACCAACAAAAGAAACCTACTGACAGATGAACAAAGAAGTCACTAAGCAGGTAAGTTAAATAATTAGTTTTTTAATTAAATATAGTTATATATTACAATTATACTTTTTAATTTAAACTATAAATATTGCAAAATTATGGTTTTTTTCTCAAAGTGGCGCACCACCTGAGTTATGCTTGTTTTTTTTTTTTTTTTTTGGTGAATTTTGACACAACAAGTTCAAAAGATTGCCCATCATTGTCCTAGTGCCTCTTTAAATTTCTGGATATTTATTTACTATTTATTTTGAATTTACTTATTAATACTCCTTTTTGCTTTCCTTATTATAACATAAGCTTCTTGAGGGCAAGGAGTGGCATGTTATATGTACTTATTTAATAGTTCTCCAATTAATAAAGCAATTATTGATTAGTCATGCATAGAAATCTTTCCAGAAGGGACCGAATGCTATTTAGTTCGACAAGTATTTATTAAATGATTGCTATATGCAAGTCAATATTATGGGTACCTGTGGGAAGCCGTTCGATGTGTTAAAACCATTGGAGAAATAGGATCAAATTTAGGGCCTATTATCTGGATTCCCTATGTGACCAATCCAGACTGAGGCAGTCTTTGTGTTTGGTCCTGGTCACCTGAAAAGCTCTGGTATCAGCAGGTAGGTTAATCCAAAATCAACTTGATCCCTCCAAGAGGCTATTAAGAGTCATTTAGAGAAACAGAGTCTGTAACAGATATTTTATCTGGATCCTATTACAAAATCATTGGCAAGTAAAACTGTGTGTATGATTTTTCTGCACTGCATGTCAGGATGCAGACAGAATGGGCCATCTAAGATAAAAATCTGAGGCTCCTCTTTTGACTCAGTCTTTGATCCCCACCTTTCTTGGAATTCTTATTGGAGAGCTTTGAAGTGGCAGACCAGCATCTACTGAGTTGATGATTCCCTTCCTTGATAATTGAGAAGCCTAAATCCTAACAAATGTTACTTAGATAAGATTGCATATTCAGATTAGAATTGGAGTCTTTAGTCTGAACTTCATTTGACCAAATGCAGATTTCAATTGGTGAGCATCTCCATAGGGTATTTCCTCTCCCAGAATTATCCCCTACTAAGTTGGTGGTTGAAATTTGACCATTTGTCTTTGCACCTTTATTCTTTAGACTTCAATGGATTATGTGTGATTCATTACCCCCTTACAACGGTGACTCTTTTTGTGTTCTTTGCTTGAAATCAGTATATGATAAACTCCCAAGCCCGCAGAATTCGGAACAGCATGGGCTAACCACTAGTCTAGTTGTTCTCATTTTCTTTCTCCTGCCTTAACCATCCTATACCACCACGCCGCTCAGGACCCCAAAAAATCATATAGAGGCATGGCTCCCTATAGGTACCTGTTGAGAATATCCAAAAGGGAGTGAACAGACACCATTGTTGCTTTTAAAGAATTTATCTTCTTATTGGTGAGAGACAACAAATACAAAAAAAATACAATGGGAGATAGAATATGATAAGAAAAAAAGAAAGATCCAGATAAAGAATACTAAAAATGTTTTAAAGAGGAGGAAAATTCTTTAAGCTAGAGAGGTTTGGGAGAAGAAGTAAGGAGACCAATAAGAGAAGAATCAGTAAAGATTGGTCTCCTGGATGGGGAAAGAAAAACATTTCTTAAGTGAAATGCTAAGCAGTCAAATGCTAAAGAGAGAGAAAACTAGATTAAAATAAATACACATTTATTAAATGTCTCCCGTGTTCTAGGTACTAGGGATAAAAAACCCAAAACATTAAATGAGGCAGTTCATGCTTCAAGGAGTTTATTTTCTCTTTGGAGAGACAATGTGTACAGAATACATTTTTGTGTAAAGATAATGAATACATACTATTTTTCTGCAACTATACACCCTTTTCTAATTCCTTGCAGTTATATGTAACTAGATTTTGAACTGGCTGAATTCTCCAGTAACTTTAGAGAGAAGTTGTACTAAAAAAAGCAAAAGTAAATAAAGGAACAAATAGAAACCCAGCAACCCAGCAGTCATCCTTTGATAAATTCCAAATCTCTTCACCCTGAAGTGTAGCAGGCAAATTAACTAGTTAAACTAGCTCTAAACAACTTAATAAAAAGAATACTTTTAGAATAAAACTCTTTGTAGTCAGGGGAAGGGTCCACCATTGCCCCATCATACCTACTCAAATAAAAGAAGCCCTGTTTTTCTCAATTTCCTTACCTGCTCTACCTTGTACTTTGGTGTAAACTCAGATTTTGTCCCTCATAATTCCAGGCCATATTTATTCCTCAGAACCCCATGGACTCATTATGAGTGTCTCCTTGGATCATTAGTGGAGAATATGGACTGAGAGTGAGAAGTTTAAATTTACCAATTAGTAGCTAATTAGTGTACACTCTTGGTGGAGCTATGTACTGGTCCAGTGATTCTGGAAAGCAATTTGTAATTATGCTAAAAAGTTACTATAAGTCTCTTATCCCTTCGTTCAGCAAATAATGCTAGACATACTCCAAAGAGGTCAAAGACAGAAAGATCTCTCATACAAAAAAAGAATTTGTTTTACTTTTTGTAGTGGCAAAGAACTGAAATTTTTGAAGATGCTCATTGACTGGATATAACCAAACAAATTGTGGCAAATGAATATAATAGAACATTTCTACACTGTACAGAACAATGAATATGAAAAATTCAGAGAAACAAATGTAGATGTATGAACTAATGAATGAAGAAAACAGAAGGAATTTTTGTTTCCATTAATGTATATTAGCTTAAAAAACAAAATATCTAATGGAGTAATTCATAGCTAATTATGCAATCATTTTTTCTGATTCTTTGTATATTGAAATATTTATATGTGTTAAGGGCTTCCAGGAAATTTTAAAATAAAATAAACATAAACTACAACATTATAAATGGAAACAATAACAAACATAAAACTGAATGTTCCATAATTCTAATGATTGTTTGTTCTCAAAGACGAATTGCGACAGAATTCTCCCTTCATTTTCTTTGAAAAGGGAGAAAGGATATAATCAGAAGTGAATGTATTATAAAAAAAGACATAACATTTTTAAATCTCAGAAATTTTCGGAAAAGGATATACATAAAAAGAATACTCAATTCCTTCTTCTCTAATGCTGTGGTCATCTATCAATTTCTAACTAAGAATTTGGTCTCTTGAGTAGATTTTGTTCATCAGAAAGGAGGAACATGATATTGATTACTTGATATAGTTATCATGGAAAATATATTTCACTTCATAAATTGATAAATTTACAAATTATCTTTTTGTTCTACAAAACAATACAGTATGACATGGGTCAGTATGAGTTAATTATTCAGAACCTAATCATCCTTATTCTAAATTTATTAATTAATTAAACCCCTGAGGAGAAGAACATGCAATCAAAAAGTCTGGTCTCAAAATCTGATATCTTATGATCGGTCTTAGAATTTTTAAATTCTGGAACAGGCTGTAATATGAGAATCTCAGAAATCATCCATTAATATTCTCATCATAAAACATCATGGAACTGTTATATATCTTGTGGGAGAAGATGAAGTAAACTAATGAAGTGTGAAACATCAAGCCTAAGGCAGCATGTAAGTGGAAATCTGATGTTGATGTTGAAACTAGATTGCTGATTCAGGCTGAACCTAAAAGTATAGATTCATCTTGGTAAGGTCACTATGTATTTAGGTGTATATATATATGTACATATATATATACACACATACATACACCTATATATACATCTGCACACACGCATGCATACATATATATACACATGTATGTGTGCATGAATATATATATATATATGTATATGTGACTGGATAAAGGAAACTAGGGAAAGGAGGGAATCAAAATGATTTCAAGTTTTTAAACTTACAGCTTCATGATGATTTATGATGAGAATATTATTGAGTGGTTTCTCAGGTTCTCATTAGCCTATCCCAGAGTTTTTAAAATATAAAATGTGTTCATGAGTCATACTCCTTCAGATTAAGATGAAAAGCCCTTCAAAGAAAGTTCTTTGTCTTTTCAAGGTACATACACATACACACAGTCATGGACAAAAACACACATCTATATAAATATTTATTCAGAGTGATTGGGTTCTTTTTATTAAATTTTAATAACAAATTTCCATATAAGTTTTTGGCAGATATATGATCCATATTGTCTCCTTCCCTTCTTCTTTCCCCTCTCCCAAAACTGAAAAGAAATTTAACCTGAGTTGTACATGTATTATCAGAGTGATTGGGTTCTGAGTATCTTTTTTATGCTAACTTATGTCATATTGGACTGGTTTATGAAAAAGAAGGTCAATTTGCCAATTTATCAATATAAACAATATCAAATTCAAAAAATATATCTTTTCCAATAATTCCAGTGCTCTTTTATCTTTTTTACATACATACACACACAGAGACATGCACACACACATATATCCATACACACAATTATATTGTATCGATTTTTGGCATTCTTAGTTATTTTTCATGTAGCTTTGCCTCATGTCTTCATTAGATTATAATCAGTTTGAGGCCAAGTATTATTATTTTTTCTATTTCCTTTGTAATTTCCCACTGTGACTTCTAAAAAATGGTTACCCTATAAATTCAATTGGTTGATATTCCTCAATCTGTATATTTTGCATGAGTTAAAACTAATTTTTGATAAAGGTTTATCACAAAAAAAGCTCATTGTGTGGAAATAGTATTTTGGACATCTGCCCATAGAAAAGATATTTCTGAATATCAAAGCAATGATAAACACATCAACATTATTTACTTTAATCCTCAATCATGTATAACTTCATTTATGAGGATAATCCCTCTAGCTATGAAGATCTCAACTATTCCATGCTGTTAGGCAGTCTAATGAGTTGTTAAACTATTCCTCCAAAAACATTAAGTAGTCAACTCACTAGTGATGAAGTATTCCATGTATAGCTCAGATAAACAAACAAATATATATATGTATATATATATATATATATATATATACATACACACTTATGTCAGAAAAAAAGGCAGGTTAATTATAAATCCTAACATCACTAGAGATCACATTAATATTGAACTTTGAGAGGATTGTACATGAAGAACCTAATAATTGTAGTATATTAGAATCAAATTTCAAGCTAAAAATGACCTTAGAGGACATGAAGTCTAACACCTTAATTTTATAAGCAAGGAAACTGAAACATAAAGATGTTAAGTAATTTGCCCAGTCACACAGTAAGTGTTTTAGGTAGGATTTGAACCTAGGTCTTCCTGAATCAAAATATAATATCCAATCTACTACATATGAGGAATTTTTTATAATTCACAAGAAACGAGAAAAATTGAGTAATATTTATGACTCAGCTTATTATAGAGTATATTGATACTTCATCTAAATCATTGTTTAAATCTTTCCTGCCAAAAAGGTTCCCTATTTTCCAGAATTTTTCTACCAAGAAGCATATATTCAATCCCTTTGATTCAAAGAGCTCACAATCCAAACTGTATCAACAGATCAAAAATTAATAAATTATTTTAATAATAGTTAAGCATCAGAGGTGTTTGGCAAGTGGATATAGAGCAAGAGGGATAGGAAGGAGCCAAAGGGAATTCATGCTTATAATTTTTGGATATATACAATTATTATATTAACAACTATTATTTATATAACATTAACTGAAATATTGAAAGAGGTATAAGAAGTCAATTTGCCTGTAATGATTAAGAGTTTGGTATTAGACATGTCAGAACTGATGGTACCATGTCTAAAGGAAGTATCTAATAGATAGCTGGTGATATGAGATGTGGGAAAGAGATTAAAGATGGAGATGGACTGGTAGTCAGCCCCATAACAATGGTTGTTGCCTTGAAAGTGGATGAAAACTCCAAAAAATAGGCAAAAATAAGAAGAATGAGCCAAAAATTAAATCTTGGAGAATACCTAGTTTAAGGAACTTTCTTTTTTTCCCCTTTCCTAGTTCTTCTTCATCAGTAAGGGAATGGGATACAATTTAATTTAATTCAATAAATATTTGTTAAGTGCTTATTATGCAGTAGGAATTGAGGATACAAAAAATGAAAAATTATGCAATCCCTGCACTGAAACAGATTCTATTAAATCCATTTAGAAAACTTGAGTGAAAAGCATCCTCCTGAATCCATTTAGCAGAAAGTATCAGGGAGGTTTCAAGGAAATGTTGACACCAGAACTCAACCTTAAAGGAAGAGTAATGAAAGATTTCATTACACTTTTGGCCTTGATGGTATGATCAAGAGCCTGAGTGAAAGGACATCCAAATTATAACATTTCAATAGAATGTTTTGTTTTTTTTTTCACTTTGCTAAATAAAGTACTGATAAATAAACAGAACTTTCCTAAATTCTAAAAATTAAAAGGATTTTACTCATACACAAAGATAACAAGTATATTATTGGAATATTAATATTTTCTTGAAAAATCTTATGTAATCATGAGTTCTTATTTGTTAATTGAATATTTGAGTTATTTTTTGACTAAATTAATTTAAAAAAATTTCAAAAGATATAAGTAAGAAAAACTTGAGCTGTAAGAAAATATTCTTAATGGTTTTTGTCTTGTTTCTGTGATCTATTGATTTGATTATAGTATGTTGCAGTGTGCTTTACTCATTTAAGTCTTCTTCAGCTATTATTGTTATTCCATTTGATAGCAGAGGACTCTTAGATTCATAAAGGGGAAGCAAAATGCCAATGGTCAAATAGTGTCAGGAGCAGGATTCAAACCCAAATCTCCTTGACTTTAAGAGTAGCATTCTATCCATTACACTGCAAATACTTCCTCTATTCCCTTTCCCCCTCAATAGGATTACATCTTACTCATGATACCCCTTCCTATACATTTGCTGATCATAAAGTATTAGAACACTATGCTATTCAAATAATCATAATTGGAAAACATTGCAAATGTTCTGTCATTGCCATGCACCAAAAAGTCAATCTCTGTTACTTTCCATACCTTATGTGGAAGCAATATGTAATGATCAAGAGAATTTTTCATAATCTACAGCATGGTGTATTAATGAGGCATGTATTATTTAATATTTGGGTACTTTGACATCTTAGAATGATAGAATTATGATAAGACCTGAACTAAAGAGATAAAACAAACTGGAATTGTTATATGTGAATTTTCTAAAACTACCATATCATGAATTTAGAAAGGAATACTTAAGCAAAAGGGTTAATTAATTTAATTATAGAAACCTATACTGTGTTGAAGGCAGATTACAACATGGAATTTAACTCATGGTTTTATGTACTAATGCCCTTAATTTTAATTATTCATATGCTTAAATGTTGCCAGGAAAATCCTTACTATGATAAAATGAAGTCTTTCATATCAGTTCCATCTGTACTGAGGATATGATCTCAGTAACAACAGTGCAGAGACTTCCAATAATTGGGATTGCTAACTCCCTCTTGGCTCCATCATGCACCACTTTCCCCTGAGGACTGAACAGCTATTGATCTCTTGGCTTAGTGACAGACTCCCTTTCCCAGATCTTCTGTCAATCTAGTGATTAAGCAGTTTGATTTTAGTTTGATAGACAAATGCTGCACAACCCCAATTTATTTTTAATTCCTATAGTCCTTAGTGACTGGCAGTTCCAAATAAACACTATTAATAAATAATTAATCTGTAACTAAAGAGCAGGCTCTTTCAGGAAAACTTGCCAATTGCATACCACAGAAAGTCTCAGAGGAATATTTGTCATTCTCACTGTTACAGTGGACTAGAGAAGCATCCATTTGAGACAGCTCAGCTAAAGTCTGGGATGGAAAAAAAAAACACAAACCATAGCAAAATGGCTTTATCAATTGATAACTGTTGTTTTCTTATTTGGAATAAACACATAAAAAGGAGGGGAAAAAACCCCCGAATGTCCTGCTTCTCTAATAAGCACTTGATGGAGTGTAACAAAAAGAGGATTTGTAAATGCTATCTGAAATAGAGATAAGCTAGAACTAAAAAGGGCAGGAAATTGAATGTGCTCTTCCCTCCCACCTCTACCTTCAGGTTTCAGATGAGTTTGGAAAGGTCATTCACATAATTATTACAGTAACTGGTCCAAGGCCTCTTCAGCTAGACTGATCTGATTGTGTGTTAATGGCTGCAAAAGCAAGATAAGGAGGGTGTAGAGTAAAAAAAAATCTGGAACACTATTAGCAGGCAGGATTGTTTTATTAGATAACCTCATGTTGCTTTATAGCATAGGGCTTTTCTTTTATTGTTTCTGCATAATGCCAAATTTACCCTTCTGCATGAAGTCATTTAAGCATCGACAGCCAAGTTTTACTTCTTTATTATGTTGGTGGCTATACACGATATCCAGTAATGTATCAGGAGAATGACAAAAGTCAAATGGCCTGATTGGAAAATTTAATTGATCTAATTTGCTATTGCCAAATAGCCTAAAAACACCTGTCCTACTCCTCACATGACTGGCTAAATAGACTGACTAAATTATTGCAGTACTTCTGATTGCCTTTCATCATATAAACTTGTTCCTGGTCAAGAGTCAAAAGAACTGTTTTTAAAATTATTCTTTGAGTACAAGATATTTTGTTTTGTGATTAGAAAACAGGTATCATCCTGAAACCTGGTACTGTACTGCTACAATACTGTGTCTAGTTGTCATGTTTGTGACAATTCCCTACATATTTTATGTATCAGACTTCTATTGATGATATTGATGCTGATCTTTTCCTCTTTATGCTTTTTCTTCCTATTTAATCTTCACAGAATCTAATAATAAGAAATATTTTCAATTCTATATAATCAAAAGAATCTATTTTTGCTTTTGAAGATCTGTATTCTTTGTTTGGTTAAGAATTCTCCAAAACATATTAGTGAAAATTAACAATTCGTTTTTTCCTCAAAATTTTTGAGAGATGTGTTCTTTTATACTCAGACATTATAGTAACTTACAACTTAAAGTCACATCTGGTATAAGGCAGTGATGGTGAACCTATGGAATGGGCACCAAAGATGGCATGCAGAGCGCTCTCTGTGAGCATGAGTGCTGGTCCCTCCACACCTCTAGAGTTCATTACTACAAAGGCAGAGGGACTTGGGTGCAGCTGCTCCCTTCCTCCTCTCCTCTGTGCCTGAAAACATTTTTTCACATCACCCACCCCTCTGCGCAGTAGCCCAAGGGGTAATGTGGGCACCTCACAGGCTGCAGAGCTGGAGGGGATCAGAGTACTCTGGCCACTCTCCTCCTCCTCTCTACACTCGCTGAGGACATTTCTCACTTCACGTGCCCCTCCATCTAGTAGCCCAATAGGACCTCTTTCTTCATCTTCTGTGTGGGGTAAGGGGGGACAGGGCATGCCCAGCACTCAGTTTGGGGGAAGAAGCACAGCATCTGATCTGGAGGTTGGGCATGGCACTCGGTCTGGAGGGTAGGGTGGGGTGGGGTCCAACACTCCATCTCTAAAAGGTTCATCATCACTTGTATAAGATATTGCTCTAAACCTAATTTCTTTCCAATTTGCTTTCCATTATGAACAGAAGCTCTTGTCCAAAAGTTAATCCTTTCCCTAGTGATGTATTTTGTTGTTAATTTATTCTTAGACATATCAGATTCTTCATGGCTCTCTTCAGGGTTCTCTTGGCAAAGATATTGGAGTGGTAGCCATTTTTTTTTCTCTAGCTCATTTTACAAATGAAGAATTTAAGGAAAATAAGTAAAGTAATTTGCCTAGGATCACAAAGCCAATGTCTCTTTATAAGAATTAAATTATGTTTTTTTTACTGCTTTTGTTTCCTATTTATCTAGTCTAGTCTACCAACTTAGTGTTCTGTTTTTTTTATTACAAAATCATTTTTAATCACTATTGCTTTACATAGTTTTAAGTTTAATAATATCACAGCATTACCCCTAAATATTTCACTGGTCCTTACCATCCCAATATGGCCGTTGCATTACCAGTTCTCCAACTATGTTATAAAGCAGTCATCTTTAAAAATATTTTATCCATATTTTTCTATTTTCCATAATAATCTATACATTTTAAAATTCTGAGAGAATTTTTTTTCTAGTTTTATAAATTACTTTTTTTACAGTTTGATTAATTTAGAATCACATTTGTCAACAAATGAAAATAGTATCACTATTTTTACTATTTGTCTCAACTCGATTTTGAGCAGTAAATATTTGTTTTTCTTAATTTCTACAAAGACTATACTGTAATTGTACTTATATAAATCTTTTATGTTTTGGCAAATTAACCCTCCTACACTTTTTGTATTTTGTAATTTCTCTTTTCATTTTTTCTCCTCCTTTCCTGTTGTTGCTAGCACTATATGGAAATATTGGTGATTTAAAAAAAAATATATATATAGTATTCTGCTACCTCACTAAAGTAACTAATTGTCCCAATTGTTCCTTCATTGAGTCTCTGTTATTTTTTTGTGAACCATTATATCATCTGCAAAATGGGATAATTTTGCTTCCTTTTTGCTAATGTTTATACTTTTAATTCATTCTATTGTCTTATTGCTTATAGCCGGCATTTATGAAATTATATTAAATGATAGTAGAAAGAGAGGATACCCTTGTTTTTGCTGATAAAATGGTATTCCTCTATTATAAGTATTGTTTATTCCTGTTAAATATGTTTTTAATTACATAAGAGTTCTTCAATAAATATACTTTTTTGGATTTATTGGATTTAAAATACTAGCCCCTACTATCCTCATAAAACATGCAACACATGTTCTAGAGCTTCTATGTCCACTTAGGCACACATGGAGGAGTTGAGCTATTGAAGAGAGTGGTTACTATATTCCATATGGATTCCGAGACCCTGAGGGAAGGGTAACTTTTCTAGTGCTATATAGCACACAAGCGCCCATTAGTGCCCTTTTTACCATTACTTTTGTTTGAGAATGATTCGGTTAGCCAGAATTAAGTTGCCTTTGGGCATATTTACTAAGGTGGTACAATCAGAATACCTGATACAAAACATTAGTTTGTTTTTTTTTTTAAAAAAGTCTAGAATACATTTTTCCTTAAGTTCATGCCAAATCTAGAAGTGGACTTAAGCTTAGAGGGCATATGTGGCATAGAAATAATTCATAGCTTTTGGTTGCTTGAAATCCTTTTTACACTTTCTTAGGAGTTCAAGAATTTCCCTTATATTTAAGTTATGAAGATTAGTTGTGGTGTAGTTTCTTTTATTTATACTGTTATGGATCTTTCTGTACCCTGGCTTTGGCTCCAGAGGCAGTCAGTGATCCTTACCCCCCTGTTTCTGAGGATCATGCTAATTTCCTTTTGGGAATTTTAAGATCAAGTATAACCTTCAGAGTTTCTCTAGGTTCTCTTTTGAACCAGGGGATGGTGGAAGGAGACCAAGACTAAAGCCAAAGTACCCTTTCTTTCAACAAGTTATTCCTTTTCTTTGGGTTTAATGAGAATTGATACTCTCTCCTCATTTGTTGCTCAGTAGAATATGAATCTTTGTTGGTTGTTCAAATAACTTGGTTTTCAACTGATCTTTTTTTTTTTTTAATAGCACATTGCATGGCACTTAAACATTTAACTTGTTTGTTGACTAGAGGACTCATAGGGCATTACTAAGTTTCCTTAGCAAATCTGAGTACTCTTCCTATCAATGTTACTGTAGTCCATTTAAGGAAATTTTGCCCTTAATCTGAAGTGTTTGGTTGACAGAGATTTGTTCTCACCTGTTAAGGTACTATTTACTGGAAATAGGATGGAGTGACTTGTTTGCTTTACTCAATTAACTTCACTCTCAAACTTGTACCTTCCATCTCTTTTGTTGTCAAACTTGTAGAAGAAACTATTTATGCTTCTATTTATGCTTCTCATTTATGCCTTTATGTTTCTGACTTCATCACATAATTGTCCTTATTTCTCTGATATTTTCATTTAACTCTGACTTCTATTCTTAATCATTTGAGAGTTTTTTTAGAATTATGCCATTGTCATTTCACTTCAGAAGTTATTTTAATAGCTTGGATTTACTTAAGCTATTCTAAATATATCTTTCATCTACTCTGGATTTTTCTTACACATATACACATATATTAAATGTCACATGCATGACATATGCATATATATCTATATAACAAAATTTATTTAATTATATACATATATACATAAAGACCTAATTTTTTTTATGTTGTCTCCCCCTGTAGAATGTAATTTCCTTGAGAACGGTGACTATTTTTACCTCTTCTTTGTATTCCCAATTCTTGGTACCAATGTCTATTACATAATGAATGTTTTACGACTGACAATTTTGATTCATTTTTCTTTGTAATAATATACGTATACATTGACGTGGCTTTTTTCTTTAACTGCCCTTTGAAAAGTCTTTGCAGGATAATACCAAGAGTTACTTTAAAAAAATGGGTGCTCAAAATTATAACAGGTTAGCTATGAACCAAGAGAGGATGGAAAAGCTGGTGTGTTTGTCTTCAAGTATTTTTTGGTAACAATTACATTATGGTATGTTCTTTCTTTAATTCTTTATTATCATTGCTACCCCTGCTGTATTTTGGAAGTTTTTTATTTGAGGTGATAAGAGAGATCTAGCCTTAGTTTATATCTCACTTCTACATTTTTCTGAGATGCCTCTAATGGTATTAATTTTTGTAATAAGGAACTTCTGGGACAAAATGGAGAACATCTTGAGTGATAGGATCATCAGTTAAAGACTTTGGAATCTACTCAGGTGGCATGAGCCAGGGCCAAAAGACAGTTGGAACCACCCCTATAAATACCTTTGGACTATAGCCCACAGGGTCTCAGTTTTGAGCCTTCCCTGTCCTTTGGTTTATACCATGGCCGAGTCAAGCCAGGGATTGAGAGAGGGAGAAGAATCTACAGCCTGTTATTAACTCATCATCTACAGATTTAGATTACTTTAATTTATTTAGATTAGATTAGCATTCCCAAACCTCTATCCTTATTCCTTGTTCCTAACCCTTTAGATAAGCAATAAGTCCTGTTGTATTTTAATCCAAAAGAAGATTGGTGTTCCTTTCCTAATTAATGAACATCTACAGCTAATTAGGGGAAGATAATTATCATATTTCAGTCAGAACAGCATTGTCCATTTAGCACATCTACACCAGCCCAAACTACCCAGCAATCCCAACCCCAAGCCAGAAAGCTAGAAAAGTTGTTAACACACATACAACTCCTCACTTGCTACTTTGGCATGGGTACTGTTAAAGAGGCATAGGCTTGGCTAAACTGAACTTCATAAGTCCTGGGATTACCAGCACATGGGGTGATCACCCAGGCAATCTCATCTCTCACTTAGCCTAGATCCATCCATCACCTGAGGATCCAGAGCCCACTTGGCAGACTCAGCTTAATAGAGCCTGTCAGGCCCATGTGAAGCTTAGCAGCCCTTTCATATTACCAGATCAGCCTCCAATTTATTTTCAACATTTTTTAATTAAAATTATTAATTTAGTTTTAGATCATCTTCATTTTCAAATATATTTCTAGCTCCATTCCTCTAATGAAGCAGTAACCATTTGTTACATGCAAAAAAAAGAAAAAGAGTTTCAGTAAACTAACCAACAATAATAGTGCCTGATAGTGTATGCATTATTTTATTCCACATCTATACTATGCCAGTTCTACAAAGAAGAGAACAGGTTTTATTTTCTTATCTATTTTCCAGGGTCAGATTTGGTAATACAAGTATTCAATTTAATTTTATTATGGTTGTTCTTTTCATTTACTTTGTGATAGTCACTGTGTATTTCTTGATTCTGCTAATTTTATTTTGTATCAATTCATACAAGTCTTCTCTTGCTTCTCTGAATTCCAGTGCCATTTGAAAGATCAAAGAGAATGGGATAGAAACAGCAGACCTAAAAAATGACATATTCTAATTTTGAAAACAAACAAACAAGAAAGAAATTAAATGGAATTTCCAAACCATGGTCGGCCAATGAGTTTGACTTTGCTTCCTGTAAAAATTCTTGTATGCATTACTAAAGAGATAGTGAAGATCTTGAAATGAAAGGAATAGCCACAAAAGAGCAGTATAGCTTCATGAAGAACAGATTATAGGTGATTATTGCTGTTTCCTTTTTTTAAAGGGTTGCTAAACTTGAAGACCAGGGAAATTCTAAAGATGTAGCTTACCTAGATTTTAGCAGAGTGATAAAGTATCTCATTCTAATCTTGTGGAAAAATATGGAGATATGGGGTTTGCATTAGAAGTATGAGATATATATGGCAAAGAACTGAGTGACCAAACATGTTGTGGTATATAATTATAATGGAATAGTATTTTGCCATAATAAATGATGAACAAATGATCACAAAAAATGTTGAAACACATTTGAAATGAGGCAAAGTGAAGTGAAAAGAATCTGGAGAACATTTTACATAGGGACAACTATAATGTATAATGATCAACTGTAATGACAATTATTATTAACAATGCAAAGATATGGCTCCAAGAGACACATGTTGAGGAAGGCTATCCATTATCACAGAAAGAACTTATTAAGTCTGAACACAATTCGAAGCATATCATCCTTCAATTTATTTCTTCCATGAATTTTTCTCTAGTGTAAACCATATGTATCTTATTTCACAACATGACGAACATGGAGATGTGTATTGTTTGATAACACATGTATAACCTATATCACAATAACTGCTACCTTCAAGAGGAAGAAGTGGAAAGGAGGGATAAAACACGGATTGCAAAATTTCAGAAAATGATTTTTGACAGTTGTATCAATAAACTATCTGAAAAAAAATTTTTTTTAAAGTATCAGAGCTGTGACCCAAAGGTTTCTAGCAACCCTATGGAGTACAGCCACGATTAAAATGTAATTGGGGTGAAACATATAAGAAAAACAACTGCTTGAACGCATGGGTTGAGGTGGACATGATTGGGGATGTAGACTCGAAACTACCACACCAATGGTACTATCAACAATTTGGAAATAGGTCTTGATCAATGACACATGATAAAACCAGTGCAAATGTGCATCGGCCATGGGTGCGGGGAATGCGGGGGGTGAAGGGAAAAGTAGGAGCATGAATCATGTAACCATGTTAAAAATGAATATTAATAAATGTTTAAATTAAAATAAAAAATAGACATAAAAAATGTAATTGGGGGTGGAACAAATAGGTAACTCGATGTGATTGAGAGTCAGATCTAGAGATGGGAGATTAGAGTTCAAATAAGACCTCAGACAATTCTTATCTGTGTGACTGAGCACACAACACCTATTGCCTAGCCCTTACTGCTCTTCTGCCTTAGAACCAATACACAGTATTGATTCTAAGGTGGAAGGAAAGAGTTTAAAAAATGTAATTGGGAAATGTTGAACAAAAGAAAAAATACATTAGAACAGAGATAATTTTGCTAAGTAATTTTCTAAGTCAATATGCAACTCTGATGTACTGATGCATGTTGCTTCTGTTTTGATTTGAGTTTTCAACGTTGGACAATATTATATTAATATGAATCTAGAACAAGATAAATGACTGGATTCAAAAGGTTGTCAATAATAGATTCTTGTCAGATTGGAAGGTTTTTAGCTTGGTAGATTGGGAATCTGCTACTAGTACTACTCTTTTAAAATATATTTTGAAAATAATCTGGATAAAAGGATAGCTGGCACTATTATCAAATGTAAAGAGTGACCCAAAACTAAGAGGGTTACTTAACATACTGGATGACAGAGTTATGGTCAAAAAAGGATTAGAAAAATATCAAGCTAAATCTGATAAGATAAAATTTAATAGATAAATGTGAAGCCATGAATACAATTTAAGGGAGGATTGACTAGAGAGCATTTCATCTAAAAAAGATTTTGGATTCTTAGAAGACCCAAGGCTGGTGAGTGCAGTGATATATCAGCGAAAAATCTTATATAATTGTTGACTGCATTAAGAATGGCATAATTTTGAAGCTTAGGGACATCATAGCTTCACTGTTACTTAGTCCTGGTCAGACCACAGATTGTATTCAATTTTGAATGCTATATTTTTTAAAGGACAATGATAAACTGCAGAGGTCCAAGAGGAAGGAAACCAGAATGATGAAGGACCTTAAGTTCTTGTCTTATGATATTTATTTGAAGCATCTGGGATATTTACACTTGAAAAGAATAGGCTTAGAATTAATGTCATAGCTGTCAAAATATTTGAAATGTTTTCAAGTAGAAGAGGGCTCTTTTTGATCCTCTAGAGCAGTGATAGGCAAACTACAGCCTGTGGGCCAGATGTGGGGGTGGGGCCCTGCAGAGCCACATTATTCCTAATCTGATGAACACAACAAGTAGGATACGATACAATGAAACTTTGAAAGAGTTGCCTTAGAAACAGACTGACAGATGAACATTTCCTTTCCTTTGGCCCCCTCTTTAAAAAGTTTACCCATCACTGGGCTAGAGCAAAGGTTGGCAAATTTGCCAGCAACCTAGGTTTATAGGACCTCTTAGTTCTCAGGTCTTAATGAAACTAATGACAGGCCAGATTTGGTCCAGGAACTATAGTTTGCTGACCCCTGATCTAGATAAAGAAGTGAAGGACAATGTGTACAAGTTGCAAAGAGGAAAATTAGATTTGATATGAAGAAAAAAAACTTTCTAATACCTGGAATTATGCAAAAGAAAAAGAATGGATTTCATTAGTAAGTAATAAAAGTAAGCAAAGGGCATGTGATTATTTGTTGCTGATACTGGAGTGGCATTTGATTTTGGATCTAATTTGGATATTTAAATCATTCTTTAGTTCTTTTGAACTTTTGAACTTGGACATTCTGTGATTCATATATTCACAACATTATCTACCATTCTATTTTTCCATGTTTGTAGAATATAGTCCAATTTAATTCAAGAAAAATTTATTAGTTCCAAGTATGAGATGAACACTGGAAATACAAAGATGAAAATAAAATAGTACCTGCCTTCAAGGAGCTTATATTTTTCTGGGTGTTTTTATATGGGATGCTTCTAATTACATAATTTTAAAAAATAACTATTTCCTGAGTAATTATGGAGCTCTCCTAACAAGGAATCAAACTAAGGTATTGATCTAGCATAGTTTGATACCAATTCTATCTCTTCGCTGTATTTTGTCTCTCTCCTTTTTTGAACACAAGTGAAATTGAGGTACTAAAACAAATAGAAAAGAAAGGAAGATATATGATTTGGCTGTTTGCTTTTGGGACAAAGAGAACTTTAAGGATGAATTTACTAAATATATTTCATTACTTTCCAAAAGCAAGTGGTTTTTAACTTATTAAGTAAGCTTGCCTGGGGAAATCTGTATGTTATTTTTGCTATATGAATCAAATTTTCTAATTTGTTCTACAATATGACCTTTCTTTCTATAAAGCTTTAGTATAGATGTTATTGTTTAAGAGTTATTTAACTGGAGGTTGTAGTAAAACCTTTGACATTAAACCAAAGGAAGCTTGGATGTATGTCTTTACATGGTACTGAGATAAACCGATATTTTCAGGCATAAAAGGTACAACATGGGAAAATGTTTAAACAAAACATATTTTATTACTATTTAATTTTCTGCCTAAGAAATGATACATTTATTAATGCCCATATTTTAAAATTTTCATAAAATTCTAGGTTAAATATTGCTCTGCTCCACATGTTCAAAAATAATTATTGCTGCTTTTCTTGTAGTGACAAAAATTGGAAATTAAAAAGATGCCTATTACTTGGGGAATAGATGAACAAATTATGAATATATGAAAATATCACAAGACTATTGTGTTCCAAGAAATGATAGTTTTAGAGAATGAGACATACACTTTTGGACATGGCCAATGTCAGAATTTGTTTTGTTTTACTATCCATATTTGTAAGAGGGGAAAGATAAATATTACATCGATGAGTGTTAAATTCTTTCACTGTTCTATTCCACATAAAATTGCCTAAAAGAATTCTTTGCATAGAATTTTTGTGGAATGTTCATTGACAGATTAATATGGTTTGCTTTTTTCTTAAAGTAGTTATACTTTTGTTAACATAAAAATATAATTGGAGTTTTCACCTTAGGAAGAAGTTTCAGTGGGACAATTCCATCAACTTTTATTTTATATTTCTAACCCTTAAATGTTTGCTGTGCTTTTCCTCATCCATGTTTTATAATAACTCCAATAATCACTTGTGTTTTTACGTAGCTCATTTAATCCCTAAACAAATGTTTTGGTAGTTCATCAACTACTGAAGTAAAATGATTAGGAAGACAGAGAGAAAGAGGTACAATTCCAGCAAATTATAATTATATGGTCTAGAAAGGACCTTGAAGTCTCATTGCCCTCAGAGACATGATGTTGAAAATAAATAATAATGCTTTAATCAAAGATAATCAAAATTCCAAGCCCCCCTCCAACTTTGAGCATGGGTATGGTAAATAAACATCACTGACAAGTTTCTGTACCTTTGCAGAAAACAATTATAAATGTAAACCTGGAATATAGGAGGGCAGTTGGGTCTGCTATAAATCATCTTGCTGATTTTTGGAATGATTAGGTGTTTTACATGGAGATAGCTGGTACTATCATTTTATCATTATCTCAGAAGATGTGGAAGTAATCACGGGTTCAGTAAAACTATTATCACAATTAGGTCCTTATGATTTTTCAAACATTGGCTCATTATTCTTATCTGAATCTGCATATTATCTAGACTGGTTAGCAAAAAGCATCATATTAGTTGACTTCCAATTAGAAGATGTATGTTAGGGCTAAAGAAAACTCTAACATTCACAAATACTAAATACTAGCAAATAAATGAATATAATGCTATAAAATATAGGCATTTCTATGTGGGATCCCATTTATTGGGAGAAGTTCACTTTTAATATGGAAAACAGCACATGCCCGAATTTTATACATTGTTGTCTTTAGCAATAACTAAATAAAAAAATTATAACTGGTTACTTAGTTTCCACTTGCCAGTCTTATAAAAATCTGGTATACATCAATGACATTCTGGGAAAATGAAACCTAGCAAAAAGTACTGAACCAAAAATTACATATGTCACCTTTTAATAAACAATTTTGTCTAATTATGGAAGAATATGTACTTACTTGCCAAGCGCAAAACATTCCATCTTGACTGTCATTCCCTTAGCAGCTGTAACCATGTAAGGAAAATGGACCTCAATTTTCGGCTCATATTCTCCCATCACACCTGGGAAATAAAGAATAGTCTTTACAAACAAAATTAATGACACAACTTTTCTTGACGCCTGAAGATTTTTTTTTAAGAGTGTGGTGTGGTTTAGTTATGTTTAACAGTAGGGATGGATTGTGTGAGATCAGTGACTCTTTCTCAGAATGGTCACATTATTACAGAACCACAGAATGCCAGCATTGGGATGGAACTTAGGGCTCCTCTGATGCAACCCAACATGTATATTCTCTGCAACATACCTGACAGGTGGCACCTTAGCCTTTGCATATAAAGCCTTTTAGGGGTTGGGCAGGGAGGGGTGGGGGGAATAGTTTGAAGTGGGGACAATAACTCTGTACGTTCTCTACGCTAGGAAGCTTTTCCTTATATAAGCTCTAAACTTACCTCTTTTTAATTTCTACTCATTAGTCATAGTTTTTCCTTCTGGGGCAAAGAAGAACAAGTCTAATCTTTCTTCCACATGACAACCCTGCGAATAATTAAGAGCAGCTATTTTGATCCTGAGACTTTTATTTCAGACCAAAAAAAAAACAAAAAACAAAAAACAAACAAACTAGTTCCTTTAAATGAATCTCATATGTCATAATCTTGAAATTCTTCACTATCCTGTTCATCCTCCTCTGGACATTATCCCAAAGGTCTAAGAGCACATTCACAACCTTCTGGAGCAGTGATGGCAAACCTGTGGCATGGGTGCCAAAGATGACATGCAGAGAACTTTCTGTGGGCACTCATCCACCCTCCCTCCCCAACCCTTCCCCCCAGAGTTCCTTACTAGAAAGACAGAGGGACTCGGGCAGAGCTGCTCCCCTCTCCCTCTCCAACATGCCTGATGACAATTTTTCACATCACCTGTCCTTCTGCCCACCAGCCCAATGACAGAACACAGGGGGTAATGTGGGAAGCTCACAGGAGGCAGAGCTGGAGGGGAATGGAGCGCTTGGGCCATTTGCCTTCCCCTCTCTACACTTGCTGAGGACATTCTTCACTTCACTCACCCCTCTGTCCAACAGCCCGATGGCAGCATTTCTTCTATCTCCTCTATGGGTAAGGGGATGATGTACCCAGCATGTGGAGGAGCATGGCACCTTGTCTGGGGGTTGAGGTGGGGGTGGGGCCTAGCACTCCATCTCTAAAAGGTTCGCCATCACTGTTCTAGAGTCTGTGTGATAGAATAGAGTAACTGGACTTGGGAGTTCCTATGTTCCAAGAACTATTGTTAGTATTATGCAGAGAAAGGAAGAGCGAATTATGCGTAGGATATATTAGCTGGGTGAACATGGGCAAGTTCTTTAAATTTTCTGCTTATCAGTTTCCATATAGAAATAATGGGGTTAATAATATTTACAAATTGTTATAAGATGAAATAATGCAAACTTTTGAGCCTATATACACACAAAATTATGGCTATTAAAGTGATCATGAAAAAAAATAAATCCTTGTTCACTATTCCCCAAGGGGTTATTCCCTAAGGCTAATGTCAAATTTTAGAATATGGTCAACTCAAAACTTTTATGCATTGTGCCGTGAAAGCTATGACATTTTTCTGAATTCTTCAGATATCAACTTACTTGCCAAGAAAGGATCATTTCAGTTGTCTCCAAGTCTGCCTCATTTCCCTCAATATTCAAAGAAAATAAACTAATTTGAAGTTATTTTTTCACTTTAATTAACCAGCTAAAAATATCACTTGGGTATAGATGCATGGGTTTAGTAGTAAGCTTTATAGCAAGATAAATTTCCTCATACTTAGATGTATTGATAAGTGAAGTGGTCAGCCTTGGAAACTAGTGGGTTCCCTTCACCAGTATGTTTTAAGGGATGGCTTGATCAAAGATGGAGTCAGATAGAATTCTTATTCAAGTACGATCAGGATTATATAATCTTTGAATTCCCTTCTACCTGAGATTTTATAATTTTGTGATTCTTTTTGCCAACATGGAAGCCCCTTTTAATTGTCTCCACTTTACTTTTTTTCTCCAAATATAAGTACAGGAGAATATCGAGAGACTCTCCTACTTACTGCTTTTTATATAAACTCCTCTAACTCCTGTTTACAAACTACTGTGCATGCCTAGAATGCTTTGCTTCTTAATTACCATCTCTTAGAATCCCTGGCTTCCTTCAAGACTGAGCTCAAGCGGTAAATTCAAGGGGAGGTATGTCCTGTTCTTTTTAGCTATTAGACTTTTCCTTTCTAAGATTACTTTCTATCCATCTATTCATTATTATAAAAATATTACATGTGCATATGTTATATTTAAAATGTGATATCTGTATGGCATTTTGCAAACTGTAAAACAGTACATAAATGTAGTATTATTACTTTTAATCTTGGCGAATCTATTTACACATGTCTCTTCCCTATTAGCACGTAAGATCCTTGTGGGCAGGAACTGTTTTTGCTCTTCCTCTGCTTAATGCTAAGTACATTTTTGGTACATGAGAAGCACTTAATAAGTGCATGTTAATTTGCTGATTAATTTAACAAATGTGGGCTGACACATAACAGAGGGATTTACTTTGCTTAGTTTCCTAGGGCAGAACTATGGGGCAATGAACAAAATGTCATAGAGTGGGAACTTTAAATAAACACATTTACATAAGGAGATATTTCTTAAGAATTAGAGCCATACTAAAGTTCAGTGAGGGACCTCAGAAAATAGACCATTAGTAGAGAACATCTTGAACAAATATACCTACTGAGGATGTTGCAGGTTTTTTTGTTCTCAGACATGGATAAAATTGAATGACCTCTGAGGGCTTTTTTAACACCAAGGTTTCTGATTTTGTGACTTTGTAACAGTGACTTTGTAATGGTGACTTTGTGGCAGTCTCTATCTTTAACATCATCTATATTTTTATTTAATTAGAGTCTGCAATGGAATGAGATGTCATTCTACTGCTTTTAAGGATGTATTGAAACCATCCCAATCATTTTGTTGCAAAGGCTAATTCTGCCCTGTGTGAATAAGCCATCGAATTGTTTTATTTCTCCAAATGAATAAAACAACCGATATCTCATTTTGGTTTTACTTTCATATAAAGCGGTGATGATGATCCAGTTTAATATCGAGCAATATAATTTCATAACTATGGCATAACCAAAAAAATTCAAAACAAAAATGTCACATGGAATCAAAGTTCTAACATTGATTTTCACACCTGCTTAAAGAAAATGTTTTATTTTTATATCCAAAGTGGAGATGAGTTGTTGGATCCGTCAGACTTTCTAAGTTCTTCACTGTTAAAATTAGCAGCCATTTGTTGGATAGTAAGGCAATAGCTGGGGAAATTTTAACAAGACATTATACACTTCTTTCAGAATGGGTTAGGAAACGGTAGTTTTGAGCCAAATATGTAAGATTCACTCAGTCTTATTTACTCTCTTAGGCACCCAAGGCTCTGAGTAAATATTCAGAGCAGAGTACCTAGGGACAAGATGAGGTTGGAAGAAGGTATGAGTATGTGGAGGTAACAGTGGAGAGTGGTAATATGAAGAGGAGAGAGTTGTTTTTTGCCACAATTGTGGCAACAGATTAATAGTTATATTATTATTGTTATTATAGCAAGATACTGTGGCAATGATTTAATTATTTTCTTAAATGTAATAGAATATATGATTCTTGAGGTAGTGTCTTTTTTCTTTGTATCCCTAGCATCTGGAAAAGTGCTTAGTACTTAATTTTAAGCAATTGCTATAAAATGTTGAATTAATAAATTAATGCAAGGCAACTAAAGTAAACAGAAATATCACTATATTAGCAGTTAAAATTTTTTCCTTCATTCAAATCCTGGTTTTGCTACTTGTTACCTATATTATTGACTTTACCTTTTGAGACATTAGGTTCCTCTTCTATAAGAGACTATTGGACTAAATGAACTCTAAGACTTTACTAACCCTAGATATTAAGTCTAAGTTTGAAAAATATAACTGTCAATAAATGTTATTTTAATTGTATAGACATATTGGAATTAATATTTTACAACATCCCTTATATCCTTTTTACAGGATATCACAGTAGTCTAAAGCCCTCATCACTTCTTTGTTTTATTATTGAAATAACCTCATATGCAGTTTCTTACATCATGGCTTTTTACTTCAAATCATTTCTCATGCAACTGCCAAAATTGTTTTCCTAAATTTCAGGTTTAATCATTCCCCTACTTATTAAATTCAGATGGCTCCTTATTGCCTTTAGGATCAAATGTAAACTCTGTTTGGCTTTTTAAAGTTCTCACCTTAGGGGCAGCTGGGTAGCTCAGTGGATTGAGAGTCAGGCCTAGAGACGGGAGGTCCTAGGTTCAAATCTGGCCTCAGAAACTTCTCAGTTGTGTGACCCTGGGCAAGTCACTTGACCCCCATTGCCCACCCTTACTACTCTTCCACATAGGAGCCAATACACAGAAGTTAAGGGTTTAAAAAATTAAAAAAAAAATAAAGTTCTCACCTTGATCTCAAACTTAACATCCAAATAACTAGCCATTTTGCTCTTGCTCACATATGACACTTACAATGGTGGTTGCCCTTTCTTGGAATGCATTTCCTTCTCTTAATGTCACTGTTTTGCTTCAGAACTCTGCTGAAACATGAACTTCTCCATCAAACTCAGTCACTAGTATCCTCTCTCCTAAAAATCACTTATATTAATTTTGGATATATCATATATATATGCAAATGACCATTTTGTCTCCCCTAATAGATTATAATTCCTTGGGGGCAAATACTATGTTACTTTTCCCCATTGTATTCCCACAGTCTAGCATATTGCCTAGCATATAGTTGCTTTATTGGGTATACTCTTATAATGATAATATTATCAATTATATGTTCAATTAAAAAAAACATCATGGAATAATGTAGACTGAGATTCAGGAAGATCTTTGTTTAACCAATGCCCCTGATACCTTCTGGCTATGTGACCCTTGGCAAGTCACGCAGGCTCTCCATGCTGAAACAAACCTCTAAGGCTTTAAAGTCAAGAAGAGCTGTATATTTACACTGCAAGAGCCAGAAATGTGAATTCCACAAACAGGAAACAATGAGTATGGACCTTACAACAATATTAAGAAACCAATACAAAATTAGTCGAATCAATTTTTTTCCTTCTAAACTAGTATAAGTTTGAAGGTCTTCTTTAATAAAGTGTAATTTGCACACTTATTTACACCAATGTCATCTAGGAATTTGTTTTTCTTTACTAAAATTAGTGTGATTATAGTACAGTTTCTTGCATTATAATTGTTCAAAAGTACTTGTTTCAATGAATACGTTATTTGAAATTAATTTTACTTCTTGACTTATCAAATGTACATTTAGACATACCCATGCAGTTCTTATGCCATCTATGCTGTTTAGATACAGCTGGTTAGAGAATAAAAGGCCAAAAAAGAAAAAAAAGAGAATGATTTGATTGCACACATGCTGCCTAAAAATGCCATGCTACACACAAGGCATGCTGCCACAAATAGTCCTGACATTCTTGTAGGGAGTCTCTTGGGATCTTTCCATGATCCCTAGATAATTAGTACATCACTGAAAGAAAAATAATTCAGCACATTGCACTCTGATTATATAAGAAGAGCATTGGGAATATAAAAGAAAATATAAAGCTGACCCCATAAGGTTTATTACATTGACTTATTCCTCTCAAATTTATGGCATTAAACCATTTAATTCTTAGTTTCTTAGGGTTTTAATTATCTTGACAAGCATCTTAATTCTGCCAATCTTCCAATTTTTCAAAAAAAGTCATGAAGAAGTATATTAATTTCAGAAGCCTGGGTAAATACCAATTTGGTGCTAATCATAGTAGCACAAGCCATTGTTTTCTTCTGGTTTGTCACTAAGCAAAAATAAAGGGTGGAAATTTGTGGCTCCTATTATTTTTTAAAAAGTACCATTTTGAGTCATATTTATAGTATACATAAGGAAGTTGAGAACTAGAGGAGGTCTATCATTTAGAAGAGATATGTTTCATATTTATTATTTATGATCCAAAAATTAGGATAGCCAGTATTTTCCTTTACTTCTGGGCATGAAAGACAAATTTGTCAAGGTCTTCCCTTGACGTGCTGTACTATGAATGCTTTTTATAGTCTTTTGAAGCCCAACACTTTTTTTTTTTGCCCTGATCCAATAACTGTGAAACAAAAACATCAACATATATAGATATCATGAACAACATTTGCACAGAAATCTGAGCTTTTATTCCATTTTGTTGATAGAAGTAAAAAAGACTCCTTCTAAAAGTAAGTTCATTTATTCATCAAATAAATATTTATGGAGCACCTGCTTATATACACAACCCAATCCAAATTCCTAGAAGTGTTAGAAAGACAAAAGAGATTTGGTTCCTGCCTTTAAGAAACTTATAAACCAAGAAGAAAAAAAACTGCATTGTTTTCAAACTTGAAACATTGGCACTGTTGACACAGCTGATTCATTAGATAAAACTAGAATTTTCATTGGAAGGGAAAGAAAGATATTGACTTTGAATGGGAAGTTAAGGTTTAAATAGAAGTATCTGAAAGAATATAATCATTTCAACCTGTGGGTATTTCTTTAATTGTAAAACAGAATAAGGTTATAATAGAAATTATGATTTGAATTAAGCTTTAACCATAAATCTACAATATAAAAGTATGGCTTTCCTTAAAAATTTAATTCATGTAAAATGTTTAGTTGTTTTTTTTTTGTTTAAGATTCCTTTATTTTGCCCATACTAATCAATCTTTTGTTTTGGTTTATTGCCCTTTATCTTTATGAACATAAGAAATAATTTTTAAATAAAGTTTCCCAAGATAGGTAATTCTAATTCATATCAAATATCATTAGGTACTGCCTCGAATATGTTTATGAAGAGTAGTTTGAATGTCGAATGGATCAGAGTTTTCATTTTGACAACCACAAAGGATTTCCTTTAAAAGCTGTTATGACTGGCCATATCAATGATTGATAGGCTTAAAAGACAGCAATAATAGTTCCAAAGGAAACGGAGTCAAAATGGAAATATAAGAGTACCAAAGGAATTATTAACGTTCAATTCAATAATTACATTTTTGAAGGCCTCTAAATAGTTCTCTGGTAAACTAACACTCTAACTTAAAAGCTTTCCATATGGTGCCCTCAGTTATGATTTCACCAGGAGTTAGGATTGTGACGTGATATATGGAAAGATTCACATCTTCTTGATTCCATTCATTTATAAGGGTAAAATGGAGTGCTTTAGGAATGACAAAGTTAATGTCATATATGTTGTTTCATTGCTTCTGTTTTTTATCATTTTAAAGGGATTATTTCTTCCCTCTAGAAAAATTTCCTACACATAGGTGGTCAGCAATTCATCATAAGCAAAGTAGTCAGCAGAAGGTAAAAAGTAAAAGAAATTTACCAGCATCTTAAAGTTAAGGGCAAAATTCTGATAACTAATACGCTCAATTATTTTTCCTCGAAAACAAGCATTTATTATGTCCCAAACACTATGCTAAGCTTTGTTTAGCATAGTGGAAAAAGTTCAGAGAGTCAAAAGTGGAGTCTGGAGAGAATTCTGGAAGACACTTTTGGGGGAGTTAGGTGGTTTAGTGAATAGAGAGCCAGGCATAGAGATAATCTAGCCTCAGATGCTTGCTATCTGTGTGGCCTAGGACAAGTCACTTAACCCAAGTTGCTTAGCCCTGACCATTCTTCTGCTAAGCAGAAGGTAAGGATTTAGAAGAAAAAGAAAGAAAGAAGACATTTGTGGTATTTCCTTAAGAGTTTTCCTTAAAATAAAGGTTCTGAGAGGAACTAGCAATCAGAAAAAGGGAACAGGGGCTAGAATGTACTTCAATTATGAGAAGTTTAGGTGTAGAGTGAACTTCCATGCTGAAAAAACTTATGTGGCATGGTTGTTATAATCATACATAGAAATATAAAAAATTATTTTTTTTACCAATTGTTAATTTTTTTAGCATTTAAATCTGTAAATTTTCCTCTTACCTTCCTTTTCTTATTATAGCGGTTGACATTCATGTAGTTGGCATCTACATTTCTGATGTTAAACACACTCGAGCAATTTAGACTTATTAAAGATTTTACTAGCATTTTTTCCATCACAAATTCACACTGATTTCAATGGGATTTGAGAACATTCATTTCAAAAGGAACATTGTTTGCAAAGGGGAAATCTCCATGCCCTTGGGAGAGACCATATGGCCACAGACACAGTTTCAAAGCTCCATGGAAAACTAAAAAGTTCCAGTCCTTGCTCACAAGGCAATTTTCAAGAGCCAACAATAAATCTGACCCAAGAAATCATTTATTCATTTTCAAATCTGCCACAATCACATATAGACAAGGAGAATAGAGTCATAATATATCAAATAAAGATTTAGGATTTAAATCCCCTTGCTATATTTTGTACCAAGAAATATTTATTGAGTGCCACTGATGGCCAAGTTTCTATGCTATGTTTTGTGGGATCTATGCTTTATCTTCACTTCTATTTCAGTAATCATACTACATACAGTCATAGGAAGCTTAAAGAAAAGTTTATTTTAACCATCTGGTATCTCACACATACAGAATGGCATACATGACGCAAAACATTTTATTTTAAAAATTGCAATTCTTAGTCTGTGACTACAGAAGCTTAAATAAGTGTTTTTGGCAGGAACAAATTGTTATATACAAATGTGTAGATATTTTATGTTGTATTTTTCTCAGAGATCATAACCTTGCTTTTTCTAAAGCTGAGTTTTCATTGGAAACCAGCTCAATTCCACCCTTACTCTCTTCTAGTTCTCTTTACTAAGTATTTTGCACTGTTTTTTAGAATTGTCACTCAACCATAAGCAAACTGCCCTTCATCTTCAATCTTCTTAATGATTTAATCCATTTCTTTACCATAATAGATAGTAGGCTTTCTTAATATCATATCTTTAACCATCCTTCCCCACATGGGCCTCTCCTTGTATTAGTCACCTTTACTCCTTGGGTGAGAAGAAGTTAATCCCTTCCTCTCTCCCCAATTTCTTCTTTGAGATCTCTTCCATACTCAAAATTAATGCCACTCATTTATGTCTTCCCTAAATCATCACTAGTGGTTTCATTAAACATACTTCTTTTTCTTGAGGATTTCAGAATTTTGCTCACATTTTTCCTCTTCACTCTTTCCCCCATCTCTGACATTCAATATTTCCTTCTTTAGAAACTACATTAAAAAATGTTGCCCAATTTGGAAATGCATGGAAATAACTTCCATGGTTGTAGTATATAGAATTATGCGTCTCATTCTTTCTCAATGGTACATCCTCCGCTTGAGTGTCCTTTCACTATTAGTATAGTCTATCTTTCATAGCATGTCCCCAGATTCTCTGTTCTTGCCTTTTAACATGGCTCATGTGCACAAATCATCTCCAGTGATGAACTTAACTATATTTACCAATTATGTATTATTAAAATTGTATTATTTTATATTCTGTGTTGGAAATGAAACTTAAAGGACTATTGCTTCTCATTTTAAGGAAAATATATTGTCATATTATGTACTTATCCCAGAATTAGGACATATGCTAATTTTTTTCCTAGGAAAAGTCTTAATATTTTGCTCAATACATATAAATTATATGAAGATTTGCTTTAATTTAAAATGTAGATGTATTATAGATTTGTAGATATACTCTGATCCATGGTTGTCAGCCACAGCTGAGGAATACATGAGGTCAAAGCTGTAGAATTGGGAATAAGCATCCCCCTGTCCTGCCCGTTCTGCCAACACCAGTTAAGCAAGAAGGAAGTCCTCTGGGATGATTAAGGCCAATTAAGTGAAGAGTAGAGTCTTCAGCATAGAGTCAGAAAAGCTCCTATAACTAGATTTAAATATGGCCTCAGATATTTCTTAACTGTGTGACCCGCGGAAAGTCATTTAACCATGTTTACCTCAGTTTCTTCAACTGTAAAATGAGCTATAGAAGGAAATGGCAAAGTACTCCACTATCTCTGACCAGAAAATATTGAATGGAGTTATGAAGAGTTGTACTGACTGAAAACAACTGCGCAACAGCAAAAGGGATGGATATAAGTATTTGGGACCTATTCTGTACCTTATCCCAAAGACCCAACTCTAACAAATCGCAGGATCACAATCTGGTCCATTGCAAAGGCAGATGGTTGCCAAATATAGAGCACTGGAAATCAACTTAAAAGACAGTTTCATTTCTGGCCTCAGATATTTACTAGCTCAGTTAACTATGAGCAAATCACTTAACTTCTCTAATTCTTCAATGTCCTCTTATTAAATGATGGTGGGTAGTGGAAGAGAATTGGATTTGATTATCTCCAAGGTCTTTTGTTGTTTCAGAAATATAATCCCATGATCTTTGATTTATAGAGTAAATGTTCTGCTTAGTCAGACACTGGGGAGTACTTTACTGTACTTGATACTTGTTTAAGTACTTTCAGGTCCATAGATATTTTTAATAGTCTTTGGGGAGAAAGCTAAATATGATGGTTTCTACATATTTTATGTATATGTCCAACGAGTTGGAACAAGTAACACTGGTTAATGTCTGGACCATGGCAAAACAGCCAAATCACATATTATTATTGTGTTTATATATCTATTTTTAGACTTTTATTTTATTTTTGTACATGTTGATACAATTGTTAGCAATCATTTTCTGATATTTTGAGATCCATGTTCTTTTCCCATCCCCCAGGCAGCAGGTAATATGATATATCTCATATATGTGTTATCATACCATAAATATTTCCATGGTCATCATTTTATGAATAAAGACATATTGCTTACACTAGAGAACAATTCATGGAGGAAATAAGGTGAAGAATGCTATGGATATCTATTGTAAAGATAAAAATGTTGTTTTTTTCATTTTATAGAAGAATAGATATAGCTTTAATTGTCTATTGCTAATAAAGGTTACATGGACTTATGACTTACTTCAATTTATTTAATTTTCTTTAAAATTTAAAATAAATTTCTTTAAGTCTTTCATTTTTCAGTATGGATGAAGGCTCAACAAACACCTTCCTATGGTTTTTTTTTCTTAAATCAAAAGCACAAAATTTTACTTTATAACAAATAATTTACTTAATAAAAAGTCAGCAGTACCTTAACTAATGAATTTATTCTCTATTCTTTTTTTTTTTCAAACAACCTCTTCGCTGACAACAATAGTTGCAAGTTTTGTCATCCTAGGAGACTCATCAGGACACAAAAGGGACACTAGGTCCTCAGTATGATCTTTCAATAGGTCATAGGCTTTTATTTTTAAGCACTTTCTGTGTGTCAGGAAATATTTAAAGGATAGGCCAATAGAATTTTATCCAATTGGAAAAACCTTAAGTACAGTCCCAGAGATAGACTCTGTCTGTCATCTAATAGCAAACCTAGCTAAGTGCAAAGACCTTTGTTTAGCACCTGCTTCAGCACTAGATGATGGGTTCTTTGGCCATTTTGATCCTTGAAACAAACAAACGTTTTTCTACAATTTCTAAAATGACAGATAAGTCATAACATTAGAGATCAAATTATGAAAATATTATACTTGATTGTCTTGGGTTTTTAGTTAAACATGTAGCATTTAACACAGATATGTTTACAGTGAAACTGTAAACACAGTGTCATGGACAGTCACAAATTTATGAATAAATTTTGTTTAATTTAATTTCAGTACTTTCGAGGTGAAAGCCATAGGACAGGGAGTTAGGAATACAAAAGCAAACAGGAAATTTTCTGCCCTAAAGGAGTTTATGAATAATTAGGGAGTAACTTACTACAACTTTTCTGGTAAGATGGAGAATCACCTGGAATTACAATTTGCCCTGTCCCTATGCTCTCTTTTCCACCAGATCTTTCCATCTGCCTCACCACTATGTTGCCATCTGATCTGCCAGTGTATTCTAAGGACCTCTGGGTCTTGCCATTGCATTCATTTATATGTACTCTTTGTCTCATTTTATAAATAAATACTTTGA
Organism: Gracilinanus agilis; assembly: GCF_016433145.1. Classification (NCBI taxonomy): domain Eukaryota; kingdom Metazoa; phylum Chordata; class Mammalia; order Didelphimorphia; family Didelphidae; genus Gracilinanus; species Gracilinanus agilis. The sequence goes on along the minus strand of NC_058132.1, from coordinate 178,866,860 downwards.
AAATATAGACTATAAAGCTTTTCTATTTGATTCCTGGTACTTAGTACAGTGGTAAGCCAATAAGAAGTGCTAGATAAATGTTTTTTTCTTTCATTTTTATCAATCAATAAGCATTTATTAAGTGACAACTATGTCCCAAGAACTGAGCATACACATTTAATATATTAATTTACCTGTGTTATTGTAGAGCTATAATCTACTTTGTATATATAATTTCATTTGAGCCTCACTCTAACAATCTTAAGATGACTATATAAGAATGATTACTCATATTTTATAGATAAGGAAAGAGAGTGTGATAGAACCAGAGTCCTGAACTCAAGTCTTGCCTCTAACATAATCAGTGTGACCCTGGGCAAGTTATATAATCTCTTAGTTCCTTAGAAAACATTTCAAGAATAAATTGACAGTCCTTTTACTACTATGTCACACATAGATTCTCCATGAACTCCTATTGTAGTGATGTATTGGGAGCCAAGGAGAAGGGCTGAGGGACTTTTTCTGTATTGGGCTTATTTATGTCAAGAACTGCCAGTATTGCATTATTAGAACAGCAGTAAATTCCACTGTAATATGTTCGGTTTATTTTTTAAAGCAAGGGTGACTTTGTGGGTAGATAATGAAAGAATTTCTGAAATTTGCTAATGCAGTGAATGTTCCAAATTTTTGGAAATACCTCACTTAAAAATGGAACATTTTTTGAGAGAAAATATAGTGCACGTTGTAATTTTTAACAGAACCTTTATGATTATGCTAATCCTGAAAAAATAGGCTAAGTATTCACTAGACAAATCTTCTGACAGATAATTAACACCCTGAGTAACATGCACCTGCATACACTCTCTATGGAAGAGCTCTACTAGTCCCCAGGACCAATAACAGCTCAGCATAATTCTAATCTCATTTATCTGGGATACTCCTCGCACATTTCCCAGTTAGCCTGACTGATTCCCTTTTTTCTGGTGAACTGAAAAATATTTTTCTACATTTTCCCAATGTTTATTTCAATGGAGCTATGCTATATATATATATATATATATTGAATCTATTAGCACCAAATTGTGGCATTTAAATCGTAAAGAGGACAATGAAAAGGAGATTGGAATGGGAGCATTGATTGAATGATTTATCCTGGGTCACATAACCATTATGAATCACAGGCAGGTCTCTTGAACCTAAGTCTTTATCACAGGCAAGCTCTCTATCCACTAAGTCATACTACCCATTTAGATAAATTATATCAGTAGATACAAGGGGAAGGAGGTCATAAACTGGAGTTAGGTTTAGGACATTATGACTCAATTAAAATAATGACAATGGGGAATGGAAAGGAGAAAGAATATGTAGAAGAAACTATGGAAATTTCAGAATGAAGACTAGAATGGTTTGCTATTCCAAATACTGGAGAAAAATTGGAGAAGATAAAGAAAACGTCATTTGATTTGGTGATTAAGGAGTTGACCACAGTTTAAAAGAGCTGCCTGTAGTTAAGGAGTGAGCTCTAGGTAAAGCAAAATAAGCAATGCTCATTTAACATTGTCATTAAGAAGTTTGTCAGTGAGAAGAAAAAGAGAGAACAAAATTGTTTTAAATGTCAAAATTGCTATAACAAAACCTAGTCTGGCCTTTTTCTACTAATGATATATCAGTGGAGTGGTTTTCAGATACAGAGAACAGAATATTCAAATAGGAAATATTGCTTTTTTAGTGGCCATTGAATAATCAACCTTAAAGTTTATATACCACAGGATTTGGCTTCCAGACTTAAAGAATATATTCTTATCATATTTCTATTTTTAATGGAATTGAGCTTTTCTGAGGAAAACAGATGTGTGTATACTATAAAGTATAACTATATATGTCTCTATATCTATATATATGTATGTTTAACAGTTTAATTTTACTATTTTTATATATTTTTATTAAACAATCCTTTTAAGCTCCTAAGAAATACAAAGTAAACTGATGCAATGATGCGAGAGGGTTTTTTTTTTCTTTGGTAAAACTTATCTCTTTAGATAGGATTTCAAATCATTTTTTTATAAGTTTCTTTGAGGTGAAATTGAATTGTATGGAATGACTGATTGTCAAGGACATCTGAGCAAATGAGGTATTCATTTTATTCAGAAACCATTCAAGGATTTCTTGATGTTTTCATTTAATTTGCTTCATATCAAGTAGATAAGTTTCCCTTTGAGACACATAGCTAAAGAAATAAAAGATTAATAAAAGCCAAATAAGTTTCTGCATTCCTGCAGTTTGACATAAAGCCTTAATATTATTCTGTTTCCTTCACATAGATAAATACACCAGGATACTATGATAGGAGTGTTCTTGTCATACGCCTTCCAAGTTCTTCTGTTATTGCCCATAAATTGAAATTTCTGAACAATGGATTAGTGTTGCAAGTAGAATAAGGAATCTCCTGGGTTCTTTTCTAAATCTAAGAAGCGGAACTTGGGGAAGGAAATGAAAAACATTTCAAAACACCTAAAACGTTAAACAGTTAAGATACTTCTTCCTGATAATATACTTATTAGAAATCTAGGCTGAGCTCATTGAATCCCATAAGTGATGGCTAGGCTTAATCTCAAGGCTTGGGAAGAATAGCATGACAGTAAAGCTTCTTGTGGTAATTCTAGAACTAAACCAATGCAGAAAATATAGTATCCATATTAGAGGAAAATGTAGAACATGCTAATATTCTACTTGTAAATTTAGCTTAATTAAAAAAAAACTTTAGACACTGTCCTTTTTCATAACCAATGCAAATATATTTGGTGATCAGTTATCTTCTGTTGTCAATAAAGTTGGGGTGTTCTCTTAATCCTTGCTAGAAGGTGATTGAAGTGATAGGAGAAAAATGAAAAGGATGGCTGAGATTAGGGAAGGAATGGACAAGGCTGTATATTGGATGATAAGGCAATAGGTGGGGTATTCAGGAGAGGCAGCTTAAACAGACTAGACACTCAGGCTGGAGACAGAGGATACTGGGGGAATAGGCTGAACCCTTCCAGGCAGGGAAGGTATCTCTACAGACACAAGGAGTTGGGCCAGTCAGAAATAGTTTAAATCTGCCTCAAGGGCTTTTCTTGTCAGTTTCTCAAGTCACTTGAGGGAGGAGTCGAAGGGCTCCTCCCTGTGATGGGCTCAGGAGAAAGTCTTTGGTAAGGGCTTCCTCCCAAGATGGAGGCCTCTAGTTCCCTCAGAAAGTAAAAGAAAATAGTTTCTTCCCTATTCAACCCTTGCCTAATCTTCGATACAATGATTCACCAGAGGGTTTGAATAGGTAACAGGGGGATTTATTAATATTCAGGGTCGGTCAGAAAGGAGAGAGGGGTTTAGGGTTTTCTGACAGCTGCTAGGGAGGAACTCAAGATGGGGGAGGGTCACAGAAGTGGGTTAGACTGAGAGAGAGCCTGTTCCCCCAGCCAGGAAATATTTGGCTGCCTTTAAAGTAGAGTAGTAGAGTGTATACTAAATCAATAAAATAACAGATAGTTTGATTCAAGGATGCCCTACTTGTCTACAGGGAAACTAAACTCACAAAGTCTAATCACTAAAATACAAAAGCCACCCTTTCTCCCAGAGCCCACAGGAAATACAGGAAAGGTAACAAGGGGATAATATGGAGAGGTCAGGGAGAGGTCCAGAGAAATTAGCTATATTCAAATTGTCCAGAGACAAAAGCACAGGCCAAAGGCAAAGCCAAAACCCAAAGCAGAGCTTCATTTGGACCTTCCGCTCTGTTCAAGCCTCAGGTTCCAACTTCACTTCTGTCAGGATTCTAAGGCATCTAACTGCCAGAAGTTTTCAGTTAATGTTTGCAAAGGTGAAAGCTTCTGCTGTATGTTTGCATTACACTTCCTATATAAAGTCTCACTTTCTTGCCCTATCTTTTTGTAAATAACATCATTATTCTTGAAACAAAACAAATGGTTTATTGCAGAAGTGATGCTAGGGTTTCTTTATAGATTATGCTTTTAGGTAATATCATATACATTAACTTATAGGCAGTCAGATAGCAATGGACAAAATAATGGACTGGAGTCAAGAAAATCTTAGTTCAAATTTGATCTCAGTAACAACTAGATAGATAACCCAGGGCAAGTCACTTTCAGATTTCTTATCTGCAACAAGAGGATAATAATAGCACCTACCTCTTAAGGGGTGTTGTGAGGATAAAAAAGTGATAGAATTTGTAAAGTTCTTTACAAAAAATAATCCTCTATATACATGTTATTAATATTAATATTAGAAACTATACATGCAATGAAAAGTGGAGAGTTTGAGTTTTAAAATGTACATTTTACTCCTGTAACTTTAACCCCAGGATTCTTAAAAATACATTTTGCCATTAGAATTTAATAGCAAACTTCTAAGATTGGTGAAAAAGTATTATTATATAATGGAAGTTAAGGATATGTAAGCATAAATTTGACTATATCACCTTACCTGCTCAATAAACTACATTGGCTCCCTATTGTCTTTAAGAGGATCAGATACAAACTCTCTCTTCGACATTTAAAACCCCTTCTCAAAGTGGGGAATCTAATCTACCTCTATAAGGAGAGTAAAGCACTTAGCACAGTACTTGGCATATAGTAAGCACTATATAAATTTAATTAGTATTATTAATTATCTTTCTAGAGTTATTATATATTACTCTGCTTCATGCACTCTTCTGTACAGCCAAACTGGCCTTGCTGTTTCTTATGCCATGTCCCATTTCCCACGTCTGTCCCATATGTATGTACTTTTCACCCCTGCCTCTTAGGTTCTCTAACTTCCATGGAAACCCATTTCAAATGCTATCTGCCAAAAGCAGTCTTTTCTAAGACATTTTAGCTTTTAGTGTCTTTATAACTTTTTTACGACATATATGCTTTTTGTCATTGGTATTAAAAGGTGGCTCTAAAGAAAAAAAAATTGAATGTCTCATTCCACAAGTAATTGTTTTTTAAATACATAATCATAGCAGGTTAAATGTATTTTTTATATTTTAATTTCTATAGAAACAGGCTTTCAGACTCCCCAGAAACATCTGTTATGATGACTGCATTTGCACTGAGACATTTTAAAATCCCTGCAGGAATTCAGGCTGATCACAGGGTAATAAAAAGGTTTATCTAAAGAGAAGCTTTATTTTTATTTTCAAAAGACAGATCTAAAGGTGAAATTTACCAACTGAAAAAATTCCCACTTAACTTTTCAGTGAAAGTTCATTTGGGGGCAAATATTCTCTCAATAATATTTCATCAAATAGAGATGTCTTAGATAAGTGCAATCTTAAATAGGCCTCAAAGTCCAGAATGAATCCAGATTTGTTTATGCTATACTTTTTGTCTTTTAAAAAAATTTCTTGGGGGTAGCTGGGTAGCTCAGTGGATTGAGAGCCAGGCGTAGAGACGGGAGGTCCTGGGTTCAAGTCTGGCCTCAGCCACTTCCCAGCTGTGTGACCCTGGACAAGTCACTTGACCCCCATTGCCTACCCTTGCCACTCTTCTGCCTTGAAGACAAAAGGTAAGGGTTAAAAAAATAAAAATAAAAAAAAGTTTCTTTCTCTGTTCTAAATGTGGAAGTAGGGTTCTTTATTTGATTATATTAATTCTTCCTTTCCCTCCTGATTTTTTTCACTTACTTTTCACTCAACTCCTGAAAAAACTCATTAAGTTTTCATAGTCCTGGGAAAGTATATTGAATTCAGAATAATGTTAAGGAGGATCAAAGTATTCTATGAGTATTTGGGTGAAGTTTAAGGATCAAAGCATTCTGGGAATATATGAAGCAGTTGGGTTTGCCAGTCTGTCAGAATATTTAATTTTTCTTCATTAATTCTTTCAAAAATATTTCATAGAATAATAGCTTTGAAAAAAAAAAGCTCTATTCAATCAAGCATAAATAAGGAGAATAGGGCATTAGTTAAAACACTGAAGAAGTAGGGTACAGTGGCCAGGATGCTAGGCTTGGAGTTAGGAATTCCAAATTTAAATACTTTTCCTCTTGCACTACTTATATTTGTGACAATATGCAATTTGTTTCACTTCTTAATTCCTTAGGCAACTCCTTAGTGTGATGATATGAGAGAACAGCTGTCTACAGGTAGGGAATCCCAACACTGGAAGTTCTCTAAGATAAAGACATCATAGATACTTCTAGTACCTAGGAATGTATAGAAAGTACAAAAAAAATGATTATCAAAGTTAGAAGTTTCATGTTGTAGAAAAAAGGATAAATAATATCAATGAAGAAAGGTTCATTTATGGGAAGAAATACAAATTCCATGAAAATTTCTGAGATAACCAAATTGTTCTCACGTCATCCAAAATAAATAAATTGGCGTCAGGTACTAAACTGAAAATCATCTTAAGACATAAATGCTAACCATGTATCCTGGCACCAAAAGTTTCAGTAAGAAGGAGACAGAATAAAAATAGTTTTGAGAAATATATTTAACCTCACAATCAGTGAGATTCTCAAAGCTCACTCCTTAGTAATGTACTTATAGATTTTTTCATCACATGACAAAGCCAGCCACATACTATATATAAAATCTAATGTGGTACTTGACTTCCATAATGAAATGCTTTACTATGAATGTACAAATGAGGTGTTTAAACTCTGAGATACTCAGGATAGATGGCAATACCTATAATTATGGGATCATCACTTCTGCTTGAATTGCACTAAAAAGTTAAAGTTCTAACCACTCATATTATTGAAAAAGTAATAATAATTATAACTCTACCATGAAGTATTAAAAGCTGAAAACTCCATTCTAAGGCTGATGAAATAAAAATGTAATGAGAAAGTGAAACTATAAAATGCAGGCAATTCATACAAGTAGGCTATATGAAGCTACTAAATCGCAAAGAAAATAACTTCTGGGCTTTTATTTCAGGAGCCGTTTTGTCAGTAACTTTATGGTGCAATGAGAATGCTATTACAGTGAATACTCTTCATCTATGGATCATGTCTTTTCTAAAAGCAGAATGTTCTTACTAAATATACCTAATCTTAATCTTAAACAAAAAAGTAGTGTCCAAATAGAATAAATGCCATCCTGGTTTTATTGGCTCTGTGTTCAAGCCTTTGATGTAATACTCTCCCAATAAATTTTTATCTTTCCCATTTGAAATGGATGACCTCTTCTGCATGTGCCCTGCCACTTACCATCATTGCGTAGTGTGAGTGGTGTTGGAGGGCTAAGAACTCGAGCATTCGTCACGGTGTTTTTCACTAGGCATATGTAGCTGCCAACATCTGATGTTTGTACTTTAGAGATGTAGAGATTGCCTGTCTCCTGGGAAATGAAGCGTCGGCTGTCTTCTGCCACAAAGGAGGGAAACTCATTAAACACCCAGCTATAGATGATCTCTGAAAATACACAAAAGAGAACAGAGAACATTGTACTGTAATAAGAGAATAACAAGATTGTCTTTGTGTACCTTTCTGAAAGTCTTGGCTTCCTCTGAATATTTTTTTTTCATGTTTTATAGCTGCCACCACCCCATTTCTGTCACTTTCTACTAATTCACTTCCTTTCATCTTTAATAGAAACATTCTCTTTTAACACATACGTATAGGCAAGTAAAATGATCAACACACTGGTCATATCTGAAATTATATTTCATTCTGCACCTTTCATTTATAACTTCAAGAGCCCAAAGCCATGTTTGATCATTTGTTTTCTGAAGTCATGATTGATTACTACATTGATTCCAGTTCTGAGGTCTTTCAAAGGTGTTTTCCTCTATAATTATTTTTTTAATATCATGAAAACTGTTTTGATTCTCTGCATTTCACTCTTCAGGCAGTTCATTCAAATCTTGCCAAATTTTTATGAAATTTTAATTCTTATCATTGCTTGCAGGATAATAATATTCCATTACATTTACATGTCATAGTTTGTTCTACCATTCCCCAATTAATAAGTGCACTTTTTCCCCTAGTTCTTTGGTACCGCAAAGAGGCATCAAGTATGCTATAAATATTTTAGTAGATTCTTTCTTTCTGTTCTAGTAGTGGTATCACTGGATTACAGGTTATATATTGTTTAGTAATTTGGATATATATTCCCTCCCGCTTCCCTTTCTTTCATGGTTGTTAGGCCAATTCACAGTTCTACCTACTATGCATTAGTGTACTTATCCTCTCACAAACTTTCAAACATTTATAATTTTCACCTTTTATAATTTTTCATATTCTTGTAGATATGAAATGAAATGTCAGTGTTGTTTTAATTTGTATTTCTCATATGGTTGCATTTCTCCTTTTGGAAAATTGCCTGTACATGTATTTTTTTTCCCTCTCTGCATATCCAAACTATTGCTTAATGCTCTTGAGTTTACCTTCATGACATCATTCTTATATATTCCTATCTTTCTTTTGACACTGCTATCCTTGGAATAGGTAGGTTCTTATCATCTTGTTTGGGATCTTCTAGACTCAAGTTGATCCTCCACTCAGTTGTCAAATTGACTTTCCTAAAGATCTCTCTACCCCATTAAATAAACTATAGTGGTTCCAGGGTCAAATAAAAATACACTGCTAGTCATTCTAAGTCCTTGATGCCTTTTTACTTTTCTAGTCTTCTTATATCTTACTCTCCCATACAAATTTAGTGGGTCCATTGACAATGGTCTTCCTTGAATAGAACTCACCAACTCCTGTCCACAAGCATTTTCACCTGCTGTGCCTCATGTTTGGAATTCTCTCCCTGTTCATCTTTACTTTCTGTTTTCCCCTCTCTTCTTTGAAGTTCCATTTAAATTCCTACCTTTTATGAGAAGTCTTTCCCTGTCTCCCTTAATGCTAGAATATTTTTTCACTTGATTATCTTAAACTTATTATATATACATATATATATATATGTACACACACATCTCTATAGAAATATATACATATATATGTAAAACCTTATTTGTACATAGTTCTTTGCATGTTGTTGCCCCCATTAGAGTGGGAACTCTTTGAAAGTAGAAACTGCTTTTGATATTTCTTTGTACCACCAGTACTCAGCACACTGCTTACAGCACAGCAGGCACTTAATAAATACTTATTGATTTATTGACCAATCATTTTTCTTTTCTCTTTCTCTCAAATATATATATATATATAAATATATATATATCTCGGTTCCCTGAATATCAAAGATAAGAGACTTTTATCAGGAAGTTTTACTCAAAGATTTTTTTATAATTAATAGCATCTCTTCTAACCCTAGATTCATTAATTTTATTCAGGCAAATACTTCAATTTTATATAATCACAAGCATCCATTTTATTATCTTTTATGTTTTAGTTATACATTAATTTGGGTCATTTTGAACAGGATTTTTTTTTTTCTTTTCCTGACAAGTTTTGTTAGTAAATATAGAAAAGCTGATAACTATTCCCTTTGTTTTTCCACTTTGTTACTGCAATATATCACATTAAATATGGGTTGTTGGTGAGTCACTTCTTGTCAAGATGAGAGACAAAATTATCTCCCCTCATTAGTTTAGGTTTCTATTTTTTTCTTGTTTTTAACACTGTATGTTTCCAGATAGACAGAGGAGGACATAGTTTAGACCAGTAGATACCATTTAGTTTTGAAATGTTTGACTTGGCAATGTCAGTTTTCTTAACTAGGTCAGTAATTCATTCAAAATATATTTCATTGAATCATAAAATATGCAGATTGAAAAAGATCTTAAGAACTGTCTAGTCTAAACTTTTATCTAATTCATGAATTATATCAGTAGCATCTTTAAATATATTTGTCCATTTATGCCCCAACCCTCCAGTGAGAGGGATTTTATTATTTCGCATTATTCTATTTCCTAGCTATAATTATTAAGCTGATCTTCCTAAGCCGGGGGTGGGGGAGGGGTCACAAAAACTATGCTTTCTTGTACATTTAACCATTTTTATACATCCAAATTGTATAAATATTTTCATTTGATTGTCCTGCAAATATTGTTATATTTGCTTTCAATATTCTCTTCTCCAGGTTAAATACCCTTGGTCCTTTCAAAATATCCTAATGTAACATTGTTTTACAACTCTTCACTATCTAAATAACTCTCCTCTGAATGGTCTCCACTTTATTAACATCTCTTCAAAATGAGGCAGTATAAGTGAAGTTCTCTTGTATTTCTATTAAGTTTCTACCTTTTTTTTGTCTTTTCTCATACCTATATTTACATGAAACATTCCTTTGACATTGCTATTTTTCTAGAATAGATCTTCTCTTTTCCATTCTATTGCTATCTTCTATTTCTATAAATAGTTTCTTTAAGAAAACAAGTTATTTCAGGCCCCCCTTGCACCAAAGAAGGTATTATCCAGCAAACATATATATATATATATATACTTATATATATACATTTATATATAATCATATATTATGTCTCCATTTTTGTTTCTACTTTTTATTTTATTCTCTTGAAGTGGATATTTATGAGTTATCCTTCAAATATTAAATCTTTGGTGATATTTTTTTAGGTTTCTTGATTTTATTCATTTTGGTGTTTTCTTGGTTCTATTCATTTAACACTTCATTATCTCCATTATCTCATATAATTCTTTCCACGTTTAAAAAATCTGCTCATCATTTCTCATGGAGCAGTAGTATAACATCATAATCATGTACCATAATTTGTTTATCCATTTCCCAAATCCTCAGCTATTTGTAAAGCCTCATCAGAGAGTCATTTTGATTTCTTCCTCTTCTTTATCTTTGGAATTTTTTTGTTGCTGCCTTCTATACAATATTGCCAACCTCTCTCCAAAATTCTTTAGGCACTCTATCAGAACTAACCTCTTGAATCTATTCATCACTTCCACTTCATATTCATAAGGTATTTTTATTTAGATTTACACAATTTCATGATCTTCCCTCCTTTCTTTAAGTCTGAATTTTGCAAGAAGAAGATCAGAATATGATTAAGAAGAGGTGACAAGAATTTACAGAATTATTCAAAAAAGAGATTGACATCACTGATAACCACTGATCTAGACCCATGCATACACCCTGGAGAATGAAGTCAAGTGGACATTGGGAAGCATTACTAACAATAATGGTGATGAAAGTGATTGGATTATAGCAGAGATATTTAAATTTCTAAAAGATGATGCTGTTTAAGTGCAGCACACAATAGGCCAGTTAATTTAGAAAACCAAACAGTGGCCACTACATTAGAAAAGTTCAGTTTATGACCCAGTTCCAAAGAAGGGCAATGCTAAAAAAATGTTGAAATTACAAAGCAATTGTACTCATTTCACATGTCAGAAAGGTTATGCTTAAATTTCTTCAAGTTGGACTTCAGTGATATGTGAGTAGAGAATTACCTGGAGAGTAGACTAATTTCCAAAGAGGCAGAGGAACTAGAGACCAAATTGCCAAAATTTGCTGGTTGAAGAAGAAAGCAACGAATTCCATCAAAACATTTACTTCTATTTCATTGATACATTAAAGCAGTAATGGGCAAACTTTTTAAAGAGGGGGCCAAAGGAAAGGAAAAAAAAAACTTAGGTGGGACAAAATAATTTATTTAAAAATAACAGTGATACATTTTAAAACTTTCTTATATTTTTTGTGATACTAAGCCCTATTAATGACTAAAATATTATTAAGGAGAAGGGCCACATCTGGCCCATGGGCCTTAGTTTGCCCATCACTGCACTAAAGCATTTGATTATGCATCCTAATAAAATGTGGCAAGTCCTCAAAGATATGGGAGTTCCATAAAATGTTATTTGTCTTCTGAGGAACCTATATGTGGGTCAAGAAGCAACAGTTGGAACAGAAGAAGTGAGTAGTTTAGAACTGGGAAAAGAGTACAACAAGGCATTATATCATCATCTTATTTATTTAACTTATATGCAGAGTACATCATGTGAAATGCCAGGATGGATGAATCACAAGCTGAAATATCATCAGTCTAATGTATGCAGATGATGTTAGAATGTGAAGAAGATTTAAGAAGCCTCTTGATGAGGGTGAAAGAAGAGAGGGTAAAAGATGGTTTAGAATTTAACTTTTAAAATGCTAAGATCATGGCAATAGGCCCCATCACTTCCTGGCAAATAGAGGAATAAGAAATGCAAATAGTGTCATATTTTATATTCTTGGGCTCAAAGATCACTGCATATGGTGACTGTAGCCATGAAATTATAAGACACTTGATTCTTGGAAGAAAAGCTAGGCAATCTGGACAGCAGATTTTTTAGCAGATGCTAAAAAGTAGAGATGTTATCTTGCCAGCAAAGGTCTGAATAGTCAATGCTATGGCTTTTTCAGTAGTAATGTATCACTCTGAGAATTGTACTATAAGGAAAGGTGAGCACCACAGAATCAACGATTTGGTACTGTGATACTGGAGAAGAATTTTGAAAGTCCCTTGAAAAGCAAGGAGATTAAATCAGTTAATAATTAAAGGAATTAATTGCATCTATTCATTATAAGGACAAATACTGAATCTGAAGCTTTGACTACATGATGACAAAAAAGGATTCATTAGAAAAGATCCTGCTTTGGGGAAAGTTTGAAGAAAAAAAAGGGGAAGTTAGAAGATTGATAGATAGTGTTTTAGAATCAATGAAATGAACTTGGACAGAATTCAGGACATAGTGAAAGATAGAAGAACCTGGGACCTGGTGTACTTTGGTTCATGAAGTCACAAAGAGTAAGACATGACTGAAAAACTGAACAAAATAAACAATAAAAAGTGAACATAACACTCTACATCGTTTCTGAACATCATAAAGGATTATAAAATGATAAGTGTGGGGGCAGCTAGATGATTCAGTGGATTGAGAGCCAGGCAGAGAGTGTGAGGTCTTGGCTTCAAATCTGGCCTCAGACACTATCTAGCTGTGTGACCCTGAGCAAGTCACTTTACCCCCTATTTCCTAGCCCTTATTGCTCTTCTGCCTAGGAACAAATTCACAGTATTGATTCTAAGAGAGAAGGAAAGTTTGTTTTTTCTTTAATGATAATTGCTTTCCTTTTTTAGCCACATTATACTTCTGCTGGAGAGGAAGCATGGTTTGGATGATAGAGAACTAGCCTCTGAGGCAGGAAGCAAGACCTGGTGTCAAATCCTGTCTCTGACACTTACTGGACATGTGACTCTAGGCAAATCACTCAGTGCTCTCTAAGCAATCCTCTAAGGTTATAAATTTCAGAGAAAGTATCTATTTGTATGTTTTAGCATATATTTCCCTATATTATTGGAAAAACAGCATAATTCCAAGACTGAAATTTTTATTAATTCATTTAAAGATAATGCTAATTTCTTTGATAATCATATCACATTATTAATATATCAAGCTTGAAGCCAGGAAACTTTTTAAAGGTTTTTTCTTTTTATATGATCTTTTAGCAATATCATTCTCATTGTATCTTGTACCAAAGTATTTTTCAAATATATGAGTTTGATTCCCTAACTTTAATATCTATTAAAATTTACCTTATTGTATTCAAAATATTCTTTATGATTTGCTAACATTTGTGAATCCTGAACTTGGCATCTAAATATGTTAGTTATCCTTTGAGGTAGCTGCATTACCTAGGAGTAGATATTTCTTTCATAATTAGATAGATTTCTCCTCAGCAGATCTGGGTAAAGTAAAAGATTTCTAGGTAAATACTAGACTGTGAAAAGGTTATTCTTAATGGATATGAGGAATGTTTATTAGGTTTAGTGATCTAGGAGGTGGCCAAACATCAATTGATTGACTGTATTCTTTTTATTCTGAACATGTAATATGTAATTCTAGAGGCTTAAGTAAAATAGTAAACATTTATTCCAGATTCCTGTTATATGGTCATATTCTTGAATCTCTACTGTGTGGTAAATTTAAAAGTGTATACTATGTGGCTATGGTACTGTGAGAAATTTTTATAAAAGGAGTACAGTTTAGCCAGTTCCTAAGAGGAAGATACATATAAGAGCAGAAAGTCAAGTGTAGTTAGTGCTTAGTAAAATGCACTGATTTCATTTTAATTGAATTATAAGATATTAATAAGAACTTCACATGATGAAGAATGATGGTGATGGTTTCTACAAGTAAATTTCCATCTTTAGCAAAACATAAACATAGATGACAAGATGGCATTTGATTAAGTACCAAAATGATGATCACGTTAGTGTCAAAGTAATTCAAAGTAGAGGAGCACTGCAGGTAGAACCAATAATGGAAGGCTAAATAGATGATGAAGAATTTAGTTGGCTTTTGAAGGATGTGAAGGATATGCAGCTGTGGAAATGAACTTAGAAGGCATTCTAATTAGAGAAACATCAACAGCAAAAATATGGAGAAAAATAAACATGGCATTTTTTGTGGTGAGGGGGGATGACAATGTGTTTTCCTATGGGATTAGAGGATCAGTTATCAGTCCCTATATCTTTTATACATAATAATGACACATGGCTAACATCCTCCTGGAGTCGCGAGATAGAATCAAATTATCACAGCAATTTTTCTTTTTTTAAAAAATTCTTAAAATAATGTTTTATTTTTCCCCCAATTACATGTAAAAACAATTTTAAGCATTCATTTTTTTAAAGTTTTTAATGACAATTTATCCCCCTCCTTCCCACCCTTCTTCCTTCTCTCCCTTTCATCTTTCCCCCTTCCCTGAAATGACAAGCAATCTGACATAAATTTCACATATTTTAATCATGGAAATTTTATAAATCACTGCAATTTTTTAAAAGTTGATATGGCATAGTGGAAATAGCACTAGCTTTGGAGTTAGGGGAGGGATCTGGGTTGAGATACATTGTATGATCAAGAACAATTCATTTAACCTGGCTCACCTCTAAAAATAAAATATTGATAGTAATTGTGAGGTTCTTGTAAGGATCCAATGGCATGAAAGAAGATAATGAATATAAAGCATTTTTAAAACATAGGGTACAACCTAAATGTCCAATAGTACAAAAACAGAGGACTTAAGGTCCAACCCAGGTTGTACTACTAACAGCCCGTATAACTCTGGAAAAGTCACCATATAACTTTGGAATTGTTTCCCTGTTAGCGCCATACAAATATTAGACTAAATGACTTGCAAAGACCCTTACAGCTCTAAATGCTATGATATTGTATACTGTGTATAAAAATACCAAGTATAATATTACTCAATGGTTGGATTAAAGGTTAAATAATATTTACATTAAAGTTGTAATATCATGTAGCCTAAAATAGTGGTGAGGAATTGATATGAAGATGATTCAGTTGGGCCCCTACATAAAGGAAATGACACCTAAAAATACAGAAAAGATGTTATTATGATTCATAGTGTATTATATGAATCTGGGTTTGGAACTACAAGACTTCATTATCATGATGCTTCTGTATATTAATAATCCAAAAATACTTTTAGCCAGATGCTTAAAATTTTTCAATAAGGAACAATAAATGTAAAATGTTCAGTAGAGCTTTTTGGGAAGAAGGAAATAATTGAATCTGGAATGGTAGGCATGGACAGTCAAAGTGAACTCACCTTTAAATTCTTTGAGTTCACAGAATTATTATTCCAACTTCCCAAGAAAAGGAAGCCATAAGCTCACTGTGGTTCCAATAGCTTATCCACATACTTTCAAGTACTGTAATTACATGAGTTACTAAATCCTTTTTATGCTGACTATATCTAACTGGCATTTGTGGCTTTACTTTTTTTGATATTTTGTTCAGAAAATATTTTGTAGCTAAAAAAGATAGCTTCTGAAGTCCTCTAGGCTATAGTGAAAGAGATCCTTGGGTTGTGACCCTCATGATCTTGCTGGTGCCTCCACCCTACGGGTAACAAAGAAGCAGAGCATATTTGTAAATTAAAGGGTACCTGCCAAACACCCTTCCTGGTGAGTCTGAATGACAGAAATAGGCATTTCCAGTAGATACAGGGAATATTTACTAGACACAGGCTACTATTATATATAAGCTTTCTCACTGCTTCAGTCATATAGATTCTTAAGAAATTTAAAGTCAGTTACCTCTCTTGTTCTTCTCTTTTTCATTGTGGTGAATTAAATGTGTAACTCCATAGTTCTGAACTGATCTTATGCTATACTTTCTGGCCTTGGGATAAAGATTCCTCATTGCCTAACACTTTGATAATTTCTATCCCTCAGACTTTAGGAAGCTTTCACTATAGTCCAGCACACAGTACTCTGGAGGAATACACACAATAGAGGGAAATAAATAGAGAGGCACACAGAAAAGCCATCAGGAATACTAAAATCCCAGAGTCATACTACTCTTATTGGAAGAGGTTTCAGCTAACTCTCTTGACTTCCCTCTTCCCACTACCCCATACTCTACAGCTCTATTTTATAATAAAATGGGCCAGCATTAAACACCAGCCTTTAGATTTTCTTTTTGTCTATTATATTTGTGAACATCTGGAGAAGAGGGAAACTACTTTCCTTTCTCCACAGATCTACTGTCTTGACTTCCAAACGGTGGTAGCATACTCCTTACTCAGAGTTATAAAACTCATTAACAAATAGAATGAATTTAATGGAGAGCCAGCAGAACTGTAAGTAGACCACTGGACCAAATGAATCTAGTCACATACACAAAAGAGTGATAAGTCAATATTATTATTGATCCTTATGGAAGGTTTAGTAATAATTGCATTTAAGAATCCAGACGAGCAGTGGAATTACTCATACTTCATTTCTAAAAATGAACTTTTCTTTAGGATTTTCAGGGAGAAAATCTTCAGAATACTTTCTGGAATATAGAATTAGAGTTATATAGAATTACAGATAGCTGAGCAAATTGCATATTTTATAGATGAGAAAACTGAGGCCTAGAAAAGCTAAATGACTTGTCCTCAGTAACACAGGTAGTATCAAAGTTGGGCTCTGAGACTGGGGTTTTTGACATCATAATTTAATACTTTTTCAATTCCATGGTGCAGATTTGAGTCACCATTGATGTGTGTTCTCTCCAATATCAATTGCCAATTATAATTAGTATCTCCCTTATGTCACTGATTGATCCAGTGCTCAACTTGAAATGACAACTCCTGAATTCACATTGATTTCCTCTTCTATAAAACGAGGGGTTAGATGAGATGGCTTTTAAGCTATGAGGTGTTGACAGAGTAAAAAGTCTCATAATTATCTCTAATTTTGAGAAATTATTTGCTAGCCCTGAGAATTTTTTTTTTGTGGCATTCAGTCTGCATTTCCTTTCTCTCTCTGGATTCTCTTTATCTCTGTACTCTCTACTCTTTGGCTCTGGGGCCAGTAGGGGTTGACCCACAAGGATCATGGAAACTGTCCCTAAATTATCTTCTTTTATTCAGCAGCAAGCTAGCCCTGAGAATTTTGAGAGGCGATGTTATAGAAATATCAATGGAGGCAAATTTATCCAAAAAAATATACTGGTTTTTTAGGAAGGTCCTGCCATTTATGCCAAGTCTATCTTGCCTTGCATTCTTGATCAATTCCAGGAATCTGCATCAGGCCAAACAATATTACTAGGAAAATTAATTCCATAGGAGGAGAACTAAGTGAATCATACCTGCTATCTCCTTATTAGAAATGTTAGGAATCCACTAGAAGCCAAATTGCAAAGAGCTGAAAAATGAGAGGGAAGTAAGAGAGTGGAGACAAGGAGTGCCTTCACCCTCACACACACACATACCCTAAGGAGCTTGGTATTAAAAGGTAGGACAGATATAGTACATTAGCTGGGTGGATGGTAGTCCTGATAGAGTAGTGTGGCTTAGTTAGGGTCAAGAGTTTTTTAAGGATGGGGCAATTCACAATGAGTGGAAAAGAAAATGAGAGAGTCAGAGACAGTGACAGAGAAGTGATGATCAAATAGGCAAGCAGCAGAGACAGATAGAAAAGGATACAAATAAATTATTAAAAGATTTCTATTATTGATTTTTATATCAAACTATTTTTTCTAGTCATAAAATGAATTATAAATATTATCTAATCTCTAATGATCTCTATAGAATGTAATATGAATTATAAATTATATATAGTCTCCTGGCTACTTTACTTATAAACCGATTCCTAATAATCACATATTTTCTCAAAAATTTAAAAACTAAAATTGCATTACTCATTTCACCAAAAATGTTTTTACTACTTTACTCAATTGACCTCCAAATTCAAGGATATATATTAGCAAAAAACCAGAAGAGGGCACATCCATTTATGCAAATCCTATTTGAATCCAAGTTGATGTTCATGATCATAAACATTTTACAATGGTTTCTAAGATGCTGCCATAACTGAGATTAGAATTCCTCTTGGCCTTACCCTAGCCCCTCAAAGTTTTGTCTGATAATTGAAATTGCTTGTTTTTCTAGATTTTTCAGCACTAATACTTTAGGATTTGGGTGAGATATGAGAAAGAATTACATTAAGAATTACAAATTAAATTCAAGGCTATGTAATACAGAGCTTCAGGATATCCACAAATTTATGAATCATTATTTACTGATAATTTTGCTAATAAGAGAATAAGTATTTACAGACAATAACCTTCTCTTCTTGGCTGTTGAAAAAGACCAAGTAATTTTGAGGGGGCTCAAAAATGCTCAATTAAGTCTTTAAATAAATTTTGAGTTTCACATAGCCAAGCACTTCAGGATTCCAGGAGGGAAAGAAAGCAGAAATGCTGCACACAATGAGAAAAGCTGACATCCCACATTTGGAATGGATTTTCCATAAGTGCCAAAAATGAAAACAGTAAGGAAAGCAGAACATTTAGGGATTCAATGATTACTTCAAATTTAAAATGTCTTTTCTAATTAAGATTAATTTAACATTCTTTTTAATTGTAGGTTAACTATTTCTTACAACCAATAATATATATTAAGTGACTATTATGTGCCAAACACAGAGGTAGCCCATGAGGATAACAACATCATCTATCACTTTAAGTTTTTCAAAGCACTTTTATATGTTACCTCATTTTATTTTCATAATAAGTTTATTATTATTATTCCTATTTTAAAGAGAAGAAAATTGAAGCTCATAGTCATTATTTTATTTGCTGTCTAGGGTCATATAAAGAAGTCAGTATAGGTCTGAGATAAAATTGATTTGAATACAGGTCTTTATGTCTCTGTGGATGACACCACCTAGCTGCCTATACAAAGAACATATCTACTTTTGGGGAGATAGCATGTATATACACTATCATGTACATATTCACTTATGTGAGAAACAATTATAAGATTTCAGGGAAGCAGAAGTAGCAGCTCAGGGGTTAGGAAAGAGATGGGTCTGTATAATATTCTTATGGGGGTAATTTAACCTCACAGCCCAAAGATTATTTAAGTAACAGTGAACTATATGAAGATCTCTGAATGCCCAACTTTCTAAGATTTTCTCATCAAAATATCTTCATCATTTTTATCATTGTTTAATGCTTTGTTCATTAAGATTGTTTTTCAGGAATCACACTCATACTTATGTCTTGTTTTAATGCTTTGTATGTGGCAGGCTTTTCAGACAATAAATGAGATCAATTCAAAATAAAAAAAAAAACAGTATCCTCTCCATAAGAACCTGATAAATGAGACAATTACTTGATATATTTCTTCAGTTTTTATGTATGAATCAATGAGAATTCTAAAGGGTAGCAAGAATCATTTTTCAGATGATAAATACTGAGATGTAATTCAAATGATGAGAAGGTAG
This sequence comes from Gracilinanus agilis, assembly GCF_016433145.1. NCBI lineage: Eukaryota > Metazoa > Chordata > Mammalia > Didelphimorphia > Didelphidae > Gracilinanus > Gracilinanus agilis. Next base: position 178,847,193 of record NC_058132.1, on the reverse strand, counting down.
AATAAGATGTTACACCTGTGATGTCCTTAGAAAAGATTTCTTTGTATATATATATTTCAAAATCTCCACCTCACCATTCTCTAACTTTTCTAGAAGCCAAAGAGCAAGTACTTTCCATCTAAATGAAAAAAAAAAAGATATAAATGAGGAACAGATGTTGGTAAAGGGATATTAAGTGGAATGTTTGTCATGAAACTCATAGGGTAAATGAAAGTAAGTAGTCTGGGAGTTGAAGATTTAATTAAGAATAGAGCCCTCACATGGAACACATTCCTTAATAATGATAGCATAGAAACATTAGAGGATATTCAAAATTTTAAGGCAATTTTGATATTTAACAGAATCTCCTCTTTTTATTATTTAAAAAATCACATTGCCCAATTGTACAGTTTAGAATAAAATTGCAAATGGACAAGGTAATGGGCTATTATTACCACTTTCACTCAACTTACCTTTATTTTTGTAATAAATGATCTAAGTGAAAATTAAAGTTATTGTACCTACCAAAAAAGTCCAACTACATATCATCTGCTTTATTTTTATAGACATTATTATAGACTATATTACTGAGAGGCAACATGTTGTAGTGCCTAGAAAGTCAAAAATTCATGCAAAAATATATCAATGTAACTATAAATAATATGTAAATAAGTCTTGATTGATCACACATGTTAAAACCAGTGGAAATGTGCATTGGATATGGGGGGGATGAAGGGGAAAGTAAAAACAAGAATTATGTAACCATGGAAAATATTTCTAAAAAAATAAAATACTTAAAAAATAAATAAATAATAATAAATAAATGTATCTGGTGACTTCTGAGATTAGAGGAAGCACTCAGCTGAGATCTCTCAACATTGTCTTCCAAACAACTTTAAAATAATACCTCAAATAAATTCTGGAGTGGCAGAACCAAAACAAAGTTCAGAGTGAGATATTATTCAAACCCAAATCAAATTATGTTAGGAAAAGGAGATCTATGATAGTGGAACAGTCTAACCTGAATCTCTTGTGGAGGAAATATCAGTGTTGGGACCAAGTTGTTGCTTACAGTAGGGACAATAGACTATGAAACTTTCAAGACACAGATAGTAAGGGGAATATCTGGTCAAAAAAGAAATTACAGGGGATCTCTGTGCTACCATTAGATGCAGAACCAGATGTTGTTTGGGAAACCCGTTACGTATAACTATTTTTGGGTCACAGTTAAGAGAGAAATACTTTTGGTCAAGAGGAAGCAGGAGCCCTGAGTTGAAGGTTTGCTTTTGGTCAGAAGGGATCAGGGATTAGGAACAATACAGTTTCTGGTCTCAAGAGTTCAGGGACATGTCCTGGGTAAGGATGAGAACACACATCAAGAGAGCACTGACTCTACTTTTTCACAGATCATATCACCATAAAAGCACCCCAAACTTCCACATTCCCCAGACCTTGCTCTTAAAACATGAGTGCAAATAAAAGGCTGAAACTTGAGACAGTGTTCCTTCCACTACCCACAAGAAGAAAAGAGATAAATTTTAATATAAAGTTCAAAATCAAAATAAAAAGTAGATAAAATGGGCAAGCAACATAAAAAGCCAATAAATATAAAAATCTACTATGGCTATAGGGAAGATCAAAAGATGACAATAAATTAGCTGTAAGCAAATCTTTAAAGAAAAATATGAATTGGACACAAGCTCTATACAATTTGTAGGGAAGCTAGAAAGATATTTTCAAAATCAAATAAGAATGAACAAGAAAAATCAGGTAAAAAAGAATGAAAGAAAATCATGAAAAGACAAGGGCTTGATAAAAGGGGCATAAAAAAGGGGAAAATATTACTTTTAAAAACCAAACTGGCCACAATAGAAAGATATATAAAAATTCACTAATGAAAATCTCATAAAAAATCTAAAAGGAAGAAAGGCACAGAAACTTATTAAAAAAATTTTAAATTTAAAATATTTTTCCATGGTTATATGATTCATGATTTTTACCTTGTCTTATCTCCCCTCTCCAAGAGCTTACAAGCAGTTCCACTGGTTTATATATGTATCATTGTTCAAGATCTATTTCCATGTTATTCGTATTTATAGTAGAGTGATCTTTTAACATTTAAACCTTAATCATATCTCTATTGAACCACGTGATCATTCATATGTTTTTTACTGCATTTCTGTTCCCACAGTTCTTTCTCTGGATGTGGATAGTGTTCTTTCTCATAAATTCCTCTGGATTTAGTCCTGAGTCATTGCATTGTTGCTTGTTGAGAAGTCCATTATGTTCAATTGTGACACAGTCTCTGTGTACAATGTTCTCCTGGTTCTGCTCCTTTTGCTCTGCATCAATTCCTGGAGGTCCTTCCACTTCACATGAAATTCCTCCAGTTCATTATTCCTTTAAGCACAATAGTATTCCATCACCATCAGATACCACAATTTGTTCAGCCATTCCCTAATCCTTGGACACCCTCCTCATTTTCCAGTTTTTTTGCCACCACAAAGAGCATGGCTATAAATATTTTTGTCCAAGTATTTTTCCCTATTATCAAATTTGGGATAGAAATCTAGCAGTAGTATGGCTGGATCAAAGGATGGGAAGCCCTTTGCTCATAGTTCCAAATTGCCTTCCAGATGCTTTGGATCAATTTATAACACCACCAGCAGTGTATTAGTGTCCCAATTTTGTCACTTCCCCTCCAACATTTATCACTTTCCTCTTCTGCCGTATTGGTCAGGCATAAAAATTTATTGAAGAAGATACTTCCTTATCATTTAGAATGCAGCAAATGGAAGCTAATGACTCTATGAGACTTTAATAAACAATAAAAATAATCCAAAATAATAAAAAATTGAAATTTTTAATTAGAAAAATGAATGAGCTGAAAAGTAGTTTGATGAGCAACAATTTAAGAATTATTGGACTGGAGCAGTAGGTGAATCAGTGGATTAAGCAATGAATGGAACTAGAGATAGGAAGTTCTGGTTTCAAATCTGGTCTTATATACATTATAACTGTGTGACCCTAGGCAAGTCACTTAACTCCAACTGCCTAACCCTTACTTAGTAATGATTCTAAGACAGAACATAAGAGTTTTTTAAACAAGAATTTTTGGATTACCTGAAAATTTATGATCTAAAAAGAGCTAGGAATCTAGAAATTTATCAAGGAGAAGTGCCCCAATACCCTGGAATTAAAGCAAAAAAATAGAAATTAAAATAATTTATCACCACCTGAAAGAGAACCCAAAATGAAAACACCCAGGAATATTACAGCCACATCCCAGAGCACCTAGTCAAGATTACATAAGATTTAGCAGCTTCCACATTAAAGAAGTGAAGGTATTAAAATATGATATTCTAGAAATAAAAAGAGTCAGGATTACAACTTAGAATAAACTTTCCAGCATAACAATATAATACTTCAAGGAGAAAAATGGATATTTTATGAAATCGAGAGTGTCCGAGCAGTACTATTGAAAATATCAAAGCTGATAAGGAAATGTGACTTTCAAATACAAGACTCAAGAAGTATAAAAAGAGTATAAAAAGCATAAACACATGAAAGAGAAATGATGAGACTCAAGTTAAAATATTTGCCTTTATATATGGGGGAGATGAGACATATAACTTCTAAGAATTTCATCTTTATTAGGGCAGTTAGAAAGACTATATAGCTAGAGGGCACAGGAATAAGTAAATTATGTCAGTGTGATTTTAAAAACCAGCAGAATGAGAAAGAATGATACCCTGTGATAAATTGGAAGGGAGAGGAAGAATAGGGAAAAGTTTCTTTTATAAAAGAGGCATTCAAGGAAGAACATTTATAGTGGTGGTGAAAATAGTTGTTGGTGATAGGCAATGCATGAACCTTATTCTCCTCTGAATAAGTTCAAAATGGAAGAATATGCTTATAATTAGTAATAGGAGGGACAAGATGAAAAAGAGTGGAGGATAAAAAGAAGAAACTAAGATATAGGTAAATGTATAGTTAGAGAACATAACTATTAATGGCATCAACTCACCCTTAAAACTAAAGTGGACTAGATTAGAAACCAGAATCTGATAATATATCATCTACAAGAAAAAAAAAACAAAACATCTGAAGTGAATAGACACACACAGAGTAAAAATAAAAGTCTGAAGATTTTTTTTAATGTTGTAGCTAAAATAAAAAAGACAGCACTTAGAATCTCTGATGAAGTAAAAATAAAAATAGACCCAATTAAAAGAGATGAGGGAAACTGAATTTTTTTGCTAAAATAATCATAAACAATGAAGTAATATCAGTACTAAAGTAATATACCCCAAATGGCACAACATCCTAATTCTTAAATTAGAAACTAAATGAAGTAAAGGAGGAAATAGGCAGGAAACTTATGGAAATAGGGAACCTCAATTTTCCCTTCTTAAGGCTAGCCAAATATAACCATAAGATAAATAAGAAGTCAGGGAGATGAATATAATTTTAGAAAGGCTAGATAGGATAGACTTCTAGAAAAAAATTAAATAAGAATAGATAGGAGTGTATCTTTATCTCAACTGTAGATGGCATCATCACAAGAATTGTCAAGACATTAGGGCATAAAAACTTCATGACTAAATGTGGAAAAGCAGAAGTTTTAAATGTACTCTTTTACATTTAATTTAGGGCATGATAGTATAGATTAAAATAAGTTGGAAACTAAGTAATATCATCCTAAAATGAGTATATAAAAGAATAAATTTAAATAAACAATCAATAATTTCATTAAAGAGAATAACAAGATAAAGATTATAAAATTAGTGGGATGAAGCAAAAGTTATACTTCATGGACATTTTATATCTCTAAATGTGGGCATCAATAAAACAGAAAAGAGTACACTAATTAATTGGGAATGCAATTTTAAAAATTAGAAAAAGAATAAGTTAAAACTATTCCACTTAACACAATGGAAATATTGAAAATAAAAGTAAAAATTCATAAAATTGAAATTAAAAAAATTTACCTAATAAAAGTAGGATCTGATTTTTATTTAAAAATAATAAACTATTATTCAATTTAACATCAGAAAAGGAGAAAACCAAATTATTGTAAATAATAAAAAGGTGATTGTAATATCAATACTAAAATGAAAAATATTATTAAGAATTATTTTGGAAAATTATGTACCAGTAAAATTGCCAATAGAAGTGAAATATATAAATGTATATAAAAATAGAAATTGCTCATTTTCAGAGAGGAGCAAATAGAATAATTAAATAACCCTATCTTAGAAGAGTATTTGAACAAGCCATCAATGAGTTCCCTAAGAAAAAAATTTGGACCAAATGTATTAAAAAATGAATTCTACAAATCATTTAAGGAACAATTAATCCCAATACTTTATAAACAATTAGAAAATATATATGTAAAAAAGTATAGTTTAGAACAGGGATAGCAAAAACATAGAAAGAAAATTATAGATCAATTCCTTAAAGAATATTGATGTACAAATTCTAAATAAAATATTAGTAAGTGTATTTGACAAAGGCCTCATTTCTCTCATATATAAATAACTGAGTCAAATTTGTAAGGAAATAAAAACTCCCCAGTTGACAAGTGGTCAAAGGATATGAACAGACAATACTCAGATAAAAAACTAAAATTATCTTCAATCACATGAAACAAAAATGCTCCAAATCACCATTTTTTAGAGAAATGTGAATTATAACAACTCTGAGGTTTCACTTCACATCTATTAGACTGGCTAATATGACCAAAAAAAAAAAAATAAACTTGGTAAATGGTGGAGGAGATGTGGAAAAATTGAGACACTAATACTTTTTTGGTGGAGCTGTGAACTGTTACAACCATTCTGGAGAACAGTATGGAATTATGCCCAAAGGACTATAAAATTATGTAGACTCTTTGACTCAGCAATACCACCACTAGGTCTATATCCCAAAGAGATCAAAGATAAAATTAAAGGACCTACTTGTACAAAAATAGTTATAGTAGTTCTGACAAAGAACTCCAAATTGAAGGGATTTCTAACTATTGAGGAATGGCTAAACAAGTTTTGAAATTTTATTGTAATGAAATAATTTTGTTTCATAAGAAATGACAAACAAGATGATTGCAAAACACCTGAAAAGAATTACATGAAATGATGTAAAGCATATAAAATGATGCAAAACGAATTGAGCAGAATGAGAAAAACATTGTACACAGTAACAATGTAAGATGATCAACTATGAATGACTAAACTATTATCAACAAGGCTAGGATCCAGGACAACTCAAAAGAACTCATGGCAAAAAAAGGCTATCCATTACCATAGAAAGAATTGACAATTGGAATGCAAATTCAAGTATTCCATTCTTCACTTTATTTCTTCCATGAATTTTTTCCAGTGAAAGAAATGTGTTTTATTTCACAACATGACAAATGTGGAAATATTTATCATATGAAAATATAAATACAACCTATATCATAATTCCTGCCTTGTTGTGGGGGAGGATGATTGAGAGAGAGAGAGAACATAAATTGCAAAATTTCAGAAAAATGATTATTATAAATTGTATTGATATGTAATCTGGAAAAAATTTAATAATCATTTTCTGCAATCTATTGCATTAATCTAATAATTAATGCAATCTATTTTTAGAGAGAAAACTCTGAATGCAGATTGAAGCATAGTTTTTTTTTTTCTTTGAATGTCCACAATATACAACAGAGTGTTTTTTTTTAAGTATTTCTATTGTAAATTGTGATTATATATCTTCTTTAGATGTTTCGGGAATAATAAGTCAAAGTTTATTTTCATAACTGGGTTGAGTAGAATAGCTCAATTACCTAGAAGATGCTTAAGTTTTATTTATTAAAAGTAATATGGACAAAAGACAATGAAATCAGAAAACAAAAAATGAAATGAAGAATTCTATTCATAAAATTTGAATATTCTGTAATTTTTTCATTTCTGCAAATAATACACTATTTTTAAGTGCCATACAAGATCATAATAGTTAATAGTCAACTTAGAGATCCTTTAGTCCAGTGATAGGTAAACTTTTTAAAGAGGGGGCCAAAGGAAAGGAAATGCTCATCTGTCAGTCTGTTTCTAAGGCAACTCTTTTGAAATTTCATTGTATTGTACCGTACTCATTGTTTTTGTCAGATTATTAATAATGTCAGGGGGCTGGATAGAACATTTCAGGGGACTGCATCTGGCCTGAGGGTGTGATAATTAGATTAAATCTACCCTGCCGATCTTTAGATTTAATCACCAAAGGTGAAAACATCTACATTTAACTCACAAGTTGGGTGGTCCATAACCCACATGCCCTAGAATGAGTAACAAATCAGAATTTACTTACTGCCTCCTGGGCAGGCCTAAGAAAAGGGTCTGTTGTGATTGGACACGTAAACTAAGAGGAGGCCACAGGAAGTGACGCAAAACAGGTCCCTTTAAAAAGAGATGTCAGTCAGCTGGGCCCAGGATTCTGGTTTGTGAATGGGACTTGAAGGATCTCTTCTGGTGGCTGGGACTTGAAGGAGCTCTGAAGCTGGTGAGACTGTTCTTAAATCTTTCCTTTGGAATTCTATGGGGTGAGTGTAAAGACTGAATCTTCCTGAACTTCTCTTAAGGAACTTCCCTTTCAAAGAGACTCTGTGACTGAAGCTTTTGCTTCATTCACCTTGAGGACCTTCAGCCCTCAGGGCCTCTAGCCCTCTGAGTTTCTGGCCTTGGAATCAAGACCGAATTTCCCTCAATTGAGGATTAATTAGATCTATCTGGATTAAACTAGGGGATTGGAGCAAATTACCTACTGTGTTAGATTACTTGTCTAATCTTATCCTCTCTCTTATTTCCTTATTTCTTCTTCCTCTTCTCATTTGTAAATAAATTTTCCATGAAAGGCATTTCAAGTTGAGGTTATTCTTTAATTGGGGATTGAGAATTGTTCAACCCTCTGGAGACCAAACCTTTTAATATTTACCAATCAAACCCCCTTTTTACCCATTATACAGGCTGTAGTTTACCTATCACTGCTTTTGTCCAATCCACTCATTTTCTTGCTAAAGAACTTGGATCTCCAAGAATTGCAGTGATATGTCCTGAAATAGTAACAGGACAGGCAAGGTTTAAATCTAGCTCTTCTTACTTGAAATATCTATGCTTTTTACTCTACATTGTTCTAACTCCTTAGAATTCCAGACTTACAATGAACCTTAGATCCAGGACAATTCAGAGAAATAGTAAGGAGAGATAAGAATCAATCAATAAAGTAATAAATGTTAATTGAGCTCCATTTCTTTGTCATTTCCTTTTCACCTATTCCATGGAATAGTATGTTCAAGGGGAGATGATTTCCCTAAATGAAAATGTCATCATGAAGCAGAGTGACTCTGAGTAGAAAAAGTCTCTACCAGCATAAAGAAGGCACAGAGAGTCTAGCTGTGGCGTTCAGTTGTACTGAGGCTGAGTTGAATAAAATACCTGGGAATATCACACTGAAGCAGGAGGATGATACCACAAGAAAGGAAAAAATATTGGGGCCCCCTACTGAAAAAGTTGTAAATTGCCTTTGCTACATGTGTTCTCTTCCGGTTTATTTTAAAACTATTATATTTTATGCATATGACCACTCTTCCCACTTGGTGCTATATTTATAGGAGTATGAACTTCAGGTTTATGGGAAAGACATTGTTACTGGTCCATTTCAGGAAATGTCTTTCCTGTGAATTACTTGTGTCCACTGGCTCACTAAACACTTTAGTGAAATCTCATGAATAATAGTTTTAGGAATTTAAATCCTTAAGGTTCCTTGAACTTTAGGTACTCATCTCCTAGAAGTACAAACTTCATTGTTAATTGAAAGGAGTAGCCTTTAAATGGAGCAAGACATAGCTATGGTATTTTAAATGACTGATTAGAACAACATAAGAGAGGAAGCTTGTTAAATCTTTTAAAAATGAAATTTAGCCTAACACAGAAGCACTTTAAGCTTTAAAATATTCCACTTAAGGTTCAGGAATCTTTGTTTAACCTATAAAATATTAATTTTCTTTTTTAACATTTGTAGACATATTTTAACAGCATTTGTTACTCATACTAAAACTCAGCAGGGTTCTGCTTTGAAATTACTCTGTATAGCCAAGATAAACCTCATTTTTATGTACATATGATTAAAAAATATTCACTGCCAAAGAGAACATAAAAGAAATGCCATTTGTTATAAAGAGCAACAGTCAATTGGGAACCATCAGGGACATGTAGAAATTAGCTATGTGGCTGAAAAGGGCACTCCTTATTGGTCGATAAAAAATCATCAGACACTGTGAATAAATATCTGTGTCCATAGCTGAGTAAGCACAGAAGGTGATGTGGTGATGTCTTGGATATGGGTATATGGGATTACTATTTAGTGTATTCCAGTTATGAAGTAGAACTCTAATGAATTTTATTCTGTGGAATTTTTTAATCTATGGATTTCCTTACTATATAAAATCTGATTTTGCTCATTTACTCTGCCCCCAAGTTTTCAATTGCATATTTCCCACTAATAACCTTCCAATATTTTATTTTACTAGACATCAATTTTTTCCCAGTTATGAATCAATGGTAAATACACAAAACTGAGTAAAAATAGCAAGTTCAAAGAGGCAAGAGAGCATGGGTGCTAAATAACCTAGATTCTAAACAGGAGCCAAGATTTAGGAACCAAAGTATCAAGTCCTCGATAGAGAAGAAATGCAATCTCAGCTATTACCATCCTAATGATTCTGAGTGATGTTTAGTATATGGTTATGGTGACACTGAAAAAACAATAATGCAATAATTATGGAACATTTTAAGAGAAAAATAAAATGTGGTAATTATTTTTTCTAAAGAAAAGAAGGAAAACAGTGTCAATGATTTCATGAATTTATATTTGCCCTTCTCTGATGGTAGTCACACTACCATGCCTGCTATAAGAATATGATCCTCTCTCTACCACTTCCTTCTTTACCACTCCCCTACCTCATATAAAAAGGAGATTGTCTTCCCAAGTTGGTATGGCCACAACACAAAAACAACAATAAGATAAAAGCTTGGCCTTATTTTTGAACAATAGTCTTCTAATAATTTGATAGTACCTGACATATTAGGTAGCAAAAAAAGTTGACAAATTGATTGATTTGGACTGCTAGAGCTGGTACTAAACTAAAATAGTATTTGATAACTTACATGCTTGGATAATATATTAAAATTTAGTTGCTCTTATAATATTAATAAAAACATAAATAACTATTTTCCCCAATGCTAGTTTAGTAGATAAAAGGAAAGGGAAAATGACTGCCAAGAAGTTTATGAAGTAGACTTTTAAATCTGATATGGTAATAATAATAAAAATAGATAATTATTAGATAGATAATAATTTATAAATATCACATATAATCTAATGGTACTGTAATAAACTCTATACAAATATTATCTCATTTGATTCTCGCAGTAACCCTGGAGGGTAGATAGTATTATTATCATCATTTTACAGTTGATGCTAATGAGGTAAATAGAGATTAAGTGATTTATCCAAGGTTACTCAGATCTTAACTATCTGAGGCAGGATTTCAATTCAGGGCTTCCTGAATCTAGGCTCACTACTCCATCTACTATGTTACCTAACACAATTATAAAGCATTTACTTATAATGAAGGAATATTCACATCATATTTACTACAAATTTTTTATAACGTTTCTTGATTTAGAATAAAATTGATATGAAAATATTATGTTCATCAATTATATGGTATTCAATGCCATTAATAATTGTCATTAAAATTATTTGAAAATATTTTGCTGAAAGGAACCGCCTAAGTTTTGTTTAAAGTTAAATTTATCAATACAAAAGTTTGACAACCCTTGAATGAAACATTTTCATGTTCACCTTAAAGTTGGGCTAATATTTTTCAGGAAATTATATCTAAATTTATATCTTAATTATATTTCAATATATTCAATGTTGAAGGAATTTCTTTTTTAATTTAAACCTTTGCCTTCTGTCTATTGCTCCCAAGTCAGAGGAGCAGGAAGGCCTACACAATGGGACTAAGTGACTTTCCCAGAATCACACAGCTATGAAGCAGCTGAGGCCATATTTGAACTCAGGACATCCTGTCTCTGGCCTTGCTCCAATCCACTGAGCCACCTAGTTGCCCCCTAAAGGAATTTCTTACTGCTTCAAAAAATGCTCTAGCAATTCTTCTCCTCTCTTCTCCTTGAGTCACCTCATAGTACCTCATTTGATATGATGCATGTAGCTTTATAAAAATTAGTTGAAGGAATAAGCAGTAGACTGATAGAAAGAGTATCTGGACTATTTAACATCAAAGTATTATATTTACATTTAAACAACAAATTTAAAGTGATAAAATTGTGGTGCTATGACATGAAAATGTCTCTAGATAATATTCAGTATATAAACCACTGGTTGTTCACTCCCAAGATTCACCTGGATGATCTATTCACATGATTTTGGAGCAAACTTTATAACTTCAATGAATAGTTTTTGTAACAGAAATCCCCATCAGTTTTGACTCTGATGTTACAATTCCAACATATATAGTAATCACTGAATTTTTCAGTGGAAATAGGTCTCAAGAAATATTTAATCCATTCCAGTTTAAAGGTAAAGCTGAAAGAATTTAAGTATCTTGCTCAAGGGTATATCAACAATAAGTGAGAGGAGAATAAAATGGGAACAAAATGCGAAGGAATGATTTTTATTCACTTGACATGATTGAATAACTGGTTAGAGTATATTTTGAAATTATACTTTTGCAAGATGGCAGAGTAAAAGCAGGGAAATCTTGAAACACTTTCCCTTCCTCTACTCTGTCAATCTTCTCCAACCAGCCTAAAATCATCCTTCAAAATAAATACTGGAGTGACAGAACCAACAAGGGAACACAGTGAAGCAACTTCCCTGACGAAAATAACTTGAAAGGTATGAATACAGGGTATGGTTCACTGGGGTGAGTGAGGAGAGCAGCAAGGTCCCACCAAGGATTATCAGGACAACAGCAACCCTCCACACTCCACCATACATCTATGGTTCCATGTTTTGAACCTGGGCCTAAGCCAACAATGATCTCATATGACACTTCCTAAGCCAAGAGTCCATACTCAAGCCTAAGGCTCGTCTTTGTAACCTAGTATAGGTTAACTCAAAGTACTGTGAGCTCAGCCATCAGCAATCCCAGTTGGTGATTTAATTAGCATAGGGAGTTGGCTTTCAAAGTTCCCAGCCCATTGGCCATTGTAACACCTTGGTAGAACTGAAACTCACAACACTCCCAAAATAGAACATTAAGTTAGCATCACAGTAAAACTAAAGATTAAAAGAGTGCCTTTTTTCCCTAAGGACAGAGCTCAACTTTAAGATAAAATTAAAATTCAAGAAAAATACTGAGGAAATGAGCAAACATAAAAACAAAAAAAAAATAACTCCACCTAATCATAGAAAATATTAATGGAGAAAAAGAAGAGCAAGACAGACTCAGAAGGAGACAGTGAAAGTTAGTAGCTACATGCAAAGATTCAAAGAAAAATATGAATTGTTTTCATGCTCTGAAAGAGTTCACAAAAGATTTAAAAAAATCAATTAAGAAAGGCAGAGGAAAAATGGGGAAGAGAAATGAAAGCAATTAGCTGCCAATTCTAATTTTTAAGAAATGATTTTTCTTCTGTGAACTTCTGAACCTCTATTTCCATCTGGCCAATTCTACTTTTTAAGCTGTTATTTTTTTTGGCATTGCCAGTAAAAGCAAAAGCAGAGGAATAAAATTATAGGCCAAGTTAATTAATGAATGTAAACACAAAAATGTTAAATAAAATACTAGCAAGGTGACTACAGCACTATATCACAAGAATCATTCACTAGATGGGATTTATACAGGAATTCAGGGCTGGTTTAATATCAGGAAAAATATCAGTGTAATTGACCATATCAATAGCCAAACTAATGGAAATCAAATGATTATTTCATAAGGTACAGAAAAAGTTTTTGAAAAATTATAACAGTCACTCCTTTTAAAAAATGAGAAACCATAGAATAAATGTCATTCCTTTAAATGATAAGGAATATCTACCCAAAACCATCAGTAAGTATTTTCTGCGATGGGGATAAGGTAAAAGTTTTCCCAGTAAGATTAGGACTGAAGCAAGGATGCCCATAATCATGACTATTATTTAGTATTGTACTAGAAATCCTAGCTTTAGCAATAAGAAAAGAAAAAAACATGAAAGAATCAAAGTTGTCCATGAAGAAACTAAGTATCTCTCTTTGCATATGAGATAATGGTATACTCAGAATATTCTAGAGAATTAAAAAATTATTTGAAATAATTAACACCTTGAGCAAAATTGCAGGTTACCAAATAACCCCACATGAGTCATCAACTTTTCTATACATTACCAACAAGTTCAGCAGAAAGAGATAGTGTGTTAGTAAATGGTTTAAGATGATATGTAAAAAAAAAAATCTAGATGTGAAAAAGAGAATTGTACTAAGAGAAATGGGAAGAGAGAATTAAAATAGGGCAAATTATATCAAATAAGGAGGCATGGGGTAACTATTACAGTGAAGGAAAGAATGAAGATATTGATGGGTAATACTTAAACCTTACTTATTCAAAAGTGAATTCTATTAGACATTTAAAGAACAATTCTTTGCAACACTATACAAACTATTTGTCAAAATAAGCAAAGAAGGAGTCCTACCAAATTCTTATTATGACACAAATATAATGCTAATACCTAAGCCAAGAAGACAAAAAACAGAGAAAGAAAATTATAGACCAATTTCCTTAATAAGCATTCATGAAAAATCTTAAATAGAATGCTAGCAAAGAGACTACAGCAATATAACACAAGAAATATCCACTATGGCCAGGTGGGAATGATAAGAGGAATGCAAGGCTGGTTTGATATTAGGAAAACTATCAGCATAATTGACCATATCAATAATCAAGTTAACAGAAATCCCATGATTATCTCAGTACATGTAGAAAAAATCCTTTGAGCAAAAAAAAAAAAAAAACCAAAAAACATCCATTCCAATTTGTAAACACTAGAAAGTAAAGGAATAAAGGAGCCTTTCCTCAGAATAATAAGTAGCATATATTTATAACAATCAGTAAGTATCATCTGCAATAAGGATAAGTTAGATGCCTTCCCAAAAAGATTAGGATTGAAACAAAGATGTGCATTATCACCACTATTATTTAATATTGTACTAGAAATGCTGGCTTTAGCAATAAGGAAAGAAAAATAAATTGAAGAAACTAAAGTAGGCAATAAGGAAACTAAACATTAACTCTTTGCAGATTATATGATGATATACTTAGTGAATCCTAGAAAATCAAATAAAAAACTAGTTGAAATAATTAAAACTTTAGTAAAGTTGCAGGATACAAAATAAACCCATATATACCATCAGCATTTCTATATATTTCCAACAAAACTCAGTAGCAAGTGCTAGAATGAGAAACTCCATTTAAAATCACTATACATAACATACTACATAATATAAATATAGATAATATAAAATACTACAAAAATTTTTTGCCAGGGAACTAATGAAAAAAAAAAGTGAAGGATGATTGCCTAGTGGTATCAGAGCTTAAATTGTACTATAAAGCAAAAATCATCAAAACAATCTGATACTGGCTAAGAAATAGAAGAGTGGGTCAATGGAATACATTAGGTATAAACGGCCTCAGCAATATAATATTTGAAAACCCCAAAGACTCCAGTTTTTCATATAATAACAAACTATTTGGCAAAAAACACTGGGAAAATTGGAAAACCGTATGGCGAAAATTAGGTTTAGATCAATATCTCATACCCTATACCAAGATAAAGTCAAAGTGTGTATATGATTTAAACATAAAAAGTGATTTTAAAAATAAATTAGGGAAACATAGAATAGTTTACCTGTCAGATCGATGGAGAAGGGAAGAATTTATGACCAAACAAGAGAGAGAGAATATTATAAGATATAAAATGAATAATTTTTATTATATTAAAATAAATATGTTTTGTATAAACAATACCAATGCAACCAAGATTAGAAGGGGAAACAACAAACTGGTAAAAAAAAATTACAAAAAAATTTCTCTGATAAAAGTCTCATTTCTCAAATATATAAGGATATATATATATATATATGTATATATATACATATATTCTCAAATATATAAGGAACTAAGTCAAATTTATAGGAATCCAAGTCATTCCTGAACTGATAAATGGACAAAGTATAAGAATAGACAGTTTTCAGATGAAAAAATTCATCAGGGAGCAGCTGAGTAGCTAAGTGGATTGAGAATCAGGTTGGAGATGGGAGAGCCTAGGTTCAAATCTGGCCTCAGACATTTCCTAGCTGTGTGACCCTGGGCAAGTCACTTGACCTCTATTGCCCAGCCATTACCACTCTTTTGCTTTGGAACCAATACATGATGTCAATTCTAAGATGGATGGCAAGGGTTTTAAAAATAAAAATATATAAATCATATGGAAAAATGTTGTGAATAACTCTTGATTAGAGAAATACAAATTAAAACAACTGTGAAGTACCTCCTTACACTTCTCAGATTGACCAATATTACAATAAAGGAAAATGATAAATATTGTTGGGAATGTAGCAAAATTGGGACACCGATGCATTGCTGATTTAGTTGTGAACTGATCCAACCTTTCTGAACGGCAATTTGGAATTTATCCAGTAATGCCACTTTTATGTCTGTATCCCAAAGAGATTTTTAAAAATGGGAAAGAACCTGCTTTTACAAAAAATATTTATAGCTGCTCTTTTTGTGATTGCAAAGAATTGGAAACTAAAGGGTTATCCCTCAATTGGGGAATGCCTGAACAAACTGTGGTATATGGTGTTTATGTAATTAAGTAACTATTGTGCTATAAAGAATGACGACAGGATGATTTCAGAAAGAGCTGGAAAGACCTACATGAACTGATGCAGAGTGAAATAAGCAGAAGCAGGAGAATATTGTACACCATAACTGCAATACTGTGGAACAATTAAATGTGACTGACTTTCCTGCCAATAGCAATACAATAATCCAGGACAAGTTTGGGGAAATTATGAAAAAGAAAGCTGCCTACATCCTGTAGGAGTATAATGTGAAATATATTGATTAAGTATTGATTATGATAAGGAATTTTAAGAAGGTGTCTCTGGGACTGCAGGCAAGACAGAGCTCTGTGTGTGAGATGAGAACTTGGAGGGAAGCAGGCAAAGTTCTGACAGTTGGTCATGATCTTCTGGGAGTTCCTCTTCACCTTCTGGTGAAGACAGACTCAATTCAGACCTTGAGGTCTTGTGGTGATAGGGAAGAGAGAACTCTAAACTATCTTAAGAGGGTTTTTTACTTTCCTGACTGTGAGAATTCATCTTGAAGTAGAAGCTGTCAGATCTGCTGTGTTGGAGAACTGTTTTTGAGGGAAGAAAGACAGAAGGCCTGATTGCTTGACCACTGTGAGCCATCTCAGAGTTACACTCTGGTTAGTTAGCCTCTGCCATATTGGGCTAACTGACTCTATTTACTTGGAGACACTGTTAACAAAATTAAGTTATTTTAATAAGGATTATAAATTAGATTTAGTCAGATAGCATGTTTTATGGGTTTTAGATAGTGATAAGACTTTCTGAGTACCTTCAAGAAATAGAAGACTTTGCCCTGAGGCAAACGTAGAAGAGTGGGTGGATAAATTAGTTCCCTTAGTTTAGGACATCCTATTTACTAATCCTTACTTTATTTGTTGTTATAAATTATAACAAAGAGAATTTTAATATAAATATCTAGTTTCCAAACAGTTATATACTGGCCTAGTGAAAGGAAATCACTCCCGGCTTTCCTTCTAGGAGGAGAGGTGAAAGATACTGTGTGATCATCAAGCAAAGTATTCTAACACAGCATCATCCTCAATAACATCATTTATAATTCCATTACTTTAATCCAAAGAAAGAACTATTGGAGTAGGAATATGCATGAAAATACATGATTTATCATTTGATTATTTGGCTATATGTTTCAGGGTTTCAGTTTTATAAGATTATTCACTTTCAAAAATGAATATGGAAATTTTAAAAATGAGTTTAAAAAATAATACAAGTTATTCCCTAGTTGACAAAAGTTCAAAGGATAAGAACAAGCATTTTTCAACTGAAGAAATCAATGCTATCAATAATCATATGAAAAATATTCAAAATCACTCTTTTTTTGGGTAGATCATTTTTTAAAAATTTATTTAGAATATTTTTCCATGGTTACATGATTCATGATTCCTCTTTCCCCCCCTACTTTGTCCTCCCCCCTCCCAAAGTTGACAAGAACTTCCACTGGTTTATACATGTATCATTGTTCAAAACCTATTTCCATGTTATTCATATTTGCAATAGAGCAATTCTTTAACACCAAAATGCTAATGGGGCAGCTGGGTAGCTCAGTCGAGTGAGAGTCAGGCCTAGAGACAGGAGGTCCTAGGTTCAAACCTGGCCTCAGCCACTTCCCAGCTGTGTGACCCTGGGCAAGTCACTTGACCCCCATTGCCCACGCTTACCAATCTTCCACCTATGAGACAATACGCCGAAGTACAAGGGTAAAAAAAAAAAATGCTAATCACATCTCTATCAGACTAGATGGTTGACCATATATTTTTCTAAAGCACTTCTGGTTCCACAGTTCTTTCTTCTTTCTTATAAGTTCTTCTGGATAGTCCTGTCATTGCATTGCTACTGGTAGAAAAGTCTATTATATTTGATTGTGCCATAATGTATCCTTCTCTGTGTACAATGTTCTCCTGGTTTTGTTCCTTTTGCTTTGTGCATCAATTCCTGGAGGTCATTCCAGTTCACATGGAATTCTTTCATTTCTTTATTCCTTTCAGCACAATAATATTCCATCACCAAAATATACCAGAATTTATTCAGCCATTCCCCAATCGATGGACACCTCATCATTTTCCAATCTTTTGCCACAACAAAGAGTGAAACTATGAATATTTTTGTACAAGTCTTTTTCTTTATTATCTCTTTGGAGTACAAACCCAGCATTGCAATGGCTGGATCAAAGGCTAGGCATTCATTTAAAGCCCTTTGTGCATAGTTCCAAATTATTCTCCAGAATGGTTGGACCAATTCACAATGCCACCAGCAGTGTATTAGTATCCAGATTTTGCCACATCCTCTCCAACATTTATTAATTTCCTTTGCTATCATATTGGCCAATCTGCTGGGTGTAAATTGGTACCTCAGAGTTGTTTTCATTTACATTTCTCTAATCAGGAGGGATTTAGAACACTTTTTCATGTGCTTATTGATAGTTTTGATTTAATCCTGTGAAAACTACCTATGCATGTCCTTTGCTCATTTATCAATTGAGGAATTGCTTGATTTTTTGTAAAATTGACTTAGTTCCTTACATATTTGGGAGATTAAATCTTTTTCATAGAGTTTTGTTATAGAAATATTCTCCCATTTTTTTGCTTTCTCTCTAATTTTGATTGCATTCGTTTTGTTTGTACAAAATTTTTTAATTTCATATAATCAAAGACATTCATTTTACATTTTGTAATGTTTTCTATCGCATGCTTGGTCTTAAATTCCTTCCTTTCCCACATATCTGATAGGTATGCTAATCTATATTCACTTAATTTATTTATGATTTCACTTTTTATATTTAAGTCATTTACCCACTTTGAATTTATCTTGGTATTGAGTGTGAGATGTTGATCTAGACCTGATTTTTCCCATACTTTTTCCAAATTTTCCCAGCAGTTTTTGTCAAACAGTGAGTTCTTGCCCCAAAAGCTGGGGTCATTTGGTTTATTGAACACTAGCTTATTGAGGTCATTTACCCCTAGACTATTCCATTTGATCCACCCTTCTGACTCTTAGCCAGTACCATATTGTTTTGATGACCACTGCTTTATAGTGTAGTTCTGGTTCTATAGTAAGTATAAATATTTTACATTTTCAAGAATGATTTTAAATGGAGTTTCTCTTTCTAACTCCTGCTGCTGAGTTTTGTTGGAAATCTATAGAAATTCTAATGATTTATGTGGATTTATTTTGTACCCTGCAACTTTACTAAAGTTGTTAATTATTTCCACTAGCCTTTTAGTTGATTTTCTGTGGTTCTTTAAGTATACCATAATATCAACTGCAAAGAGTGATATTTTAGTTTCTTCACTGCCTACTTTAATACCTTCAATATATTTTTCTTCCCTAATTGCTACTGCTAGCTTTTCTAGTACAATATTGAATAAAAGTGGTGATAATAGGCATCCTTGTTTCATTCTGATCTTATCGGGAAGGCTTCTAACTTGTCCTCATTGCAGATGATACTTGCTGATGATTTTAAATATATACTGTTTATTATTTTGATGAATCATGCTTTTATTCCTAAACTTTCTAGTGTTTTCAATAGGAATGGGTATTGTATTTTGTCAGACTTTTTCTGGATCTATTGCGATAATCATGTGATTTCTGTTGGTTTGATTATTGATAGGGTCAATTATGTGAATGGTTTTCCTAATATTAAACCATCTTTGCATTCCTGGTCTAAATCCCACCTGATCATAGTGAATAATGCCTGTGATCACTTGCTGGAGTCTTTTTGCTAGTATTATGTTTAATGTTTTCGCATCTGTATTCATTAAGGAGATTGGTTTGTAGTTTTCTTTCTCAGTTTTTTTGTCTGTTTGGCTTTGGAATCAGCACCATATTTGTATCATAAAAGGAATTTGATAAAACTCCTTTGCTTATTTTGTCAAACAATTTGTATAGTATTGGGATTAGTTGTTTTTTGAATGTTTGATAGAATTCACTTGTGAATCCATCTGGCCCTGGGGTTTTTTTCTTAGGAAGTTCCTTAATGGTTTGCTCAATTTCTTTTTCTCAAATGGGATTTTTTAAGAATTCTATTTCTTCTTAATCTGGACAATTTATATTTTTGTAAATATTCACCCATTTCATGTAGATTGTCATATTTATTGCCATATAGTTGACCAAAGTAGTTTTTAATAGTTGCAGTAATTTCCTCTTATTAGATGTGAGATTGTCCCTTTCATCTTTAATCCTATTAATTTATTTTATTCTTTCTTTTTTTATTAGATTGACTAGTACTTTATCTATTTTATTTGTTTTTTCAAAGTATCAGCTCCTAGTCTTATTTTTAGTTAAATATTTATTTTTCTTTCAATTTGATTAATTTCTCCTTTAATTTTTAGGATTCCAATTTAGTTTTTATCTAGGGATTTTTAATTTGTTCTTTTTTTAATTTTTAAGGTTTCAAGCCCAATTCACTGATCTCCATCTTCTCTATTTTGTTGGCATAGGCACTCAGGGATAAAAATTTACCCCTGAGTACTGCTTTTGCTGTAAACCATAGGTTTTTCATTTTCATGTTTGTTAATGAAGCCTGTAATTATTTCTTTGAGTTTTTTTCTTTGACCCACATGTTTTTGATGAAGTAGATTAGTTTCCAATTAACTTTAAATTTTCCTTTTAATGGATACTTATTAATTATAATTTTACTGCATTATGATCTGAAAAAGTGGCACTTATTATTTCTGCTTTTCTTTATTTGTTTACAATATTTTTATGCACTAGTACATGGTTGATCTTTGTATATGTACCATGTACTGCTGAAAAGAAGGTATATTCCTTTTTATCCTTGTTCAATTTTCACCAGATATCTATTAACTCTAATTTTTCTATCATTTCATTTATGTCCCTTACATCTTTCCTATTTGTTTTTTCATTTGATTTATCTATTTCAGAAAGGGGAAGGTTAAGATCCCACACAATTATGGTTTTACTATATATTTCTTCCTTGAGTTCCTTCAATTTTTCCTTTAGAAATCTAGATACTATGCTATTTGGTGCATAAATGTTTAGTAATGCTATTATTTCATTGTTTTCGCTTTCTTATTTACCTTTCTGGACTTCTCTTGTGTTTTGTATTTGACCTTCTTCCTCTGAAATTTGATGTTTCCTTTGTTTCTGTTTTGTTGTTTCTTGATTTCTCATGAAATCATTAGTTTCTAGATGGTCAATTCTGATTTTAAAGACTTGGTTTTCCTGTCAGTTTTTGGTTCTCCTTTTTCAATTGGCCCATTTCTCCTTGCATCACTTTCTTTTTGTATCACTTTCATTGCTCTTCCCCACTTTTTTCTATACCTCTAATAGTTGCTTTTTGAAGTCTTTTTAAAGTCTTCCAGAATCTGTGTCCAATCCATATTTTTCTTTTGGACTTTGGGTGTGTTTTCTTTTCCTTTTTGTTTGCTTTCCCCTTCTGTGTCTGCACCTTGCTCTTTGTCTCTGTAAGAAGTCTTTATTAGAGTTAGGTGCTTTTTTGATTGTTGGTCATATTTCTTATCTAATTATAGGTAGGCTCTGTTCTCTGGGGAGTTGGAATACCCTCTTATACTTCAGTCCTTCCTTGATCTTATTGTCGGCTTATTTTCTGAGTTAATAGTTTACCAGTTGTCTGGATGAGAGTTCTGAAAGTCCCCTCTTCCTGCTGATTCAATTGACCCTTGTGATGCTGAAAGTTTAAAGATTTTCCTCAGGCTTGGGCGTAAGCTTTTTTTTTTTT
>NC_058132.1:178670362-178811201 GCF_016433145.1 Gracilinanus agilis | reverse complement strand
GACTTCCCAGTTTTTTCTGAAGTAAACCAGTTCATATTATTTTATGGTGCAATAGTATTTCATTACAATGTACCACAATTTGTTCAACCATTACCCAAATGATTGACAACTCCTCAGTTTTTAATTCTTTGCCACTACCAAAAAAAGAAAGCTGCTAATATATTTTTGTACAGGTAGGTCCTTTTCCCTTATAGATGTTCTCTTTGGGACACAGACTCAGGAGTAGTATTGGGCAGTGACTTTACTTAGCATCTCCAGAAGGTGCTTGCTGGGTCTCAGACTATGGGCTACAGTCATGAGAGGAGAGAAAGTTTATCTTTTAGGTAAGTAAATTCACTAAAAAGTCCCTTCTCTTTTTAAGTCACTTAGGGTAACTGGTTTTAGTTCATTTATATTTATTTCCAATTTTCCTTAAACAATCTTATGTAGATATGTGGTTGGAACAAAGATGGCCTATATAGGCTTTCTTTGTCCCATATATATAATTACATATTATTATATATTATAATTATATATATAATTAAAGTATTACTGCCTCCTAATATTTCCAGGGTGAGGAATTTCTCTAGTGTATTTTAAGAATTTCCTTTTTAACCTTTCTAATCTCTGTCATTTAGCTGCCCACAAACTTTCAGTATTTCTTAAAGTCTTATTGGGAAACCCCCATTAAAGGAAAAATGCTATGTTAACTATTGTCTTTGTTAGACCATCCAAGTAAATGTCATTACTAGAGAAAGAACTGAGGGTTACCAAGATAACCCTCAGAATTACCCATGGAATCCTGGGAAAAGTATCAATTGTGTTACTGGGGATCCAACATGTCAGTTGTGAGTTGGGTGACTCCTGAAGAAGTGTTATACTAGCATGTTAGAATTTTCCAGATCTTCTGTTGGCTTAGCCTTCAAGAACCCTGAGTTATCACTACTTTACAATCAGATATTAGAAGAGAAATTCCAGGAGTATTTGGCACTATATATTATTAGTATTCCATTCATTTGTCCATTCATTCAGTAGGAATTTTTTAAATGTGTAAGAAAGGTTAATTAAAGAAAATTCCCTCATTCAACTTATTTAAATTACATAGTATGTCACTGTGAGCATTTGGAGAAAACCAAGGGGAATCTGATCCATGGAATATGGGTATGCCCATTATTATCTTGCTTTTAGGGTATGATGAACTCATTATGATTGAATGATTTAGAATCATCCTCCATCCTCTTTTCTGTGCCTATAAAAATGGTCACTTCTTTCCAAGATATTCATTCTTTTCACCATTTTCCAAAGGCAGGCCCCACTGCATCAGAGTGTATCTGTGTCCTTTGGGGATAAAAGTGAACTTGTGTCTCTGAAGTAGCCTCTTCTTAGGTGGAGCTGATAGCCTGGGTGATTTGAAGCATATCATAGTGGGAGATATGCTCACATTTCATCTGAGAGGTTAGTTCATGTAAAATATTTATAAAAACTAATTTCTGTGGGGAAGGCGGTAGGGAGATGAGAAGGGTCAACAAGATAGGGGATTGCAAAATTTCTAGGAAGTAGGATTATAAAATCTAATTTCCCAAGAGAGAGGGGAGATTTCCTATTTATCATCAGCTCTGGGATTTTCCTAATGAGTTGTTGTTGTTTGGTCATTTTAGTCATGTCTCACATCCTCAGGACCCAATTTGGGGCTTTCTTGGGAAAGATATTGCAGTCATTTCCTTCTGAATACCTCCATATTTAAAGTTCCTGAGGTTAAGAGTTTAAGGTTCTGATCAATTAGAGACAGTCGGGAATTTCCTTAGAGAAAAGAAAAAAAGAAATGAAAAGAATATAGTCCATGAAGTTATTGCTCAATTTCCTGTGTGCTGAGCAAAACCAGTGAGTTATTCAAGCAACACAAGCCTAATGAGAAGTGGGTTAAAAGTTTAGTAGTTCCAAAAGTATGTTGTTGTTTTTTTCTGCTGGTAAGTGAAGATGGGGTGAGTTTGAGTTTAGAAAGGAGTCTAAACTACACTTTGCACTGCAAGTCTTGAGAGGGGGTTTCATCATATTAGAAGGCTATTGCCCCACTGGCAATCCTAAGCTCATCCCTGTTTCAGTAAAAGCTGATAGACCATTTGAGTAAATTGTGTTTCAGTATCTATTCATAGACTCAATGTTTTTTCAATCAAGTTCATGAGAGTATTTAGAATACTGAATTTTATACATTTTGGTGAGATGAAATAAAAGCTAGACTTTATATTTCATACCTTCAGTGTTAGTTTCAGGCTGAGGAATTTCTTACCCTCATTGAAGAAAATCTAAACAAAAGGTATAGCCTAAATATTTTAAGGAATTGTCACTAGAGCACTCAATCAATCAGTCAATAACCACTTATTAAGTGCCTACTATATCCCAGGCACTATGCTAAGCCCTCTCAAACAAAAAGAAGCAAAAGAACAATTTCAAACCTTAGAGCTTACAATCTAACGAAGGAGAGAAGTAAACAAATATGTACAAATAATCTATACATAGTACAAATAGGAAATAATTAAGAGAGGTTTGGGAAAGGCTTCCTTTAGAAAATGGGATTTTAGCTAAGACTTAAATAAAGGTAAGATAGTCACTAGGCACTAGGCAGGGATAAAGAAGGAGAGCATTCTAGGAATGCCAGAAGACAACCAGAAAAAAGAAATGCCCATCATTGAGAGATGGAGTGTCTTGTTCATGAAACTTCCTGAAGGCCAATTTCAGTGGATTGAAGAATACATGGTGGAGACTGGAATGAAGACAGAATTGAGATAGGTTAACACACCAGCAGGCTACTGCAGTCATGAAGTCCACCACTAGGTTAGTTGAAGCATAAGAGAAGATAAGGGTTCATATTCAAAAGATGTTGTGAAAGTGAAATTGAGAGGCTGGCAACAGATTGGATATTGAGGGGGAGAGATAATGAGAAGTTGATGATAACTTTTAGGTTGTGAGTCTGAAGGTTGGAAGGATAGTGCTGCCCTTGATGGCAATAGAGAAGTCAGTAGGAGAAAGAGATTTGGGGATAAGAAAATAGATTCTGTTTTAGACACATTTAGTTTAAGATGTCTACTAGACATCCAGTTTGAAATTTCTGAAAGACAGTTGGAGATTCAGAATTTAAGGTCAACAGAGGAGCTGGGCCACAACAGATAGATTTGAGAATCATCAGGCTAGATTGAGGTGTTAATCAAATCTATGGAAGATGATGAAATCACAAAGTAAAATAGTATAAAGAAGGGAAGAGTACTCTAGCAACTGGAGGACCAACTAAGGTAAGAGGGTGTGATCTGGATGAGGATCCAACAAAGGAGACCAAAAAGGAGTGGTCACATACAGATAGTATCTATGAGCAAAAGAGAGATAATGATTTTTTGTTTGTTTGTTTGTTTGTTTGTTTGTTTTGTGGGGTCTCAAAGCTGGATCCAGTCCAGAGTATTTTAGGGGAACTCTTGGATCTCATTACAAATACATAAATTGTCGACTAAGTGTCTAGTACTAATCATTAAAAATATCTTGGAAAGTTCTATAACGTATGTCATGTTAAAATTATTATTTATTTGTCTATTAATTTAATAACTATATCTATAATTTGTAATTTAATGCTTAGAAAATCTAGATTATGTCAAAGTCTTAGAAAGTCAGGGAGAGTCAGGATAGTGGATAAAGTACACTAACCTGCCTGATTTCTACCAAATTATCCTCTGTGATATTGGAAATTTGGGAGTCCTTGAACTAATTTTGAGGTCCCTAATCTGAACTTCCTAAATGTGGACATTTAGGGCTCCTTGGACTACATTTCCCATGATTCCTCATGCATAATCAGATGGGCAGGAAGTGTAATAATGTAAACAGGAGTATAAAGACTGAGGATGGGATTGGTACTTTCTCTTCTTTGTGATTGTGGAGCGGGAGTGAGGATGGGAGGAACAGGTAAATGGCGGGTCCCTTTAAAATAATTCAATAGGCACGTGGCTTCATTTTTCTAAATGGCTTTCAATAAACTCTTTGAAACCATGATATTTTTAATTTTATACTCTATATTAATTTTATTTCTTATATCTCCAAACAAATTTAATATAATACCTCAAAAAGAATTCTGGAATGGCAGTAACCACAAAAGAACCGGGTGAAAGAATTTTTCAGCCTAAAATAAATTAAGAAATTGCCTTGAAAGTCCTATGCACAAGGGTGATAGTAAAGCACAGACCAGTATGCCATGGCAGGCCTTACCTCAGCAAACTGGTATAGGATTTGGGGGCAACTGAATCAGCAGCAGCAGCAGCTTCTGAAACTCTCAACCACAGATGGAAAGGGGATTGGACAGCTGGTCAGAAGGAAATTATATGGGTCCCTTTGCTGACTTTGGATGCAGGACTATGTTGCGTTTCCCATACACAGATTCAGATTGAAGTCCTTGACCTAAGACCCAGGAGGAAAAGGAGTTCTAGCATATACCAGTGCTTGTGGCTATAAGGGAACAGGTGACACTGATCACAGTTCCAAAAGAATGCTTATGGTCACTCACAGTCTATAGCACAGGCTGTGAAAATATTAAACAGACCTCTCCTTAGATCATACAACCTTGGAAAAACTGAAAACATATATCCCTAATCTAGGTCTGAAGGCAACTGCAAAAAGATTCTGAAGGTTAAAAAAGTATGACCTTTACCAAAGGAAAAGAACCCAAATTTATTAGATGTTTTTTAAGTTAAAAGACAAGAAAAATGCTTGAAATTGAAGAAAAACAAAAAGAAACATAGAAAGCTATTTTGGTGACAAGGAAGACTAAATCACAAACTCAGAAGAGGACCACAAAGTTAATATTGTTATATCCAAAGCCTCAAAGAAAAATATGAATTGGTCTCAAACTCTAAAAAGAAATAATGGAGATCAAAAAAGGCTTTAAAAATCAAATAAGAGAGGTAGAAGAAAAATTGGGAAAAGAAATTAAAATAAAGCAGGGAGATAATGAAAAAAGAGTTGACTGTTTAGAAAAGAGGCACAAAAATACTGAAAAAAATCTTAAAATAGATAACTGACAAATGGTTAAATGACATGAACAACCAAATCTCAGGTGAATAAATTAAAACTATCTTTAGTCATATGGAAAAAATATTCCATATCACCATTGATTAGAGAAATATAAATTAAAATAACTCTGAGGCACTACTTTACATTAATTAGACTGGCTAACATGACCAAAAAAAAAAGGAAAATGATAAATGTTGGAGGGGATGTAGAAAAAGCAGCATACTAGTACACTGCTGGTGAAGTTGAGTACTGATATAATCATTTAGAGAGCAATTTAGAACCAAAGGACCATCAAACCATTTATGTCTTTTGACCCAGCAATACCACTACTAAGTCTATATCTCAAAGAGATTAAAGATAGGTGAAAAGAGCCTACATGTACAAAAAATTTTCTAGCAGCTCTTTTTGTTGTGGCAAATAACTGGAAACTGAAGGCATATCCATCAATTGAGAAATGGTTGAACAAGTTGTGGTATATGCTTGTAATGGCATACCAGTGCACTATAAGAAGTGACAAACAAGATGATCAAAAAAAATTTTGAAAGACATATAAAATGATGCAGAGTGAAGTGAGCAGGACCAAAAGAATGTTGTACACAGTAACAATAATAATGTATGATGACTGACTTTGAATGGTTTACCTATTTTCAACAAGGCAAGGATCCAGGACAACTCAAATGGACTTATAATAAAAAAAAAAGGATATCCACCACTATAGAAGGAACAGATTAAGTTTTGAAGCAAATTGAAATATTCAATTTTTTATTTTTTTCATGAAATTTTCTCTAATATAAGCAATATGTATCTTCTTTCACAACATGATGACATGGTATATGATAATATATGTACAACCAATAACATATTATATGCCTTCTTGGAAGTTGGAAGGAGTGGAAGGGAAATAGAGAAAATGGATTACAAATCTGAAAATAAATACTAAAAAATGGTATTGACATATAATGAAAAATAGAATAGGTCAATTGATAAAAGAGGTACAAAAAATCAACTCAAGAGAATTCCTTAAAAGGCAGAATTCATCATATGGAAAAAAGAAGTACAAGAATTGACTGAAGAAAAGTACTTCTTAAAATGTAGAACTTGCCAAATGGAAAAGGAGATACAAAAGCTCACTAAAGAAAAAAATTCCTAAAAATTAGAATTAGGCAATGGGAAGCTAGTCACTCCATGAGGCATCAAGAAATAATCAGTGACAAAAGAATGAAAAAGATAGCAGAAACTATTAAATATCTCACTGGCAAAACAACTGACCTACAAAAATAAACCCAGGAGTGATAATCAAGGAATTTTTGAATGACCTATAAGTCATAACCAAAACAGAACTTAAATATCATTTTTTCAAGAAATTGTCAAGGAAAACTGCCCTGCTATTCTGGAACCAGAGGATAAAATAGAAATGGAAAGAACCCACTGATCATTTCCTGAAAGATATCCTAAATGAAAGCTCCCAGAAATATTATAACCACATTCTAGAACTCTCAGGTCAAAGAGAAAATACTGCAAACTGTCAAAAAAAACCAATTTAAACATCAGGGAGCCACAGTCAGAATAACACAAGATTTAGCACCTTCCACATTAAAGGATCAGAGGGCCTGTAATTTGATATTCCATAGCACAAAGTTGTTAAAACTTTAAACAAGAATCACTTACCTAGCAAAACTAAATATAAACTTTAATGGAAAAACTGGGCATTCACTGAAATAGAGAAGTTTCAAGAATTCCTGACAAAAAGACCATAGCTGAATGGAAAATATGACTCTCAAATAATACCATACTTAAGAGAAACATTAAAAGGTAAACTGGAAAGAGAAATCAAAAGACATTCAATTAAGTTAAACTGTTTACATTCCTGTCTGGGAAGATGATTCTTGTAAATCTTAAGAACTTTATCATTTTTAGGGCAGTTAGAAGTAGTATACATAGACAGAAGTCAAGGATGGGAATTATATATGATAGGATGATAAAAAATGAAATTAAGTGGTGAGAGAGAAAAAGGAATGTATTGGGAGAGACAGAATGAGGTAAAATATCTCACATGAAAGAGGAATGAAAGCTTTTACAGGGAAGGAGAACATAGGAGAGGCAATGTAAGAAGTACTTAAACCTTACTCTCTTTAAAATTAGCTCAAAGAGACAAGAACTTACAGAATCAACTGGGTATAGAAATCATTTTTACCTACAGGAAAGTGTAGGGGAAGAAGATAGGAGAAACAGGGGCTGATAGAAAAGATGGTAAATTGGGGGATATGGTGGTCAGAAGCTAAACACTTTTGAAGATGGACAAAATGAAAGGAGAGAGAAAAGAATAAATGGGAGGGAAATAAGATGGAGAATAATACATATAAATCATTACAGTAAAAATATAACAGATCTCTCTAATAAAGGTTTCATTTCTCATATACATAAAGAAATGAATTGAATGTATAAAAATATAAGCCATTCCCCAGTAAATGGCAAAAGGACATGAACAAACAAGTCTCAGATGAAGTAAATAAAGCTATCTTTGATCATATGAAAGAATGCTCTAAATTATCATTCATTAATGTATTGCAAATTCAAAAAATTCTGAGGTACCACCCCACATCTATCAGATTGGATATTGTGACAGAAAAGGAAAATGATGAAACTTAGAGATGTGAGAAAATTGAGACACTAATATACTGTTGGATGAGTTGATTTAGCTATTCTGGAGAGCAATTTGCTTCTATGCCTAAAGGACTGTAAAACAGTACATACACTTTGACACAGAAATACTATTACTAAGTTTGTATTCCAAAGAGATAAACAAAATAAACCTTTAGAACAATGACACATGCATACAAAAATTTTTTTTAAGTAGTTCTTTTTGTGTGGGCAAAAAATTGGAAAGTAAAGGTCTACCCTTTAATTGTGGAATGGCTGAGTAAGTTATAGTATAGGATTATAATGGAATACCATTGTGCTATAAGAAATAACAAGTAGGAGGAGGTGAGAAAAACCTGGAAAGTCTCACATAAACTGATGTACAGTGAAATAAGAAGAACCAGGAGAACATTATACACAGTGACAGAAATATTGCATGATGAGCTATTGTGAATAACTTAACTATTCTCAGCAATACAATGATTCAAAACAATCCCAAAGAATTCATGACAAAAAAAAATGCCTTTTATTTCCAGAGAAAGAATTGATGGAGTCTGAATCCAGACTCAAGCAAGCTTTTTTTTTTATTTTCTTAATTTTTTTTGTTAAAATTTCCTTCCACAAAAGTATTAATATGGAAAAATGTTTTTTATTACTGAACATGTAAAATCCATACTAGGTTGCTTACTATCTCATCAGGGGGTATGGAGAAGGGAAAGAGAGTTGAATAAAATTAGAGACCCACAATTTTTAAAAAAACAAATGTTAAAAATTGTTTTTATATATAATTGGGGGAAAATTAGAATTCCAGAATATTCTAAAAAAAGTCCTAGGACATCATCAGAAAACTACTATTCCTGGAAATCTAATATAACAGTTTCAAATTCTAGTATAATAATAATAATAATAAACATGTATTGAGGTCAACACAGATTACATCATCTGAACCTTCTACTAACCCTACAAAGTAGGAATTTCTGGCATTTTAATACTCATTTTTATAAGTGAGGAAATTGAAGTTTAGAGAGATTAATGGCTTGCTCTGCTCACACAGAAAATAAGGGTGGTAAGAGTCAGAAGTGGGGTTTCAACCTTGATTTTCCTTCAGATCCAGCATCCTTTCCATTTTCCTGCACTGTTTCTATGTAATACATCACTGAAACCAGGGAAAGAATTTATGCTTTTGCAGTGTTGAAATCTATATGTGTCTTAAAAAACCATATTGAGACCACTTGATTAGAAAATTAAAAGCTATTTTTTAAATTGCATTTGGGTTTTAAAACTCCATTTCTTTCTTTAAATCACAATCCTTCAAAGATTTGAATTTGAACTGAAGTTCCTATGACTCCCAGGACTTTATTCTCTACTAAATCTTAGCTTAAGGGAGGAAAGGACATTTTGCTTGCCATTTAAAAACTATGCATTGAGGAATGTTGTATTTGTATGTTAATTACCCAGGTTTTCCTTGTTCCTCATTTACTATGCCTGCATATTTTGAAAAATGGACAATTTAAAAATAAAAACTAGCATTTTAATATTCATGATGTTATCTGATTCTTCATTGCAATAGGAGAGGTGACCCTAGTTTTTCAAGAACTTATAGATTACAAGTCCTCGCTAATTCTGGGTATCAAGAAAAGGTATGAGAACAGACCCAATAACAGAGTCAATCCATGCCTATCATCCAATGCATCACCACAAAGTTTGACTAAGACTATTTGTAATCACTGGTGGAAACTTTTTGCTATGTTGGAATGTATGAGTGACTGAAATACTCCCACTAATGTAATTGTAGATCCTTCAAGCATTAAAGAAGCAATACTCTGTATATATTTCTAACTTTTTACTGAAATAGAGAGATTAGAGGGTCTTAAACTTCTTTCCTCTTGGTCTCTACACTCTTTCATTATATCTCTTCAGGTGAGATGTCTTCTTTCCTTTTCTTTGACTAGAAGAAGGATTCCCAACAATTCATTCTGTAACCTAATGCTCTTTACATTTCATTTTTCTTTCTTTCCTCACATATCTTTTCAGTTTTACCTCTTTTTTTTTTTTTTGGCCTAAAACCAATCTGTTGCACTAGTCATTTCAGTCTTTTTGGTGTTTCCCAAACCCAAAATGTTCATTCCTGTTTTTGGATCTTTGCTAAGATTTTCCCCTTCTTGGAATGCTTTTATTGCTTTTTTACTTATTGTGAGAATTCAACTTACTTTTTAAAGGTTTAATTAAAGTTCCACCTCCTCGAAAAAAGCATTTTCCAATTACTCTAATACAAATCGATTCTCTCCAATCTCCTAACACAATGGGCAATTATTATGCATGTGTTAGTCAAGGAGAGGGAACACATTGAAGAGGGTTTTTTTTTCCTGTCTAATATATGTCTTCTTAAATACAGAGCCAAATATAATTTGGTGTATATGAAGTAATGAAAAGCTTCCCCAAATTTAAATATATGGATCATACCCCAAAATGAGAAAAAAGTCCCAGTAAATTCCGAAGTATTTATAGCAGTACTCTTTGTGAAAGTAAAGACTGGATAGATAGACATCATGAAAATGGAAAAGGATGAACAAATCATGGTACATGAATGTAATAAAATGTTTCTGTGGTGTAAGATATATGTTGTGGGCAGTCAGGTAACTTAGTGGATGGAAAGGCAGGTCTGGATACAGGCCTGGAATTCTACAATTCTTAGCTGGGTGACCTTGGGCAAGTCATGTAACTCCAATTGTCTAGTCCTTACTGCTCTTCTAACATGGAACCAATACTGAGTATCAATTCTAAGCCATTAGGTGAGGGTTTATTTTAAAGGGTGATGTATATGACAAATAGAGAAAATCATGAGAAGATATAAATGGACTGATATGAGAGAGGCAGGCAGAACCAAAAACATATACACACAATTATTACAACAATGTAAATGGAAAGAACAACCACACACCAATTAAAAAAATATAGCAAAATTGTGAAGATCAAACATCACCTGCATAAGACACAAAAAGACACTTCCAACCCACCCCTTTCTAGAAGTGACAAGTCCCCAGGTGTTACAGATTGCACATGCTTTTGGATTTTTTTTTATTGTATTAATCAGTTGTATTGATTTTTTCTCCTTTTTCTTGTCTTTTTTGTCTTTAAAAATATTATTTACTTTATGGGGTGCCTCAAATGCAGAGGGCAGAGGGTAAGGATATTGGAAAAACTATAATGATGTAAAAACAAAAGACATCAGTAAAATCACATTTAAGAAATTAATTGAATACTTAGTTCCAGAGAAGTGAAAATAAAGGTAGGTGTTAGTTCATATTTAAAGAATGAGCATATATTTTCAAATATTGTCAGTGTTCTGATTTTCTTTGCCTTAATTTTACCTTGTTATCAGGCATGAGTCTCTTAGCAATTGATGGAATAATTAGAAAGTGACTAATGTTTCTTTTAAAAAAGCATCAACAAAACCTTTGCAAAAATAATTATGAATCTGTTGTTTTTTATTCAGTTGTATTCAAATTTGAGGCTTTTTTGATAAAGATACTGAAGTTGTTTGCCACTTCCTTCTCCAGCTCTGAGCTGATGAGCAGACTAAGGCAAACAATGTTAAGTGACTTGCCCAAGGTCCCACAACTTATATGTGTTTGAGATTGAATTTGAACTTAGATCTTCTTACTCCATACCCAGTGCTGTGTTCACTGAGTTGCCTACCTGCCTGTAAATAAGGAATGATTAATTTTTTTGAGTTGATATTTGCTATCAACATTTCATTCAGCACCATTTCTTTTCCCCATCCTCCCTTCCTCCAATATTACCATGCTCATACTTTAAAAAGGTTTTGAGATTTCTTCTGAGGATATCATGTCATTCCTTAAGATCAGAGCAGAAAAATACTAGGATTGGATGTGATAATTTTGGTGAGCAGAGCCTAAATTTAACTTGCCAATAATAAAAATAACAGGTCATATATTAGCTATTATTATAAATATACATTCACACGCACATGTATGTGTATTGTTTCATAGCTTACTATATGTCATATACTGTGCTAAATATAATTTACAAATTTTGATCTTTTGATCTTTACAAACAACCCATGGAAGTAGGTGCAACCATTATTCTCATTTTATAGAGGAGGAAACCGAGGCAAATATAGTTTAAGTGGCTTGCTTTGGGTCACACTGATAGTAATTATTGGAGACCAGCTTTGAACTCTGTTCTTCTAGATTCCAGGGCTGACATTCTACCCACTGTGTCACTTAGATTTCTAAAGAGCTTAGAAAACAAGTAAAGACTTCATAATACTTTTGGATTATGGTGAATAAGCCACTTTCTGTTAATTCATTTTTAGCCTAAGGCTAGTCCTCTCTTTCAGCCCTTAGCAATTAGTAGACAAGAAATTCTATTTCTCAAAATGTTTTTCAGAAAACAAAAAAGAAAAAATATTATGTCAATTTCCCCAAATTATAACTTTCTTTAAAACCCACATGGTTAAGATAGGTTATCTTAGGGGCTCTCCCTTTACACTGGGATAACCCTGGGCAATATATGTTATGTTCTGACAAAAGCTTATTAGGGAAAACAGAAGACTTTGGGAAAAATGCAAGGAACCATCAATCTGCAGTATGTAACAAGGCTCAAGTTCAGTTAGGTTGTTATACAGAAAGTAGAATTTGCAAACATGAATAGTCATGAAAAATTCAGAATAACATTATTTAAAATACTCCAAAAAACTTTGCTTGTTACATGGAGAAAATTGTGATAACCAGTAACTCAAAAATATTGAGTATATGGGATGAAAAAATAACACACACACACACAAATGAAAAGATATACTAGGAAATCTGAAGTGTAGAGCTACAAATTGTATTTCTCCCCCTCCACCCCCACCCCAGCCCCACTTATTACTGCGTATTCCAGCACCGTTTCAAGGTCTCTAAAGGACTAATGTTGTCACTCTATGTTGCCATCCTAATTTTATAGTCATTATCTGTTGTACTCTCAGACCGCCATTTTGGGTTGCTGCTGTCTTGCGCAATTTTTATATTATTACTTTCATCTCAGCCTGAGCTTTCATTTTAATTGCAAAAAAAACCCTTCATCAAAATGGATGCTTTAATTTATCTGGGAAAATATATATAATTTCCAGTGGTGGATACTTGTTGTATGATAGCAACAACATAGCACACATTTTATTAGTTCTCTAATGAAGTTCTTAGATAGGATTTTAACAATTTTAAAACACAGCATGATAGCCATACTTTACAAGTGGGCAAGTACTCCATTCTATACCAAAATTGCCATCAATGATTGCAGGAAGAAGAAAAAAGTGCTTATATGGGGAAGGTAACTAAAAAGATGTTAATAACCTTGACACTTTTGTAACATTTTCATAAATGAATACTTGATCATTCTCAATGTAGTTGGAACATCTTTATTGAGATCACTGGGGTGCTAATCTATCTGGGGCTATTCAAATTTTAATAATGCTTTAGAATATAGCTGTTTTCCTTGTTCATCTCCTATCTATTTTTTTAAGATCTATTCTTTAAAGGGGCTTCAGTATTTCTTTTCTTTTAAAAAAGATTAATCTCCATTTTAACCAAATTTATTGCAGACTAAACACAAAAAAGCACTGAAAAGGAGCAGCTTAAGACAAGCATAGAATGAATTTTTTAAAATGAAAAACACCAAATTATCCAAAATAATTGAGTAATGATGAAGTTCATTTAAATAAATGTGAGAACTCACCAAAACTCATCATGTATACATATACAAAAGAGTTAAAATGCAAAAATATACATCATAAATGAAATATATATATATTATAATTGAGGTGCTCCAGCATATTAGAAAAGCTTCATGGCTTCCTTGATTTTAGGATTAAATATCAAACATTATGATAAAGAATTTAAAAAATATAGGTTGACTGATTTGCAATTAAACTCAAAACATTTTTTTAACATTTCTGATTTTTCAACTTTTGTTTACAATTTCTTTATGTTCTAGCACATAATAACATTTTTTTAAACCCTTGTACTTCGGTGTATTGTCTCATAGGTGGAAGATTGGGAAGGGTGGGCAATGGGGGTCAAGTGACTTGCCCAGGGTCACACAGCTGGGAAGTGGCTGAGGCCGGGTTTGAACCTAGGACCTCCTGTCTCTAAGCCTGACTCTCACTCCACTGAGCTACCCAGCTGCCCCCATAATAATAACATTTTCTAAAGGCATTATGTGGTAGGGAGAATTAATCATTTACAAAATTTTGCATCAAGAAATCATTAAAGTCTTAATTTTTGTAAGTGTCTTTTGAGATATAAAATGTTTTTCTTATTCATTTTTTGTTAAATATATCCAGCTCTCAGAGAAGAATATTAAATAACCTATAATTATTGTGTTATTGCCACTGCCCTCACATTTTGGTTACTTTTCCTTTAATAACTTTGGTATTATATGATTTGATATCTATATATATGTATACCTACATGTATTAATTTTTTATACTGTCTGAATTTAATTTGAGTACCATTCATTGGTGGTACCCCCTTCTAAATTTTTTTAAAATTTCTTTCTTTTTTTCTTTCCCTTTGACAAGCAACAGAGCCAAAAATATACTGGATTTCTAGGTAAAAACAAAATAAAGAAAAACTCCTAAGTGTGACTTCAGCTTTTCTTGGTCACACATTACAGTATCTTGCTTCCCTTTCCATACTCTTTTTCCCAAATTTAGAAGCATGTTCCTCATAATTTTTGTCTCTTAGAATTCCAACTGCTATTTGAAAATCAGCTCAAATGTCAAATTCTACACGAAGCTCTTTCTGATAATCATAGTTGCTAGTATCTCCCCAATACCTTGTATAACCAGGTATCAATTAGTTTGAATAATATATCTTATGAAGTGGTCACATTATTAGAATTCACACTATTGAAAGTTGTAATTAAACGTAAAATATGGCAATTGCATAGTCCATTGGAAAAATGTAATGAAAAATTTAAAAATAAGTTTTCCTTTTATCTAGTGATCAATGTAACATAATATCAAAGGATAAGAAATGCATGTTTATGATTCAAGTTTACTACAAAGTGATATATGGATACAGAACCAGGCTTGGATAAAGGAAGTCCCAAGTTCAATTTTAGCCTCAAAGATTTCTTACCTGTGTGACCCTGGTTAAATCACTTAATTTCAATTGCCTAGCCCTTATTGTCCTTTTTCCTTGAACCAATACTTAGTATTAGCTTTAAGAAGAAAGTAGATAATTAAAAAAAATAACAGAGTAATACTTATAGAAAGCAGAATTTAAATTAAATTTAAAATGACCAAATATTTTGCAAAAACATGTCTGCATGTTCAATATAATGAAAACATTGTTTTCTTTAGGATATTTTAGAAGTACAGAATAAACAATCTTCTATTTATTTAAATTTTAATATACATGTTGGTAGGTACAGAGCTTTATCTATACCTCAGCAGATTTACATGTTCACATACTCACATGATAAACAAAGTGTTGTATGCCCTGCTACATTACTTATAATTTGTAATCCTTTAAATGTAATATTGTTGTTCTTTTAACATTTTTCAACAACTGAATTAAGATTATTTGAAAACCAACCTTTGCAAATAGCTTTGGTGACCCATGCTTTCTTATTTGACTGCTAAAGGATTAGAAGCAACGTCTTTCAGAACATATGATTTTGAACCCTATATTGTAACAGTATTGGTTTTAATATTTACTTTGTGAAAATTTATGTACGTGCTATGTTTACTACTAAGCCTCTTTTGGGCAGGGACATTATTTTGCTTCTGTAACCTAGCACAATACCTGGTATATGGGAATTTAGCAAATGGAGCAAATGTCTAATTAATTTTATTTAGTGACTTTGTATGTCCAATTCCCTGCTGATCTCTCATTTCTTTGTCATAGATATTAGCATCTGCTTGAAACTTTATTTTTTCCCTTGATGAATAAATTTTTTTTGAGGGGAGGAGGAGAAGCTATTTTTGGATATAAATTCCACTCTTTTGTTTAAATTATTTTTAAAATTTCAATTTTTCCATATTCCTTGTTGATGCAATTTAATTGTTTCTAACATTTTTGTGATACATTTCTCTCCCTTCTACTGCTCCTTGCTCCCTGAGATATAGCCTGATATTATTTTTTTATTAGATTATCATATTCCTATATTTTATTAATTTCTCATGAACAAGGGATAACCCAAGATGGTTTTATCCATTTTTAATTATATGATAGAAAAGAAAGTTTTTTTCAGTTCTTGATATATTTGTTATTATTTATTTATTTGTTTTTTATTTATTTTGACTGTAATTTTTAAGACAATTATAGACAAGTCTTTTTTATTTTATTTTTTTAAACATTTTTTTAAACCCTTAACTGTATATTGTGTTATTGGCTCCTAGGTGGAAGAGTGGTAAGGGTGGGCAATGGGGGTCAAGTGACTTACCCAGGGTCACATAGCTGGGAAGTGGTGGAGGCTGGATTTGAACCTAGGACTTGCCATCTCTAGGCCTGACTCTCAATCTACTGAGCAATCCAGCTTCCCCCTAGACTAGTCTTTTAACAGACAATAGATTATTTCAGTCCATACTTTTTCCTTTCAAAAAACACTTTTAGCTAATTATAGTGTATGATTTCCTGAAGTAGATTGTTCTATTTTTTTAAAAATACATTTTTATGTCAAAGGACTATCAAACAAAGCCTACACTTTCATCCAGTAGTATCACTACTAGATTTGTATCCCAAAGACATTTTAAAAAAGGAGGAAAGAATCTATTTACACAAAATATTTATAGCTGCTCTTTTTATGGTAGCAAAGAATTTGAAACTGAAAGCATATCCATTAACTAGGAGATGGCTGAACAAATTGGGGTATATGATGGTGATAGAATGCTCTTTTGGTTGTACACAGAGACTGATACACTGTGGTAAAATCAAATGTAAAGGACTTCTGTACTAGCAGCAATGCAATGATCCAAGACAATTCTGAGAGATTTATGGAAAAGAGCGATACCCACATTCAGAGGAAGAACTACAGGAGTGGAAACACAGAAGAAAAACAACTGCTTGAACACTTGGGTTGATGAGGACATGATTGGGGATGTAGCCCTGAAAGGACCACATCAATGCAACTATCAATAATATGTATAAATAAGTATTGATTGATGGCACATGTTAAAACCAGGGGAAATGTGAGTTAGCTATGGGGGGGGGAGTTTGAGGGGGTGAAGGGGAAATTCAAAACATGAATCATGTAACTATGGAAAATTTTTCTAAAAATAAAAAAATTAATTAAAAAAAGAGAGAAGGAAATAGGGAGAAATGAAGAAGGCATCATATCAATAAATTTTGAAGACAAAGGGGAAGGAAAAGGGAATACTTGGTAAAATGGTAATGGCAATAACTGTTATTATTATGGTATTTTGATGACTGAAATAGATTTTATATGGTGCTATCATTAAAAACTATGAAGTATTTAAAATGTTTTTTGATCTTTGTATATTTTAGACTTTTTTTTATATTTTATTTTTTCCAATTCCACATAATCTCCTTCTGACCAGTGGTCTGACTCCAATACCTCTGTGGTCTGAGAGCTCCAGAAGCTGCCAATACAGTCACCCACAAGGTGTTAGGTGGCTTTGCCAAGACATGTTCTGTGCTGGCACAGCCAGTGCTAGACTGTGCTCGACTCTCACTTTAATGAGACATATATTTACTTCTGACCTCCTAAATTATTCTGTGATGGTAAATTATGTTACCCCATCATTTTTTTGGTTCTTCCATTACAGACTTCATTTTGAGGTATTATTTTAGTGTCATTCATAGGGGAATTTGGGAGAGGTCAGGCAAGTCCTTGCCTTTATTCTATCTTGTTGACTCACCCCATTTTATTTTTAAATCAGTTGCATTTGCTAAGGTATATTCTAAAATCATCATTTTGACTCGTCTTTTGGTCTTTTAATCACTTCTACATTTGTATTTAAATATTTCGCTTTCTTTTCCATAAACTATTGTTTTGGAGAAATTATTTCTTTTAAGCTGCTTGCTATAGTATTATTGATTTAGGCACATCTAGAACTTCCTGTGTCATCTGATTTAATGCCTTCTTTTTACTGTTAATGGAAAATGAGATTTGAAGAATTAAATACTTGTCTTAGATAAGACAGAGTAAGTAGAAGATCCAAGAACAGAACCCACATTTTCTGATTCCAAATACAGCATTCTTTCTACTGCTTAACATTATCTTTTCTGTTCTTTTTGTTTTTAGCTATTTGGGTATTTATTAAAAAGGAGTTTAAATGGATCTAAATATAGTTCATAACTAGACCCTCTTTATATATTCAATACATTGAAATATTTATATTAGTTATGTTTATAATAAAATTGAAGCATAAAATTCTGTGGGAAATAAAATGAAATGTCCATCTAATGTATATACAAATTATCAGAATGAATCAGATGAATTACAGCCTAAGATAGCCAACTGAGTTAAAGAATGGAGAGGAAAAAATCATTGACTAAGTGTACAATAAAGTTATAGATTCAATAACCATAACCTTTCAAATATTAACAATCTTCTACTCCTTTAAGTGTTTTATCTTGTGGTATTCCATCTTTTTATTTTATTGATTTTTTCCTCAAATTATTTAATTAGAATGGCATTGAGGATTCAACTCCACAAATATAACTTATTTTATGTCAAATTTCTATAGTATTTATAGAGTATAGTAGTCTTTCAATTATTTATCTAGTATTTAAATAGTGCAATTTCCTTTAAAGAGACAATGTCTTGATTTAGGTATGCTCAATATGTTCTAGACAACAGTATCTGTGAAAAATATGTTTGAAGTGTGTGTGTACGTGTGTATATGTGTGTGTTTGTGTGTATTTTTGTTCACTGAAAGTTCACTTGGAAATTGAATGAACAAGTTTATCTTATTTTAGCATATATTAATACAGATATAGTTTCCACAGTTTGCCCTGCATGCAGTGGCATCCGATTCTAGAGGAACATTTCAGGAAGGACACTGACATTTTGGAATGTATCCATATGAAGGTGATCAACATGCTAAATAATTGGAAAACGTTACCAAAGATCCATTGAAGCGAGTGGTGATTCTTAGTTATGGAGACTAGATGATGTAGGGATAGAGAATGAAAGATATTTTTATTTATTTCAAGGGCTGTCATGAGTAGAAGTGATTAGGATGATTTTCCTTGACTCAGAGAACAGAATTGGGAGTAGTAGATTGAGTCACAAAGAAGAAGAATTTAGATTGATGTAAGGAAACAGATTTTAATGATAGGAGGTTCTACAAAAAGGAAAAGATTGTTTCTGTACATAACATAGAAGTAGATGCTAATTATCACTTGTAATGGATATTGCAGAAGTATATCCTCTTCAGACATAACTTGTACTGGATGACCTTTTGGGGAAACAATATGTAATGGAAGGAACTATGGACTGGGTTAAAGGGCTAGGATTTGAATCCCAGTTTTGCTATATACCAGGTGAGTAAGTCATTTAAACTTCCTGGGCCTCTGTGACTCCTTTGTAAAATAAAGGTTTTGAACCAGATGACTCTATTGTGCTCTAAATCATATAATCATATAATCTCTTCTAAATTGATAAATCTATGATTATTATTATTTTTTTTAAACCCTTGTACTTCGGTGTATTGTCTCATAGGTGGAAGAGTGGTAAGGGTGGGCAATGGGGGTCAAGTGACTTGCCCAGGGTCACACAGCTGGGAAGTGGCTGAGGCTGGGTTTGAACCTAGGACCTCCTGTCTCTAGGCCTGACTCTTACTCCACTGAGCTACCCAGCTTCCCCTGATTATTTTCTTTTAAAAAAAAAGTGAAGGTATATAACACATGAAAGGGATGTGCCTTCTATTTAAGTTAAGCCTTCTAGTGACTAGTTGTCTCCTTCAGTCTCTGGAATGAAGAAACTCTTTTAGTCATACTTGAGACAGAGGCATTAGAAAAATCTCAGCAGCAGCATGGGTGCTTTACTTTAGGGGAAGTAGCTTCCCTATCAGAAAGCCTCCCCATCATCTGACACCCCTTGTCAGTTTTTAGTGAGCAGCCCCATAAAAACCTTAGATGTAATGAAATTCTAAGGAAAGATTCAAGTTCTTAGTTAATTTAAGAATTAAAATAATAATCCATGTTTTCCTCATATTATTTTTACAATCTTTTGCTTCTTTCCTAGATGAATCCTATGCAATGGCAACTAGAGTAATACTTGTTGACATAGCAAAGACTGCAGCATACTAACATATATCCCTAAAGCACAATCCTGTCAGAGCTGCCCATTCTTCCTGCATCGTGTCCTGCTTTAATTGGGCAAGGTCAGCCAGTTTCCTCTCTCTAGACTTTCATTTTCCCTAAGGGAGAGAAATGTTCCAATGAATGATCCGCCATGTCTAAGGGCACTCACTTTTTTGTGCTTGTTAGTTTAATGTTTCTTTCCAAAACGTAGGAATCATGAGAAGTAAAACACATATTACTAGCCCTAGGACTAGATTTGCAGAGGAATCCTGAAATTAGGGCTGGTAGCAACTGACTCCTTGATTCTCAATTACAGAGAGTGATCTACTTGTCATGGGCCACCTGTTTATTATGAGGACAGGGGCTGAAAGTGCAGGGATTTTGCTTAGGAAAAACGTGAGAAAACCATTTAACTTAAAGACTAATTTAGGTATGAAATAAAAAAAATAAAACATCAACAGCCCCCATCCCATACTGAAGACAAACAATGCAGACACATCTTTTTCCTTGATCTTTCCTCAATATGCTTCAATTTTTCAGGGATTAGTGTTTTTATTCTTTTGGGTAGCCACTTCAATGATACAGATAATAATCTCTCTTATCCTTAATAGATTGGCATGGAGCTATGTGTCCCAAAATGTTGACTTTCTGAAGGATGACCTTCTTGGGATCACTTCCTCCAGAAACTGAGGCTAGTCCTCAGAAGATACACCAAAGCTATGCTGAGACCTATCTGGAAGACTTTTCAAAATGGTAGTAATTGTCAGAGTTTATACTGTGCTGGCATAGCATTTTAGAACCCAGGGTCATTTTCATATCATTGTGAAGGTACGAGGAAAGACACAGTGGAATTTCTCCTCAACACAGAAAATGAAAAAAGAAGATAAGTTGTTATTAGGTATAAAACACTTGGTTTATCCTTCGCTATCTATATCGTCTGATGTTTCTAAGTTATGAGTCACTTCTCATACACTGATCTTCCACCTGATTTGATGATATCCTGTATCTGAATGGATGTTAAAAACCATCAGGTATAATCCATACCTGCAAAAGACACTATTCTACTAACATTGCTGGCAATGCTTCATACTTGAAAATCTCCAGTGAGGAGGAAACCATTACTCATTCTAGTTTTGTATATCCCTAATTGTTAGAGAATCTTTCTTTATATTGTTTCCAAATCTGATTTTGAAAATTGCACTTATTGTTCTTAACTCTTCAGTTTGAGATCGAGTAGAGCAGGTCAAGATGTTCTTTTACATGTTATTTCCTCAGATATATGACAATTACTTTCAGGAATGTTAAGTTGAAAAATCAAAGATCAATATATATGTTTTACTGTCTTGCTACATCAAGTACTTAGTGGTGGGTGGCCATGAATGAATCAGTTAATTTCTTTCAAATTCAGGTTTCTCATGTGTAAACTCCACTCTAGAGATTGAGTCACATAGTTAAGTCTTGGAAGACTTAACTAGAAATATAAACCTGTGCTATTGTGACAATCAAAGGTAATGAGAATGCCACTTTTTTACTTTAAGGTACTATATAAATGTCAGTTAACATGATCTCATCATCATCATAATTGTTATAATCATCATTGTTATTATTCCATTTCAAGTATCTACTTCTCATATACTTTATATGTACAAAATTATTTGCATGTTTTCCCCTTCATTTGATTGTGAGTTCCTTTAGGGTAGCCCCAACCCTTAAGAAAGTGCTTAGCACCTAGTAGGTTCTTAGCATATGCTTGTTAACTTGACTATTAGTACCTTTTCGAGACCCTAGGGACCTTCTCTTCCCTGTCCCATGTTCAGGTTTGATTCCTTGGGATGAACCACATCATCTACTCAGCCTTAGCCCATTTACCTCTCTCTGCACCCTGAGATGTCAACTTGACCAGTAGGTGAGAGATTGGAGTTCTAAGACTAAGACTGGTTTGAATATAATGACAAGGTTCACACAAAATCCTCTTCACTGCTATAGGAGTCCTTGGACTACTTCTCTTCAAAACCAGAGAAAGGCATCTGGGAAATAAGAACCTCCCAGCGGGTAACTTTCATTTGGAAAAAAAAGGGCAGAAAAAGGTGATGATATTAGAAGGATTAATTGGATAATGCTTGTGAAGTGCCCTGAGCTCTGAAGATAAAAGCATTTTATAAATATACAGTCTGAGGACTTCACTAAAGCTGAAATGCCAGGGAAACTCATCTCAGGTGCTGAGCAAGATGCTTGTTCAGGCAACACTCTAATTGTGTTGTATGTACAGTCATATTCAGCAAGCAGGCTGGAGGACACCCCCTGCTGTTTGCCATCCATGGATGGGA
Organism: Gracilinanus agilis; assembly: GCF_016433145.1. NCBI lineage: Eukaryota > Metazoa > Chordata > Mammalia > Didelphimorphia > Didelphidae > Gracilinanus > Gracilinanus agilis. The sequence goes on along the minus strand of NC_058132.1, from coordinate 178,788,928 downwards.
AAGCAGGTTTTTGCTTCTACTCAGGTCTTCAGCAGGAGGTAAAAATAATGACTACTCCTGCTGAACACTGGAGTCAGGAAGACAAGAGCTGTTAGGCAGTAGCTATTATCCCTCAGAAAATGCCTGTTTTGAAATGGAAGGAATGGGTAACTAGAGGACAGAAAAACAGGAAAAGGGGAGAAATGAAAAGATATAAAAAATAAAAGGAAAATGCCCTTTCAAAACTACTAGAAAACTAGGCCAAGAAAATGCAGAAAAAAAAAAGAATACAAAAAGGTGCACCTTCTTGGGTTTTCACTCTATACCTAAACCTAACATACACACAAACAATACCAAACTGAAGGAGAAACATCGTAACTAATCCAGAGTTTTTAAAAGAGAAAATATAATAATGATATAGCTTGTACAATACAAAAAAAGGAGGGCCTAAGAAATAAAGAAGGAAGGAAACACAAACAAAAGTATGGGTGGGGCTAGATGGCACAGTGAATAGAAAGCCATGCCTAGAGATGGAAGATCCTTACTTCAAATCTGGTCACAGACATTTCCTGATTGTGCAACCTTGGGCAAGACGCTTAATCACATTTGCCTAGCCTTTACCACTGTTTTGATGTGGAACCAATACTTAGTATTAATTCTAATACATAAGGTAGGGGTTGTGTGGGAGTCTACTTGCCAAGACATACCCAGGAACTATACAAGCACAACTATCAAAAACTTTTTATACAAATAAGTCAAATATAAATGATTGAAAAAATGTTCATTGTTCATGGGTAGGCTGAGATGGTATAATAAAAATGACAATTCTATCTAAATTAATTTTCTTCTTCAGTAGTATACCAATCAAACTACCAAAAATTTCTTTATACAGCTAGAAAAAGAATAATGAAATTCATCTTAAAGAATGAAAGGTCAAGAATACTAAAAGAATCAATGAAAAATAAAACAAAACAAGAAAGATATTGGCCTAACAGTACCAGATCTCAAATTGTATTACAAAGTATTTATCATCAAAACGATCTGGTAGTAAATAAGAAATAGAGTGGTGGACCAATGGAATAGATTAGGTACAGAACAGAGTAGTAAATAAACATAAAAATCTAGAGTTTGATGAATTCAAAGTTCCAAGCTTTTGGGTTAAGAAATCTCTATTTTATAAAAAGCTTAGGATACCTAGAAAGCAGATTGGCAGAAACTATGCATAGACAAACATCTTACATTGTATACCAAGATAAAATCAAAATAGATACATGATTTAGACATAAAGGGTGATATCATAAGCAAATTAGGAGAGCACAGTATATTTTCCCTGATAGACCTATGTATGAGGGAAGAGTATATGAACAAACAAGAGACAAAGCATTATGGGATATAAAATTGATAATTTTGATTACGTGAAATTAAAAATATTTTTGACAAAATAAATTGAGTTAATAAAAGAAGAAAAAGAGGAAACTGGGGAAACATTTACAAGTATCTCTGATAAAATCTCAATTTTCAAATAATTTTTTAAAAATGTGTCAAATTTACAAGAATTCAAAGATGATAAAAAGACAGTTTTCTGGAGAAGAAATCAAAGCTACCAATAGTCACATGAAAAATTGCTCTAAATCTCTACCACCTCACATGTATTAGACTGGCTAATATGATAGAAAAGGAAAATGACAAATGTTGGAGCACATGTGGAACAATTGGAACTGTAAAGCACCGTTTGTTGAAGGGTGGACTTATTCAACCATTTCAGAGAGCAATTTGGAACTATGTCCAAGGTCTTACAAGACTATACTTTTCCTTTGAACTAGCAATACCAGTACTAGTTCTACATCTCCCAAAAAAGTAAAAGGGAAAAGGACCATTTTGTATAAAATATTTCTAACATTGGCAACAGAAGGGATGCCCACCATTTTGGGAGTGGCTGAAAAGATGTGGAATATGATTGTGATGGAATACCATTGTGCTATAAGAAATAATGGGTAGAATGGTTTCAGAAAAAAACAAACAAACTAGAACTTATATAAATTGATGAAAAGGAAGAAAGGAAGTTCAATGGACCAAGAAAACAATGTACTATACTATAACAGCAACATAGTATAATGACTAGCTTTGAATGACTTAGCTATCCTCAACAATACAATGATCCAAGACAATCCCTAAAGAATTATATTTTTCTCAAGCTCTTTATTTCTTATTTATTTTATTTTATTTTTAAAAATTTCTCAGTTACATGTAGAAAGAATTTTTGACATTATAAAAAATCAGATTTTTCTCCTTCACCCCCAGACAATGAATGGTCTGATATAGGTTATACTCCCATGAGAGAAGACACATATCACACATACAATAGAAATCTCATGAAGCATATAGAGTGGAAAATGGCACTCAGATTTTAAAAAGTTCCTTGTTTGGCTGTAGTGAACTTTCCCATTATGAGTCCGTTGGATTATATTGGAGATTTGCTTTGCTGATAATGGTTTAGTCCTTTCCATTTGATCCTTGTATAATATTTCTATTACTGTACACACTGTTCTCCTGGTTCTGCTCACCTCCTCTCCATCAGTTCATATAAGTCTTCCCAGATTTTTCTGAACTCATTCTGTTCATCATTACTTAAGGCACAATAGGATTTCATCACAATCATATATCACAACTTGTTAATCTATTTTCTAAGTGATGGACAACCCCTCAGTTTGAATTCTTTGCCACTCCAAAAACTGCTGCTAAAAATATTTTAATACAATTAGGTCCTTTCCCTTTACCTCTGATCTCCATAGGATACAGACCCAATAGTGACATTGATGGACCAAAGGGTATACATAATTTTGTGGCTATTTGAGCCTAAAAGGACTAAGGACAGAAATACTATCCACCTCCAAAGAAAGAACTGATGAAGTCTGAATGCATATTTAAGCATATTTATTTATTTTCTTAAATTTTTTGTCTTTTTTCTTTTATATATGGCTAACACAGAACTATGTTTTGAATGACTGTAAATGCATAATTTATATCAAATTGACTGTCTTCTTTAGGATGGGTTATGTGTGATTAGAGCAGGGATTTGGGAACTCAAAAATTTTAAAAATGAATGTTAAAAGTTGTTTTTACTTGTAATTGAGAAAAATAAATTAAAAAAAGAAGAAAAACATCCTTGGCTACCTACTTCTAAACCATATTTTACTACTTTCTTTTATCAGTTTATCTTCATACCATGTGCATGTGCTTCAGTCTCCACTTTTGACATGTCTATTCCAATTATATTCGGAAGCCCTGGTCTTCTAATATAACATTTCCTCCTGGACACAAACCTAGCAAGCTGCTATCTAGGCACCTCCATCCCATGCTCCCCACTTTCTATTTTCCCCTTCTTATAATGAAAAAAAGGACTACTATTTCTAGAAAGGAATTCATAACAAATTGTACTAAGGCTTTTCTCATTATTCCTACAACTCTAAAGAAAAAAAAAATCCTTCTCTGGCCAACACTCTTCTATATGTATATTATTCTTTTACTATAATGTAAAATTTTGAGAGGAAAGACTTTTATTTTTGTATCATGTCCCTAGTTCATAGCACAATGCCTAGGACACAGTAAGTGTTTAATAAAGATATTTTCATTTATAAATGCCAGGGTATGATACAATTTGGATAGAGCAATATCTTATACAATTTTGAACTTATTTACCAAAATGAATCTTTTAATTAGGTCAAAGAAAATGACTAATTCTAATTCTACCTCTCCCCACCTCCCCCCCAAAAAGACAACTAATGTGTTTATTTAGTTGTCTTGAACATTGGATTATATGTTTTCTTATAAACATCCTGAAGTGAAATTAAATCAGGACAACTTTTTCTTTGAATTTTGGATCTCATTTTAGTATAGCTTGTACCTAAGGAGAAGTTTACTTATCTAAAGATGCTAGCCTATTTATTCTTCATTTTCCTTTATGTAGGGATAACCTTTTTTGGGGGGGGAAAGAGAAAATAAAGATTTCTATGAAGCAGGAAATATAATACCCACTATGATGATCAAGAATTGTTAAATGTATCAAAGATTTTCTTTTGAAAATCCAATGTACTAAAATAAATATAACAAAGCAGAGCTTTGTTCAAAAGCAATCATCAAGCTAAAGCTTTGTTTTGTGATCTTCCTTTGAATTTCTCACTTTGCCAGGCACAGTTAAATCATCCAAGGATCCACAATGAATTGAATTTTCTTTCTTTCTACATTCACACAGAATTTAATAAAAATGAAGTGTAATCCAGGAAAGCCAAAGAGAGAAATATATGTATACACATACATATCTTTCTCTGTAAAGAAGTTTAGGTTTGGGAGAAAGAGAAGGTATGTCAAATTTTATGATTTGCTCTCTGACAAAAATACTTTCCACAAGAACCCAGCAGTAAAGAAGAGTTTGGATTGAAGCCCAATTTGTCTATGTGAATTGAGATGATTAAAATCAGCATACTTTTAAACACACTTTGAAAATCAAGTAACACAACTAAATTAGTATTTATTTTAATATTCCATCCTTTTATTCAACATGTCTACGTGCTCAGTTACTTTGGCTAACTTTGAAAGAGAAGCCAAAAATATATCCATCATTCATTAAGGAATAATCATTTCCTTTCTCAAGAGGATTTAGTTCTCTATTAACAATACTATATATGTATAGATATATATATATATAGTAGTGACTCTTTTTAAGTGTACATATATAATTCATTTTTCTGTTTTCACTGAGTTGACTAAAAATAATCTATCTGGTTAAATATTAACCTCATTCAGAATTTAATCTGTCTGATTGCCTTGATTGCATTGATGATGAAGCTATGGGGCACACAGAATGCTCTCTGTAGGCATGTGGCTACTACTTGCTCCCCCAGATTCTGTTACTAGAAAGGCAGAGGGACTCAGGTAAAGCTGCTCCCCTCCCTTTCTCCATCATGCCTGATGATGTTTTTTCACATCACCCATCCCTCCACCCAGCAGCTCAATGGGAATACACAGGGGTTAAGTGGGTGGCTAACAGAGGCAGAGCTGGAGGGGAGTGGAGTGCTCAGGCCACTCCTCTCATCCTCTCTACACTCACTGAGGACATTCCTCACTTTTCATGTCCCTCACATTCCTCACTTCTCATGTCTACTCAGTAGGCCAAAGGGAGAGCTTCTTCTCTCCCCTGTGTGGGGAAAGGGGTGGCAGGGTGGACCCCTGTACTAGGTGGGGAGCGGGGAGAGGCACAATATGCCATCTCTGGGGGGTGGGCACAGCTCTAGATCTGGTGGGTTGGGTGGGGCTGTGGCCTGCCACCATATCTCTAAAAGGTTTGTTATCACTGACCTAGATAATGCAGTAATTGGATGGGATGTGGGTAAGACCCTTTATCACTAAACAGTAGCACTGACACCTATCATTACTACAATTATAAATTTACTATTTTATGTCTTGAAAATTTTTATCCTTGAGTCCTTTTTAAAAGCCAAAAACCAATAAAAAGATCCATTATGTAAGTTATTTGAAACTAATGATCTAGGAATCATCAAGCAATTTAGTTTTCCATTCGTAAGAAATGAATTGACACTCAAGGTAGATTAAGAATGAAATTTAGATATTTGGCTATGATTATTTGTAAACCTGAATATTAGGCACTGAGTTTATTATAACTACGGTATATTTTGACAAGTAGTGTAGAGTGAAACCACTACGGCTATTGCTCTTATTTCTACTACTATTAACTAATGTTTGTATAGTATTTTAAGGTTTCTAAAAAATGCTTTGCGCATATGGGCTATAATGGGTTCAGGATGGACCATGGTGTTACAAAGGGTACGTTTTAGTTCCTACTACTGACATATAATAACTGTGTAACAATCTTACTTCTTTTCTCAGTGAACAAGACAATTCTCTAAAAATTTCTGCCTCAGTAGCCAACCAATTAGCCATCTTCATAGATGAAGGGGGTTCACGTATCAATGCTTATGAAATCAGTATTGATTTTTGGTGCCCTTCATGTAAGAAGAGGTCAATTTATGAAGGATTATAAAGTAAAACAAATGTAAAATCTATTTAGAGGAAGAATGGATTCATAGCTTAAGGAATATTTGGTAAAACTAGATCATGCTATGTTTTGGAAAAAGATGGAAGGAAAGATAGAAAGTAAAGACTTTTAACAACATATAACTAAACCATGATGGTGACATTTGCATTTGCAAAGGATTCTAACATTTTAGGGTTCCCCACTGAAGTCTTCTTACTGAAATGGCTCAGAGTGGTATATGTGTGTGTAGGAGTTATCCTGAATTCCTTGAGGTTATGATAGTGCCGAATAAGCTCTGGCAGAACCTAAACTCATTTTCAAATATTAGACTGATTAATGATGGTTTTGCTTTCCCCAGGGCTAGCCTCACTACACTGCAAGAAACTTATGACTAGATTGTTGGTCACAAGGAAAAAACCAAAACAAAATAAAACTTTTTCAGTCACACATGCTTGGTTAATGGAGCCTAGATGGATGTTCTCATGTGAGGCCTGTGGGATTATTTTCACAGGATTTGAGCCTAAGGCTGGCAGGAGAATATGGCCAATGCTGAGAAATCTCACATTTCAAAATAAAGAAGGGTGACAACAGGGGCCTTGACTGGTTAAACTAGTCATTCAGTCACTAAACATATATTAAGTGTTTCCTATGTGTCTTTTTTTCTAAGGGGTTACATAGGTCTTTTTGCGTTTAAGTATTTTTTCAACCTCCTCAAGTACTGAGTTTTCAACAATCTTGAAATAGTTTAGCACCCAAAATTTTGCCAGTTAAAAGATGAGTTAAAATTAAATTAAATTAAAAAATCAAAACAGAGTAAAAAAGAATTAAAATAAAAGGAATAAAAAATGAAATATAATTTTTAATAATTATTAATTACAAATAATTGTATATGCATAATATATAAAAATAAATTAATTTCTTTATTTTAAAAATAATAAAACAGGTCCAAAAAGGTAAAGTATCTAAACCAAGGTCACACACAGGTAGTAAGTAAGAGATTTGAGATTCAAATTCAGATTCCATGACTCTAGCTTCAGTAATCTTCCTACTGTTCTGACTTAATCAAAATAAGCTTTATACATCCTTTAAAGACTTCTCAGGCTTATAAGGCATTGCTATCTGTATGTGACATCCCATTGTAGTCCCTATACATATTAGAAAGCCATAGGAACATTTCTGTATCAGTCAAAAGTGTTTCTGGATTAGTGCTCTGGGTTTTCAAAATCTTAGAAAATCTTAGAAAGAATCTATGACTTCCATTTATCTGATCTCATAAGTAGATTTAGAGGGTGTGTCAAGAATGGAATGGAAAAAAAGAGACTCTACTTCTCAAAGCCTTGGGTGACTAAGATTGGAAGAAAACTCTAGATTATCAGTACTATAATGGTTGACATATTAAAATATAAAGGTCTATATGGAAAGGAGAGATCAGTAAAGTCATCACCAATTATTTTTCTTTGAACAGTCTTTTCAAGTGGTGTGACACATATATAATAGAACATATTCTTCTGTTTTAGAAAAACCTCATTTAAACTTGGCAAATCTCTTATTTCTTTTATTTCTTATCACTTCTAAAATACATGTAGAATTAATTTGGATGTGAAAGTGAAGTTAGCTTTGAAAAACTATAGGCTAGACAGCATAGCATAAAATGAAATTACTGCTTTGTTATACTTTTAACTGAACCAATTAAATTATATTTGAGTTAGAAACTAAGGGTGATACTGTAAGTTGACAATACTAACGACCTCTAAAATAAATCAAATAGCTGGAAGATATATTTAGGTTTTCATGATCTCAGTGCTTTGGCTTCACATTCTGAGTATGCTGTATATGTTATTTCAGTAAACTTAATGCTGATATTTCTGTAGAAATAACCCTTATATATTATATTGTATACTCAGATTTTTTGAGATAAGAGATAGGCAAAGGAGTTTCTCAAATAAGGAAATCCATTTAGGCCATCATCTCTTCCACAACTTATATTCTTAATGAGATCTTAGAACACTGAGACGTACATGAGCTTTGCCAGGGTAGTAGTTTCAGAAAAATTGGTTTGAACCACACCCAAAATGCAAAAAATCAGCAGAAACCAAAGGAAATATTAAAATGTGAAAAAGTAAGAGATATATGAGGGAGTGAAGACAGGATGTCTACTGAGACAATGTAATAGTAAAAAGGAATAATTTTTGGAATAAATATTCAACCAATAAACATAACCACAAAGACCATCTATTGAGTAATAGAGGTGCTAAAGTCTGCAACTATTGATTATAGGTCCTTGAAATGGAGTTATTTATTAAATCTTTATTAAGTACCTACTCTGTGCCAGGCATCATGCTAAATGCTGGGTATACAAAAAGAGGTGAAAGACAGTAGTGATAACATACAAAATATGGTCTAAAATAGTTGATAAGTAAAGATTGGACAGAATTGAGTAAACTAATTTTGGCAAACATGAGCTACATTTTTATGTGGTGAAAATTCAATCTTAAATTTGGGAGATTTTACAAAATATACTAATGAACTATGCAAATGGCATAAAATTTCATGACAGCATGATTCCTTAGTCCATAGATGTTCAGGTTAAATCATGTTCTCTGAAATAAAATTTTAAACTTTAAAGTCTGATTAATTAAAAAAAATTAGTCTTGACCATTGAGGCCTATCAATTGGCAAACATTTATTCAGTTTTTACTGGGTGTCAGGAATTGTAGCGGGTTAAGGGGATATAAAATAAAGGTAGTAACAATCTTTGTTGTCACAAGGTTGAAACTAGAGGTTCTAGATTTGAACACCCATTCTGCCACTTTTACTCTATGTGATTCTTAAGCAAAGCTATGTAATCTCTCTTGGCATTGTTTTCCTGAGCTTTTAAATGAGGAGATTGAATGGGCTCTAATATCTTTCTCTATGATATTTATAATAAAGTGAATTCATTTCATCACTATACACTGCAAAGTTTGCAAAATGACTTAAGAACACTATATCATTTAAACTTCAAAAGAATCCTGAGATAGGTTGCACAGGTATTATAGTGTCCTTTTTGCAAATGACTAATATAAGAATTAATTCGTCTATAGTCACAATCCTTCTTAATCTCAAAGATAAGATTAGAACCCAGGTCTTCTGTACGCTATAGAACTTAGGGAGGCAAAGTGGCACAGTAGAAAAAGAGCTGGATTTTACAAGGGAACTGCATTTTATTTTTAGTTCTGCCACTTATTATCTGTGTGATGTTGGTCAAGGGACTTAACCTCTCTTGGTTTTGGTTTCTTCATTTATAAAATTAGTTATTTTATTCTTCAAAAAAAAATCAAACATTTTCTCTGTTAAGTTCCTTTCCTCCTAGTTTGGAAGGCTCTATGAACCTATCCTGCTTAGATCATTATGAATTTTCATAATACATGGAAATAATGTGTAGTACTAGGAGAAGAGGGTAGGATTTGTTAGAAGATCGGTTCAAATAATAATGGCTATATACGAATTGTAAGACTTCAGCCAGGTCACTGAGATTCTGAACTTGTTTACTCATTTGTGAAATGATGGGGTTTGACTAAATTATCAGGAATGCCCCTTCTTGCCCTTAGTGTATGATTACATGACCTTTAAAAATAGAAGAAAACAACCTAAGGAGAAGGTATTATGAACAAAATTTCCCATAGGTAGTATCTATACTGGCAAAAAATTTTAATTGAGTTTTTGAAAACTCACTTAAGAAAGTTTCTTGTTATCATGGCAAAAAATAACCAGTTGATTTCCTGAATTTTCTTTTTCTTTTTTTTCTCTGAATTTTACTTTTCCACAAATAATTTTAATAGAAAGTAGACACAAGTAGAGAAACAAATTATTCCAAATCATATGAAATATTTTTTTACGGAATTCAATTATTCTATATTAACAATAGTTGTTTTTAACATTTTTTTAAAGTCAGGACTCAGTTTTAAACTAGTATAGTACAGTTCACTTTATTGTTTACTCTATGGGGAGATGTCAGGTGTGGGCTATTCTATTCCATTATGCCAATATATGAAAAATGAAAGTCAATAGATACTGACTCCTTTGTTAAAAAGACTATCCATGCTGATATTCTCTAAAAACTCATAAACCAATCTGAATATTGTAACAGATATTCTGAATGCTTTTTTATTATTCATTTTTGCAAATCTCTCCTATTCCAAGTATAACCCTGAATTTCTAAAGTACAAAGAGCTGTTTCTTGGCAACCAAACTCATTTAGGGCAGATGTGCTTAACCATCTAAGAAAGAAAAAAATATTCATTTTCTGGTAGATGAATAACAGCCTCAGTAGCCAATCAAGATTTTTTCATTTACATATGTTGCTGACAGTGCTTGTTATTGACCTCTTGGGAAGCAAACAATGGGATTTAGTGGATCTGTCAATCTCTAGCTTTTGCTTTTCTCAGAGAAAAGTATACATCATTTGAGGAAATGAGAAAATTGAGGTTTTGACTATTTCTGTGTTTTATTTCAAACTTTGAAAATGTATGAATTGACAAACATCATTTCTATACTATTGCTATTGTACGATAATAAATAAAGAATCAAGAAATGCTTTGTTGAATGTGATTAGAAGGAATTCAATTTCAGTGTACAGACAACTATTGAGGAATGAGAATTAGGCACTTTTAATAATACCATAAAATGCTTAGGACAACTTTGCTATTATGTCCTGGAATCAGATATTATGCAGATCTGATCATATACTACTTTAAAAAAAAACTTCTAGATTAAAAGTCCAAATAATTCATTGGTGAGGTAGATCTAGTAGTTCTATCCCCTAACAACAATGTTACAAAGAGGTTTGGAGAAGTTATTGATCTCAAAGTCAGAAAATAAGACCTCACTTGACCAGTAGGAAATCCTAATCAGATTATGAAGCATTCTTTGTTTTAAAAAAGTAAGCTAAAGAGTATTTGGTGTGATGTAATTGAAAGATCTCTGAATTTAAAGTCAAGAGATCTGATGATGGTTGCTATATAATTCAGAGCAAGTCATTGGAGTTCTCTGAGTCTCTCTTTATATATCCATAAAATAGGGATATTCACATTTATACTCTTGTCATAAAGTTGTTGTGAAGAAAACTTTTTAGACACAAAAGTATCATATAAAAGTGTGTTGTGATTGTTATTGTGAAGTTTGTATAGAGCTCTTATTTCTTCTGGATATTTTGATTATTTGCCATCAAACTACCATTCTTTAGCTTGATTTTTCAGTTTTGTTTGCTTTTTTTAAACTTCATAATATTCATTATGTCAAATGATAAGTAAGTCTAAAGTAAAAATGTTCAGAATTGAAAAGTATATAATTTAAATGATTCTAGCATTATCAAATATTAGAGCTAATGGAGAGTCAATTTTAACTACTCTTAACACTTTTATTTTAGTGATAAAGAAGAACATATTTTCTACCAGTATGGCTATTATTTCTTCTAAAAAAAAAGATCTAAAATTAAGGAAATGTTCAAATTTAATAACAATTCTGATGCTCTCTATATCAATGTAAAATTATTTTCTCTGCCAGGTTTCCCAACAATGAAAATGTAAGAGTCCTTTATTATTAAAAAGAAATCCACAAATTAGCATAGTTTATGAGGGAAGACAAATTCTTTATATATTTCCTGAGGATTCAGTTATAAAATGTGCTATTTCCTACCATCTCTAACACCATATTTGTGCCACTGTTAGTTTACATCTAATTCAGGCAAAATGAAGGCAATTTTATATATGTCATAGAAAAAAAGGGTACACATTAGAAAGGTGGTCTTTACATCATGCTATAGTTCTAAGGATAAATGGAAGAAATATAATGAATTCTATAAAAGAACCTATAAAAGGTAATAAAATCAGCTACTTTGGTGAATATAGGTAGAGTAAGATATTTTATATTATTTAATGTAAAAGTCATTTACATATAATCATAATTCAGAGGCCACAAGATTTACATTTTTCTGGATATGCAACCTATCTTCTGTTTGTGGCCATCTTATGGGAAAACAATACCTCATTAAAGCTTACAAATCTGATAATTTTCTGCAATTATTCCTTTTTGAAAGAGTCCTATCACAATCTCTTAGTCCATTTCTATAAGAACTGCTTAGCATGGTTCTTCCTTCTAAATTAGGGACTTTTCCAATAAAGATACTAAGGTAGAATTGGTTTCCATAAAGCACTGACTATACATACAACCAATTCCTGTTTATACTTAAAATTTGCTAAGACTGGAGTCTTAAGAGGTCAAGAAGAAAATCCCAGAAGCTACTCATTAAATATGATAAGTGAACAGAGATAACTGTAGAAGGCAATTAGAAGCTTCATAGAGGAAGAAGTGACATCAGATAGGCATGTGAGGTAGAGGAAGCATTGATAGGATGGATTTGAGAGGCTCTTTTTAAACTGACTGAACAAGGCTATAGAATCAAGTCATGTTTTCCCTAAGGGACTCTAATATGTGGTATCCATACTAGTACTTTAAAGAGATGCATAGAAATGAAAACCTTATCTGTATCATATTTCTCCTACCATGACCAACATCACTGGTATCATCATTGCCAAGTTCCATTGCCATCATTAAGTAGGAGCAGGTTATTTTAGTCTTTAGAATTGTATCTGCCAGTATATAATTAGAATCAATATGAAAATATGTTTCCATTTACAGAATTTTAATTTGTAGATAATGTTTTGGCAATAAAGATTCCTGTAGTATAGTTACCTTCTATAAGCATAATAAAGCTTAATACCTTTAAAAATAAGAATAGCTAGAATAGGGAAAATAGTGAATAAGAATTACTAGAATTGGAATTATAATAAGAATTCAGGGTAGAATAGATTAAAAATTATTAAATAACAGTTAAAGGAATATAGTACCCAGTTAATATCAAATCCTTTGTAGAGAGTAGTCTTTTTAGAAGCCAGCACAAATTATTTTAAACAGCTGATTTCTTTTGGTATTACCAAATGAAATGTTTAGGGAAGACATTTTCTCATTTATCAGCTTGTTAATCTACCAAAATAAAATGAAATATAAATTTGAGAAAGTCATATTTTATTTCTTCCATATTGACCATATGCTATATGTGCTTTATATGATGACTAATTATAAGGATAATTGATAAAGTTTGCCACTGATCACTTAGCATCTAAATTTTGACCTTCAGTGTGTTCTTCATGGACCGTTGCTTTGTCTGTGAATCTTTCAAAAGTATTTACCCAAATGGTTCATGATCAGTAATGTTTGTTTATGAAAAATAAAAAAAATACATTTCTGCCAATTTTCTTTTCATTGTGTTTTTTTCTTCCCAAATCAATCATGGCAATGGTTCCATTTGCTTGCTTTTTTATCCTGATTCCAAAGCAAACATGGCCCAGAGTTTATCTCTACAGTAACCATCCTTTGTAATTTGTCTTCTTTAAGCCAGACCAATGAAAAAGGGATTTTTGTTCCTCTTTCCTTTCACTTCTCACAACAATTTATTCTCAAACATATTTATTAATAGTCCTCAACCCTTTTTGTACCATTTCCTGCTAAGCAGCTATTATGATGGGGAAGTAGATGTCATTCCTACATTGAGTTGACATAATGGATAGAAATGGACAAATTGAAGTTAAGTTTGCACAAGATGAGACTAGTACTCTCCATAACCCAAAAAAGTGTTTTGGATCACAAACTATTTTAGAGGGTTAACCATTAGTCCTCACCCCACCAACTTAGGAATGTAATTTTCCTCAGTGAATATAATGCTGAGGTATACATAAAAAAATATCCTCAGTGCAGGAGAAAATGTCCTCCTAGGAGGAAAGACAGTAATAAAAAAAAAGACCACAGTGGTTATTTAGTTCATTTTGCATCTGAGAAAACTATGGTCCAGGAATATTAAATGACTTGTTCAAAGTCAGACAAGAGGTGCATCAAATTTGAAGCCAGTTCCTTAAACTTCAAATCCATTGACAGGAAATCTTAAACATAATTTGAATTTTGTAAAAAATACAAACTGCCATAATGCTTATCCATCAATTAATATAAAGTGCCTCAAAAGTCCACTAACCATTAAGTGAACTTAAAAATGAACATTAATAAATTTGGTGGAGTTGCACCAAGATTTTTAGGACACCTTAGTATGCTACCATAAAATTCTAGGCTTTTTAAGTTGTTGATAGAATGGAAGCAAAACCATAGGAAAAATGTGCTATGTGAAAAAATTTGCTATTTGTTTATTAATGTTAAGTAAACATTTAAAAATATTTTAAAATTTGAAATATAATTTAGAACTATTCTCTAACCCCCAGAAAAATCTGAAGTAGGTAAGGCCAAAAAAGTTCATTTGAACTTAGAAGTCCGCCCTCTCTCAGTCATTTATACCCACTTCAAAATAATCAAAGTATTAAACTCAAGAGGTTCTAACTTGTGGGCAGAAAAACTTCTATCTCAGTCACATAGTTTAAAGAAGGCTCCTTAGCCAGAAGTCTCTTAATTTCCTACCTGACTACACTCCTTTGAACTGGACTCCACCACGGTCCTGTCTCTCAGGAACCTCATCATCAGGAAATATCTTCCTTTGAGATTGCATCAGCATCCGTAATTACACATCAGTGCTCTCAGTATTCCTTGCCCCTCTGATTAGAACAAAGAACTCCTTCCAAAGCTTCCACTTAAAGTGGAATTGTAGGCCAGCCATTTCTTTCCTTCCTATTTTACTATACTCTTTTGGGCTGGACTCCATCATATTCGTGCTTATCCACTCCTTTTCTGCTTTTCCTTTTGTCTGTTGTCTTCCCCAATTAGACTATGAGCTTGTGGAAAGCAGGCACTATCTTCTTTTTGAATTTCTGTCCCCATAACTTAGCACTGTACCTGGCACACAGCAGGAACTTACTGTATTTATTTAAAGGCTACATCATCAACTTGAAAAAAATTTCATTTCAAAATCTAATTTTAAAAAGTCGACAATAACCCAAACCTATATCAGAAAAGGGTCTGTTATCAAAGAAAGAGAGATTTTAAAGATACATCTTTATATAACTTTTGTTATTTCTGATTTTCAAAATATATCCCAGAGTTGTGCTCCTCTACTGCATGACTAACAATGTTTAAAAGCAATTTTATACTTCATGTTAGTCATAAAGGAAAAGTGACCAGAGTACATGGAAACTGAATGTTCTTTCATTTTTTTCCTCTAGATTTTCTTAATTAGAGATAGATCAATCATAAGCTCATGGGTTTTAGAGAATGTGGATCTTTGATTTCCTCTTTTATGGAAATATGGGTTCCTATGAAACAAGAAGTGCTCTCATAGCTGAACTTAGGGGAACTCATCTCAAACTATAGAACTCCAGCCTAAGAAAAAAGCCATGAATTGCCAAAAGGGTACATGCTTAATGTGCAAATTTATTAAATTTATGTGAAAATTTATTAAAACCACTTATTCCTTAACATGAGTTTTACAAGCAAAAGTCCTAGTACACAGAAAATGAGGCAAGATACTATATTATACAGTTCTAGTGGAAACTTTAAAAAATGGTCTCTTAATGGTCTTGGTTAGACTATAGTAATGAATACTACTAATGTGTCTAGCTTATGCCTTGAAAGAGGATGCACAATGGTATTCAGTAGGCATGCAACTCAACTCTGGCACTCCAAAGAAGTTTTGAAAAGTTTCTCTCCTCTCTCCACATAGCTTCTTCATTAATAAACTTCAGGTAGTATATAAGTCACTGGTGACAACAGAGGCATGACCATGAGAGTCAATAGTTAGAATGGCAATAAAACAATCTTATTGGAATTCAGTCTCTCAATGGCATTTAGAATGAAGGATCTTTAATTACCCCTCTGGTACTCAGAGATGTATCGAGTGCAATACACATATTTCATTTGGGATGTTTCACAGTCAACACACCACACCATTCAAACAAATGAGCATATAGTCAAAGAGAACAGAAGCAATCCATAATGGGAATCCTACTGTACCTGGTGAATGAGGCGGAGGAGAACACATCAGAACAACCCCCTGGCCTTCCCTCACAGAGACTGCACTTCTTGTCCGGCCACTAAAATTTCCCAGATCTGTCAACATAACACAGCATTTAGATGTATGGCAGGAAGGAGCTGAAATTTTATTACTATTATAACTTATACTTCTCCCCCCCAACCACCTTCTCATTATTATGCTGACAATGTCTCTTTTGATTTGTTAATCAGTGATAGAAGGCTCCCCCAAATAAATCTCTACCATCTTATTTTAACTACAAAGGTTTTTAGGTTACATCCAGTTATTTATTACTCCTTGCAGCGAACACATATGTTGTCAGTGGGGAGATATTAAGCAATACACCATTTATAACAGACATTTAATAGCTCTTTTATTTCTTTATATCATTTCCTGTTTATTGATTTTTTTTCTTCCACCAATAAAAGCCATCCATGCATAGTGAGAAGAGAAATAAAGGTGGTGAGGGTTGCCTACTGTCTAACCTGCTGCCTGTGGAGACTCATTATATATGTCGCTGTAGGAATACAGGATATAGTAAGTACACAGTTGGAAATTACTAAATTATAGAGTCCTAGGTGATCTCACTTAATATGAAGAGGATATGAAGTGTTCTTTTCTTCTAAATGTAAGTCAGGAGGTCATGTTGCTTCAGTTCCATGGAAGCTTAAGAATGGGCTGAATTATTTAATGGTACCCATTCATTTTTGATGCAGGTCTGTAGTTCTGGCAGTGTTCCTGCAACAGGAAAAGCCACTTATATTTATAAGAGATTACAACATGAGAGGTCAATTCCCTATCTCTGAAATAGAATGCACTTACCCAATTAGAATGGGTATTTGCTTTAAAAAAGATATTGAGGGGAAAAAAGATAATAATAGGAAAAAATCATTTGTATTTTTATATCTCTTATGTGAAGTCTTCTTATTGCTTCCTCCTTTCCCCTTCCTTGGCCTACACATTAGTGTTAGGCATTTTATAAAAGAAGAGGGAGGTTAAAAAAAGAGATAGTTTGTGTTGGAAATGCATTGGTCACAAGTGTGTCTTTTATGCTTGATATGACCAAATCTCAAAAGAAACTGTAGTGCATTTAGACAGGAGTCCTTAGCACCAAATGCCGAAGGCCAGAGAGCTTGGCCTTGCTCTTGAATCATTGCTTGAATTAATTCCAAAGCTTTTTGCTAAAAATCTCTTATCCCAGATCTTTTGGAATTTCTACACTGATCTACTTTAACAACATAATAGAGTGACTAGATTTTTTCCCCCCTAAAGCAAATTCAAACTGAAAGGAGTTTCATTTTAACTGGAAAGCTGACAGGGTCACCACTGAATAGACTCTAGGATTTGATCTGAAGATCTAGCTGCCCCAAATATCTTCCCTACTAGCTAACCATTAGAATTACTCCTTCAGGGAAAAATGTTTTCATGAACACATTTATACCTATTAACATCCTAGTAGAAGTTAATTTTTTCAGATGATGCAAGGAAATCAAAAGGCACAGCATTCACTTTTATTTCCAATCATATCCTGTACCTTTTTTTTTTTGACTATTAATGGCCAGTTTAGCTAGGTTCTGTATCCTTGGCCTCTTAAGCTGATTAGAAACTTCAGCAATACTACAATTCTAAGAATCAAGATTCTGTTTCTAAGTCCATTATCCAAATTTTGAATTATATCAATAAGAACAGATAAAACTATTAAGCTGAATTTTGAAACAGCTACTGCCTCAATTCAGTTGATCTTAAGTATTGCTGACTATCAAATCAATATGGTTTTATAACACATCAAGTGAATCTGGAAACATAAGTTATTTAAAAATAATTGCCTTTAAATTCTCTTTAATGAAGACTCTGGACTCCTAAAGAGGTATGTACTTGTTGTTTTATAGGTTTAATGGAGCACACACAAGTAGTTATTTAAATATATATTACATTCAATGGGGGCTGGTTGGATAAGAGCTCTCTACTTACGAAAAGGGAGAAAAATACAAGAAATTGGCAATTTCACCTTTTTGAAGACTATACTTTTCTATTTGAGATCTTTTTAAAAAAATTTTTATTGAAATAAGGCAAGAGGGAAAAAATAAGGATCTTAATAACAACAGCAAATCTTTATGAAAGTTTTTTAAGACTTAGAAAGCTTTTTACAGACATTATCTCATTTAGTGGTTAAAACAACCATGTAAGGCAGGTATTATTGATTTATTGTCCCCATTTTGCAGATGAAGAAACTGAAGTTTAGTGAAGGGATTGGCTAATGTCACAGTGTACTTAGGTCTTCCTGACTCTGGAGATCAGCAATCTTTTGAGTACAACTTGCTCCCTCCCTAACATACTGTTTTAAATTGTTTTTAAAAAATACCTATCAAATGCCTGTACGGCCACATCTAAAGGTGATTAATTATCCATTTGTCGATAGTCAAAATCTTATTTAGTCATTTATTGATTAGGCTATAACAGTTATGAATATTTGGCTATAGTTTTAAAGTTTTTAAAGTTTTTCACATATATTATCTCATTTGACCATTAATAGTAACCCTGTGAGCTAAATGCTGTAGGTATTATTATGCTCATTTCACAAAGAAAAATACTGAGTCTCAGAGATGTTGTGACTTGCCCAGTGACTCGTACAAGTGACAAGGATGAGCTTCCAAGCCAGATCTGTCTTAACTGTATTGATAATGTCTTCTCTCCTATACTAAGCTGATTGGAATATAGCAAGGAAAAAGCAAGCACTACCTGGGTTCTGGTGGTAGAAAGATACATCCATAAGTGATTCTGCTCTCCAAGGGCTTATAGTGTAATTGAAAAGGACACATGCAAAGAATTGTGGTATGACAAAGAAGTAATAAGATTTAAAGGGACAGATACGTGGCACAGGGGATAGAGTATTGGGGTGTAAGATTAAAATGCGAAGTTACAGCCAAATTATAAACAAAACATGAGGATACAAAGTGGGGAAGAGATGAAAGGAATTCTGGGGAACATAGTCCTAGGCTACAAAATTCCAACTACACAGGAGCTAGATTAAGGAAGACCTGAGGTCAAATTCTGTCTCAGATACTTTCTAAGCTGTGTGACCCTGGGCAAGTCACTCAATCCTGCTTGTCTCAATTTTCTTATCTGTAAAATAAGCCACAGAAGGAAATGGTATACCACTCTAGTATCTTTGCCACAAAAACCACCAATAGGGTCACAAAGAGACACAACTGAAACAAATGAACAACAAACAATGTGAATGAGCAAAGGAAGAAAATACAATATTATTTAAAAAAAAAACTAGTTGACATTCCATTTCTTCGAGTTAAGGTTGTGATTGTGGATATCTTTGAATGTCAGCATAACCTCTCTTAATAAATTAGTTTATTTTGACCTGAAATGTAATATAATAGTCTGTGGTCCACATGATTTTTTATTCTGATGCTATAAGAACTTTATATTAAATGAAAAGTTGGGAGCATAATCATTATCATTCAAACCTCAGTTAGGAAAAAGTTTTAATGTTTAGACAGAGGTTTGAAGATCTCTATCAAATTTTACTTGTACTTATTTCTAGCTAACTTCTGGTTTTTATGTGGTCGAAGCAAAATCCATGTTATTGGAAATATTTGAATAAGTAAGCAATAAAGTATATTGCAGTGTTTGTTAATAAGTAGTAGGAAGTGAAGTTGGGAACTATATAAAACTTTTCTTGGAACTTCTAGTAGCCCTTGAAAAAGTGAGTAACCTGTGGACACTAGCTGGAGTCTCCTGCTCCAAGATTCCTGTAGAGTTGTGGTCCTTCTTTTTCTTACCTTTCTTTGATACAATTAAGTCTTATTTTCCTTTTGTCTTTTGTGCCTTTCCCTTGTCTTGTGCTTTCTTTCCCACTCAGTTTTTGATGTTTCTAACTCCATCTTCTCTCTTTTCTGGAGCTACAGTAACTCATTCTTTTGGTATAGACCTTCTTAATGCATAGATCAGAAGGATTGAAATCATTCTGACTTCTGACAGAAGTATTCTGATGTAGCAAAGGCAATTATGTTAAAGTAGAATGGAGGGTTATCAATGTAGATTTCTCTTCCATTCTTAAATGAGGTAAAAAGAGTTTTAAAAGTTTTTGAGTGGAAGAATTTCATCAGAAAGGGAAATTAGGATGATGGCTTTAGTAACAGTGAGAATGAGAGGGAAGTTTGAGAGACAAGTGGTAACAAGAATACATGCTTTACAGTATCAGTATTTCAGATGTGGAATGATGAGTTCTTGACTTTGGATAATTGTAGGGAAAGAAAAAAGGAGGAAATAGATCTGAGGAATTTGGGAAAATATAATAATTAGGACTTAACAACTAATTGGTTATAATGCATGAGGTAAAGAGAAGAGCCAACAATGCCTGACTAGTAAATAAAAGCATAAGCTACTTAAAACAGTGTGGATAGCAATTCTATAACTAACCAATGAATCATCTTTAAAGGTCATGAGTAGAAATAAAATCAAAGAAGCAAAGAATCCATAGTCATAAAGGGGAATATAAGTCTAGATTTTAATCATTCAGGTAGTATAGTTGACAGAGAACTATATCTGGAATTAGGAATAACTAAATTAGAATCTTGTCTCAAACACTTACTAGTTTTCTCAACTATAAAATGAAGATTGAGATAGTACCCAATTCAAAATGTTATTGTGATAATCAAAAGAAATGATAGGTGTAAAAATCCTGTGTAAATGCCAATTATTAGTTTCAATTGAAAGTGAGATTCTAATCCTAATGAATCATAAAGATAGAGTAGAATTGGAGTTCATACAAACTACAGGATTGGAGAAGCTACAGAGTAAGATTTCAGTGTAGATACTGAAATGTCTATGTAGGAAGGGAAGAATGAAAAAGCTGTTGTGTTGAAGTTTGTACCTGCTTTAGTGTAAATCTCAAATATTTATAGTGGCTCCAATGAGCAGTTTTCTCTTTCCTTCTAAGGGGATTCTCCTGATTGAGGGTAAGCCTTTTTATACAGAAAAAAATAAATCTTAGGTGAAGATGTGAGAGGAAGTATAGCAGTGATTTCCAAAGTGGGTGCCACCACCCCCTAGTGGGTGCTACAGCGATCCAGGGTGGCGGTGATGGCCACAGGTGCATTTATCTTTCCTATTAATTGCTATTACATTTTTTTAAAAATTAATTTCCAGGGGGCTAAGTAATATTTTTTCTGGAAAGGGGGTGGTAGGCCAAAAAAGTCTGGGAACCACTGGTGTAGAGAGTCAGACTTTAAACCAGAAGCCTGTATTAATGTCCCACTTCTCAAAACATATTACTTGTATGGACCTAGACAAATCATTTGATTTTTTAGTGCTTCAGATAACTATATGTAGTTCTTATAAATTCTGAAAGTCCTTATTCCAATTCCCATTCTCACAGATAAAATAATTAGTCCTAAATCAAGGCCCTGTTTCTCCCTTAAGTTATAGGGGTGCCCCAGAAGAGTTAGGAGTCAGTCAACAAACACTTAAGGGCTACTATGTTGGGAGCCAATCGGAAATATAGGGTCTTTGATAGAGCCTTTTATCTGGATTCCCATCACTACTATGTGCCAATCCATCATCTTACCTTTTCATCTCTAAGCCACTAAAGAGCAGAAAAGGCACAAAATTTCATTGCTAGAGGGGGGTTCTTCATTGTGAGTTTCCTAAGTCAGTGAAAATACAAGTCTAGTCCCTATCTTTTTGGAGAGGTTGGTGTTTTGTGGCAGAAGGATAATCTCTCTCTAAAGGTATTCTTGCTTAAAAGTTCCTTATATTTATTGGAAACATACATGAATATACTTTTAATAAGAAATTTCTTAAATGTCCCCACTATATAACACATCCTGCCTCAAAATGAATGTATAATATGAATATTTCATATTTATCAGGACATTTTAAAATCACTTTATTGTACTATTTTATAATCTTGATGAATTCCCAAGCACTGAGAGCAGTGTATGATACATTTCCAGAAAGCTCAGGTTCAAGGTTTGGTCTAGAAATTATATGAAAATGCAAAAAAGGGAGAAGCCAGGCCTTAGATGTGGCCTGAGACAACAGTGACCTAGGGAAGACTATCAGGACCAAGTAGCACCTATTGTGCTCATAAACAGTACTCTAACAACTTCCTCTTTCGATTGTCTCCCAAACTTTTCTTTCACTTAGAAGTATATTCTCCACTACTCAAAGACAAATGGATGCTTAGTTGGGAATAACCCATTTGTTCATAAAGAAATGCAACGTGAGGCCTAAAAATAAAAACGAATTCTTTCTGGAGAGAGCACTTTTCCTCTCCTTGAAAATAATTTTGGATAAGTGGTCTGCACAGCAAGTCTCTGGATAGTCTTAATCAGGATGACTGATTGCACAAAAACAGTCTTTTTCAGGAGTGAGTTGTTTGAGTGAACACAAAGATGGTTGTTCATTCATTATTAGAAGGAAGAAGCAAGGTTAAAACTGTTCACTACAGAAAGACCCATTTTCTATTAGATCTACTCTTTTCAAATAATTCTGGAATAAGGCGAATCTGAAATGCTTCTCTTGAAGTAACACACACACACACACAAATGATTCATGTTTCCTAATAGGTCCGAAGTCTTAAGATTCGAAGAAGTCTTGGATATAATATCTTACACACCATGGAAAGATGAAGTACCAAGAAGCAATCAAGGTCAAACCAGGATTCAGTTTGTTTGAGGAGTTACCTTAACTTCTCTAAATTTTAAAAATGGTAGGAATAAAGTGATAAGATCATAAATTTAAAGTTGGAAGATACTTTAATCTATTCATTCAACTTAGGCCTAGAGATGTCAGGTGTGTGAACCAGAGTATTATTTGCAGTAAATAGGATTTGAGCCCAAGTCACCCTCTAAATCCAGTGCTTTTCCATCATTTCTTTTTAAATTACCCTTTGTTAATTGATTAATTTATTAATTGATATATAGATATTTGTTTTCATATTGTCTTCCCCATTAGATTGTAAGCTCTTTGGGGGCAGGAACCCTTTTGCTACATTTTTTTGGTATTTCCATTGTTTAACACAATGCCTGAAATATTAATGACATAATTAATAATATAATATTAATAATATAACAATTAATAAATGTTTGATGATTGATTAATATTGTGCTGGCTTTCCATCCATCATGCTAACTCTAACTCAAATAGAGAAATTAGCATAATATTTTTTGTGTTTTTACAATATAGACACAGTTACTGGAAATATCATTAACTTGATTTATCATGTTAGTTACAAAAGAGTAAAGAGGTTTTATTTTTTAAAAGCAATTCATTGTCAAGGACACAAAAGTACTTACACAAAATGAAAGATATATAGCCAATTTTTATATGTATATGAACATGTATGTGCTGTGTGTATGTATGTGTGGTATATATGTATATGTATGTATATATACCCAGTTCTTTAATATACAAATCATCACTTCTTTAGTGATATCAGAATGACAAAATACAATCTCCTAGAGTGTTGGGATTTTTTCATTCTTTGCTTTTATATCTCCAAGACAAAGAATGGTACCTGGACCACAACTGACATTTTACAAATACTTGATTGATTAACTAATAGGTTAATACTTGCAGGAACCTTGATTCCATCTGTATTGGTCTATTTTCCTTCAAAGCAGATGGCAATTTGTCTGAATCCTAAAAAATGGCTTAATGTGTACTGACTTTTTGACTTTTTGTGTATCCCCAATGCAAAACAGTGCTTAGCACATAGAGAGCATTTAATAAATGCTTATCAACTGACTGGCAGGAAAAAAAATGTGGTGACCTATGCTCCAGGGATAAGTACTTTTAGACTTATTGAAGCTGGTCCTCAAATGATAGGCAAAGGGTAAATACCTATGCTAAAAATCATTTTTGTTGCTTAAAAGCACAACATGTGACAATAAGGACATTGATTTGTAGTGTGATGACAGTCTCATCACTTTAGTAGTCATTATTATATGACATTAGTCACATCTCAGAGAGCATAAGTAGGGGCATTGAACAGAAATTATAGAGAATCATATTTAGGTTGGAAGCATGAAAAATTTTTAAGCATTTAGAGCCATGCCGACACAATACAGGCTGCCTTGGGGATTAGTGGTTTTCCTGCACTAAACGTCTTCAAACAGAGGCTGAGTGATTACTTTAGAGTGGTAGAGGATATTCATATTTAGATCTGGGATTTCCTTACCCTTCCTAATGAAGTCTGGCTTGTTTTTAGTTGAATTTCTTATCAGAATCTGTTTCTCTCAATTTTCTATGGAAAGGGACATTCCTGGCAATGCTGGATTTTTCTTTGAACCTATAGAGCAGAGATTCCCAAAGTGGGCGCCACTGCCCCCTGGTGAGTGCTAAAGTGATCCAGGAAGGCGGTGATGGCCACAGGTGCACTTGGGGGTGATGAATAACTGTAAGGGGGTGGCGATAGCATGTGACATGGGGCACTAGGTAATATTTTTTTCTGGAAAGGGCAGTAGGTCAAAAATGTTTGGGAACTACTGCTATAAAATTTTGTATTTAGACAGATGCCCTCTCTCATTAACTATGAGACTAACTAACAGCAAAAGCCCCTGGTAGCTATCCATCCACATAAGAAAATTAGAAATGTTTTACCTGCCCTGAGTTTACCTACATGCTCTAAGTTGCCTAGAAGATCTTCATCAGCATACAGAATTTCATGAGTTCATGATAGGTTCAAGGCAGTGAGGAGATTAAAAAAAAAGGGTGAGATGTTTAATATTTACCTGGAGAAGCAAGATACATTTGGGGTTAATCAGTGCTCTAAGTTATTCTCATTATATTTGTAGATAATACAGAGCTGAAAGGCATAGCTGATATTAACTAATAGAACTAAACTTTATTTTTTTGATTGACAGGCTATACTAATATTCTGAACTAAGTAAAAAAAAAAGCTTACTGGAGGCTAATTTAATAATGCTTTTGGGTAAAAAAAAATCCATTATGATAGTACTATGTTCGAGGTACCTCAAAATTTATATGAGATTCAATCTCAACATATGTCAGTTGTGTAATTTGACAGCCAACAAAGCTAATGCTGTATTTGACTGCATTAATAGAGATACAACATCTTGAACAAAGGAAATTATGGTCACAGCGTATTCTCTTATGGCAAAAAATATATATTCCAAAAATTCTATTCTAGTAAATCATTATATTTTAAGAGAAATATTGATAATTGACATGCATCTGGAGAAGAAAAACAAGACTGAGGAAGATTATAGAAACCATGTAACGACATTGCACCACCAAAAGAACTAAAGATGCTTAGCTTCAATAGAAGATGATTTGGATAGAAAAAATAATCTTAAAATATTTACAGTTTGTCACATGGAAGAGAGATTAGACTTGTTCAATATGTCCCCAGAGATCAAAACTAGAGTGAATATAAAGATACTGGAGCTCAGTATGAGAGAGAACTTTCTGAAAAGTATAGCTAAAAAGGAATGAATTGTATTGTGGGAAGTGAATTACCTGTTGATGGAAATATCCATGCATGGGATAAATTATCACCTTGCCATGGATACTATAGAGAAGACTCATATTAGAGATGAATTTGATTTTAGTTTGCCTCCATGGGTTCTTCCAACTTTTAAGATTTTAATTTGTGTGTATGTGTTTTAATTGGGGATTGAGATATTTTGCATTACTGAAAAATAAAAATAGAAAACATGTTTTCAGCCTCCTTTTCTCTAAAAATGTGGAGTTAACTTTGCAATCAAGAAGAAAAAAATGTCATTTTTTTCTTTAGAAGAGAAATTGTGAATGACAGATGGCCAGAGAAAGGAAGAAGAGATAAGAGAGACAAAGAAAATCTGCAAACATCTATTAAATCCTGGAAAACAGAGAATAACATGCATTAATTTCTGTTATTTATATATAAAAGAATCTGATGAGAACTTACTCATGTTTCCCTGTCAGTAAATAAATGGAGTATATTGCGTATGAACTGAAATTCAACAATGTAAATATAAATCAGAATTTTTTTTAGAATTTAGATCCATTTTGAATTTTAAAATATCTATTCAGATCTTTTTGAATTCAGTTCTATTATTTGTGATAGCAATGGAAATGGAACATGCCTTTTCATAATCTTTGAAAAGAACTTGAAATTATTTAGTCAAATTTCATCATTTTATAGATAGCATAAAGGCCTGGTCAAAGGTCACATTCCTTATTAGTGGCACAACTAGAATGAAAACCTATATTGTGCATCTAAGAAAAGAGTTCTTTTTCAACACTCCTTTTCCTCCTTTACTCTTATCTCATATCTATTGAATCATAATAAAAGTATCTTATTAAAGTAGATTTAGGATTCATGAGAGAGTTCTGGTAAAAACTGTGAAATTGTAGAAATTCAAAATAAAAATTTGGGTATTGTATCTTGTGCTCTTTTATGAAAAAAACAAACTAGTTAATCACCACCATCACTACTCCCAACCTCCTGACTTTAACACTTTCCTTATTTCCTAACTTTGTTTGGATACCCAGAAGCAAATAGGATGCATTATAGATTTAGAGCTTCGGAGACTTTAGAGACCTAGTCCTACTCCCTTATTTTTTTGGTAATGGATTTGAGGCTGATAGAGTTTAAGTGATTTGTCCAGCATCACATATCTAGAAGTGTCTGGGTACACCATCACAGAGGAGATGGATTTTTACCCAAGTAGAGGAAACACCAGACCCACTCTGTTTTAGAATGCCTTAGAGAAGAGGAACAGCAGTATGGGCAGCAATGGATGTGTAGTAGTGTAGTACCATCACTTCAGTAGCAGATCAGGCCATACGGCAAAGTCAGAAACACTTGAAGCCTGCCAACAATCCTTCAAATGAACAGAACAGAAATGCCTCAAAATGAATCCTGGAATGGCAAAACAAATAGAAGGGGAGAAGCAATGCTTTGGTCAGAACAGAGACAGTAAGGATAATTCATTCCACTGAGATTCAAGGAGATTTGCTTTGCTGAACAAGTCTCAGCAAGACTCAGACATGATAGAGCACAAGTAGCAGGAAAAAGAGCATGGCCAGCTCAGTCCAGGCTCAGCAGGGTAAGAGTAGAAATCAAGTAATACCAAACAAGCAGCAGAAGGAAAGTGGCGCCAAGTAGTCCAGATGGAATTGATGCTGGTTGTGACCTGACAAAGGCAATAGTAGGAGGAACTCAACTTAACAAGGTCCAGCCTCATCAGGACTGGGCAGAACCCAACTTGAACCAGTTCAACTGAACAGTTGCAAATTTCTAGAGAGCAGACCAGCCATGCCACCTCTTTAGAGTCCTCAGTTGGCGAGAGAGATAGCTGAGCCAATCCCAGGCACAGAGCAAACAAGGGAGAATCTCTCTCCACTACAGGAATGGAGCTAACCTTCAGGATACAAACAAAATCAAGGGGAAAAATTAACCCTCAAAAGAGCAAAAGACAGAGAAAAAGAGTAGCACTAGATATTTCAACAAGAGAAATGATCAGTGTAAAAGCCCAGACAAGTATCACAATACAAAAATGAAATAAAATGTGAAAGGATGTCAAGACCAAAACAAATCCCTGGAAGAGTTCTAAAAAAGAACAGAAAAATGAATAAGAAGTTTAATACAAAAACTAGAAAAGAGAATGATGGTAAAAGTCAATAACTAAGAACAAAAAATCACTGGAGAACGGTCTCCTAAAAAAAACCAAACAAACAAAATATGATACCTGAAACAGGAAAATAACTCCCTACAAAAGGAAGCACAAAATCTCAAAGAAGAAAATAGCTCTCTAAAAATTAGAATTGGACAAATGGAAGCAAATAAATTACAAGTCAACAGGAAACAATAAAAAAATTCAAATGAATGAAAAATGAGAGAAAAAAATTAAAAGCTTTCACTGAAAAAAAAAACTAACTTGGGAAATAGATGCAGGAGAAATAATCTAAGAATTGTTGGATTGCCTGAAAGTCATAGTCAAAAAAAGAACCTACACACTATATTGAAAGAAATTATTAGGGAAAATTGCCTTGATAATGTTAAACCAGAGGAGAAAGTAGGAATTCAAAGAATCCACTGATCACATCCTGAACAAAATCCCAAATTTAAAAATTCCAGGACTATTATAACCAAATTCCAGAACTTCTAAGTTAAGGAGAAAATACTATAAGTAACCAGAAAACAAAACAAAACAACTCAGACATCATGAAACCACAGTCTGGATTGCACAGGAGCTAGCAATTTCTATATTAAAAAATACTGGAAGTCATGGATTATGATATTCCACAAAGCAAAGTATCTAGGCCTATAATCAAGAATCACCTATAAGGTATAATTGGACATAAAATATCTAGAAAAAGAAATTGATATGTAATTAAATATATTGTAGGCTTTCCTGACTTCAAGGCATTACTGATGAAACTTGGAGATTAAAACAAAATTTGATCATCAAATTTGACACTCCAAGAAAAAATTAAATAGAAAAAACTCAAGGAAATCAATGGGGTTAAATCAATCATATCCCAACACAGGGAAATGATAACTAGGATACTTAAGATTTCTATAGTACAAGATATAATAACTAAAGTACTTAATATACTTACATAAAGGGAAACAAAGGGAAACTGATTACATTACTAGTAAGAAGGTGATAATTAAGTAACCTAAGACATGAAGTACCAAAGATACCTAAAGTACTTAATGATACTTAAGGTACTAAAGATTTAAGAACTTTATCACTATTAAGGGAATGAATAGGAACATACATAGATAAAGAAGAGGGAATAAGTTGAATATGATGGGATTGATATCCAAAAAAAATCATGGGATGAGAAAAAGTAATACTCTGGGAAAAGAAAAAAGAGGCAAAAAGTTGGGAGTAGATTCTCTCACATGAAGAGGCATGTAAGAATCAATACAGTGGAAGAGAAAATGGTGGACTGGTAGGCAATGCTTGAATCCTACTCTTGAATTGGCAGAAAAGTTAATAATGTCCATACTCAGATATAGGAATCTATCTTACTGAAGAAGTAAGAAAGGAAGGAAGACAAAAAAAGGAGGGAGGACAGGCAAAAGGGATGGGGAACTCAAAGAGGCAGGTGAATAGAAGCAAAAACATTTGTGAACAGGGAAAACCTGAAAGAAGAGAAAGAAAAGGACAATTAGAAGGGAGGGATTTAAACTTAGACCTCTCTAGTATACTAGCCAGATGCCTAAATTAAGGAATTTGGATGACTTTTTTAAATAATTTCAAAGATTGCAAGAATTTTTAGTTTGTCAATAGTGGTATTTGTGGGGGGGAGATGCAAAAAAAAGTTCATATAATCATACTGGCCATTTGTGTTATGTCAAGAGGATGTTATTGCTTCCATTCCTACTGCTTTTTGGTGGATTTTGTATAATTAGAAAGTGTTGTCAAGGCAGCAACAACTATAACATCTAAAAATTTCTATAATTTTTTTTAATTTCTCATATTTGTAGTTTTAATTTTTAGCAAGAGCAAAAGATTCCCAAATTGGGAAACAGGAGACCTGAGTTTTGGTCTTTGGTTTGCTAATTTTGGTAAGTCACTTAAATTCTGTCGCAAAGTCTTGAAACTATAAAAAGAACATACAATAATTTTGTAAGAGTCGTCCTATGGAGATCTGGAAATTTCTAGAGTTGGGGCTAATTCAGTGTAGTTTTTGTAGCAATGTAATTCTCTCATGGTGAAGTCTTTATAGTTTTACAGATGCTGACACGACATTATTTTATGAATTATATGCTTGTGGTGTTCTGATTAACTGAACATGATGAGTTAGAGAAAATTTCAGTTAAGTTCAAATTGATTTCATTTGAAATTGGTTGCTTTTATCAAGCATTTAAAGCTCTTACAAGCTGACATATTCTGTGAATAATATCGCTATTATTTTCATCTTAATGATAACTATTGACCATCAAAAATTGAGTAATTTTCATGATGGGTGAAAATCTTATTCAAAATATCTAAACTAGCTAGATAACATCATTCACATTCATATAATTCATATTCTTGAAATCCCAAAGAAATCATAGACAATTCTTGTGCAGTGTTATTAGGAAATTATGATTTTAAAGTAAAGCCAGAGCTGTCAGGGAAGACCTAAAAGTTCCAAGTATGGAATAGTGGTAAGAGAAGGGTGCTTTTGCTATATATGACTCTGGTAATGAATGGCAGTTAGGTTGCTTGGCTTAGCTGTCTGAGTGAAGACCTAGGAAAAGTGGATTGTCTCCAGCAAGAAATCATCTGTCCAGTGAGGAAGCTCAGGTTGGGCATTGAATTTAGTTCTATGTGGTGGACATGCAAACTAGTTAATCTCCCTGACTTTATTATCCTTTGGATTTAAATTGCTGTGATACCTGAGGTCCTGAGGAGCTGAGATTGGTGGAGCTGAAGAGGACTCATCAGTGAGAAATCCTTTACCCCTTCGGACCAGCCAAGCTTATTCTGACAGCCTGTGTTAGTGTTGGAGTGGAATGTCCCACCTATCAACCCCTTGAGAGCATCCATATCTAATTAGATGTAGTGTGACCTTTTCCCTTATTACCTACCCCTTAAACTTATCATTAAACTGTTTTCCATATGCTTCCTGTGTTTCCTCTACTCCAACAAGAGCCCACATTGAGTTACCTCTCCAAACCTGGTTTTCTTGGCTAGTGTGGTGGGCAGTTAAACTGACAACTGATGCTTACTCACCTTGTGTGTTTACTCTGCCACTCCCCATTCTCCACATCCCTTGTGTGGGTTTCCAGTGTATCTAGTTAGTCCTGTTACTTGTGGGGTTGTGAGTGTGGTCCTTGTTGTGTTTGGCACCCTTGACTGGCACTTTTTATGTCCCCTTTTGCTTATTTCAGCAGGCAGAACTATTGTTTACTTGCAAGAATGTTCAAGAATATATTGCTTGCTAAATAGATGTGGCAAAATATTCACAAATTTCTGGCAGTTTTAAAACTATCAGCATCTATAGACTAATTAATCAGGAATTAAATATTACCCATTTATAATATACTTGAAGAGGAAATCTGACCTTATATATCCTGAAAATGACAGAAATCTTACATGAATTACACTACCAGCGCAGGCCAGGATGGTTCTGACTATATATTATGTGTAAAATGTAAAGCAATTGTCCAGTGGTTTGGCTCATTGTATAGACAAAATATTTATTAAACTCCCAGTTGGTACAAAAATGAGGATGGCTACTAATTTAGATAAGAGTCAGTATCCAAAAAGCTTTCAAGAAGCAAATTTGAGGTTTCATGGACTACAAATACAATGTGAATCAGCAGTGTAACAAAGCAAACAGGCTGATAGAATTTTAGGTTGAAGGCAATGAGGCATAGTAGATACAGAATTGGCCTTGAAGCCAGGAAAACTTAGAATTCAATAACTGCCTTTCATGGATACCTATTAATTATATGTCTTTGGGAAAAGTTGTTAGACTTCTCAGGGATTGAGGCTATATGCCTGTGTGGCACTGGTAGGCCCAGTCTCTCTCCCCATTCCTAAGAGATGTACAATGTCTATAGAAAGGGAGGTTACCATGCCTGCCCTAATCAAATGAAATTTGCAATATTATAATTATATCTGGATAACACATTTTATAAGAAACAATGTCAAACTTGAATGTCTACAGAAAATTATTTGGAAGACTGAGAGTACTGGAAATCTTGGCATAAGAGCCATTAGAAAATTAATGAAAGGAAGAAGCTGAGGATGAGTGTATGTTATTTGAATGGCTTTTTACTCAAAGCCTTTCTATTTAGTCAAACCTGACAACTTTTGCTTTGTTCTTACCTTGTCCACCTCATTTGTCCCACTATCATTTCAAATTCAACATATCTAAAATCTAAATATATTTTATTACCTGCAAAAAAGACATACTGACTTTTTGAGGTCTGTCGATGGTTCTACCATATGCCTAGATAAGAGAATATTAAATTTGTGTGTATGTGTGGCAGACTTCTTTGTAAGTCTAGTAAACTTTATGGATCCTTTTTCAGTAAAAAGTTTATTTATAAAATAAAATGTGTAAGATTATAACAGAAAACAATTATATTAAAATACTCCCCAATTTAAAAATAAAGTGTTTGTTTAACCAGGAGTATGAATACATGACTTCTAGACTGACTAGAATGATGAATGAATTGGAAGTGAAAGAGGAGCTAGGTAGTAGACTAGAATCTTAAAATTTCTAAGCTTGTTATTAGCCTTTATTTAGCCCTCTTATCATTTCTCATTTACGAGTTGATCATTTTTACATTTTTCTTAAAATTAAGCAGGTTATATTTTTTGTAAATATTCATCAATTTCACTTAGACTGACAGTTTTGTTGGCATATAATTGGGCAAAAACCCCTTGTAATTGCTTTTATTTCATCCTCATTGATTGTACACTCACCTTTTTCATTTTTGATACTAGTAATTTGTTTTTTTTTAAATAAAATTAACCCAATCGTTTATTTTTTACACAAAAGCATCTGCTAATTTTTACTACTGCAATTTTTTCTTACTTGTAATTTTATTAATATCTCCATGTTTTTCAGGATTTCCATTTTGTGTTTATTTGAGGATTTTTAATTTGTTCTTTTTAATTTTTTATATCCATCCTCAATTCATTGATCTGGACTTTCTTTTATTGATGTACATAGATATAAATTTAATTCCCCCCCAAATATTGTTTTGACTGCATCTCACAAATTTTAGAATGTTATCTCATTGTTGTCATTCACTTTAATATAATTAATTATTTCTATGATTTTTCTTAGGCAATCATTTTATAGAGTAAGATTATTTAGCTTTCAATTACCTTTTAAATTTCTACTTTTTTTGACCATTTATTATATATAATTTTTATTGCATTAAGTTCTGAAAAGTATGCATTTAATATTTTTACATTCAGTTGTGAGGTTTTTATGACTTACATGATCAATTTTTTGGAGGGGTCATGTATAACTGAGAAAAGATATATCACTTTTTATTCCCATTCCATTTTCTCTAGAATTCTGTCATATCTAACTTTTCTAAGATTCTATTTATCTCCTTAAATCTTTTCTTATTTATATCAAGGATAGATTTATCTAGAATTGAGAGAATGTTGTGGTTCAGCAGTTGTAAAATGTTTTCTGTCAATTTCCTCCTGCAATTCATTTAAGTTTTCCTTCAAGATGGTGGATATTATACCATTTGGTTCATATATGTTTAGTTTTGATATTATGTCATTGTCTTTGGTATCTTTTAGCAAAATGTAGTTTACCTGATTATATTTTTAAATTAGGTGTATTTTTGCTTTTTATTTGCCTAAAATTCTGATTGCTATGCATGCATTTTTTACATCAGCTGAGGCATAATAGATTCTGCTTTAGCCCATTATTTGAATTCTGTGTGTGTCTCTAGGTGTTTCCTGAAAACAACATTATATTGGATTCTGGTTTCGAATTCATTCTGCTATCCACTTCCATTTCATGAGTTATTTCATTTACATTAACAATTTTAATTATAAATTTATTTCTCTCTTTCTTCCATTTATCCTTCTCTCTCATTTTATATTCTCTTTCCTCTAGCCTGTTTTGCTTCTGGCCACTGCCTCTTTTAATCTGTCCTTCCATTTATCACTGCTCCCATTTTCTTTTATCCTCTTTCCCTCCTACTTCCCTCACTGGGTAAGATATTTTTATTACCAATTGTGTGTGTGTGTGTGTGTGTGTGTGTGTGTGTGTGTGTGTGTGTGTGTGTGCATGTGTGTGTGAGTATTTCTCTTCTCTCTCTTTCTTTGAATAAATTTAAATATGAGTAAGGTTTAAGCAGTACCCACCCCCACCATTTCTCCCTACACCATACAATTTCCTTTTTGTGTGCCTCTTTTATGTGAAATAATTTTCCCAATTCTTCCTTTCCCTTCCTCCTTCTCCCAGAGCATTTTTCCTATTTGCCTATCATTTTTTTACATAATCTCAACATAATTGACTCACACCCACTTTTTGAATCATTTTTAACTCTCCTACTCATGATAAATTTCTTGGAAGATACATGCATCATTTTCTCTTATAGAAAACTAAATGGTTTCACTTTCTAAAGTACTTTACGATTTCTTTTTCATATTTACCTTTTAATACTTCTCTTGAGTCTTGTATTTGAAAGTCACATTTTCTATTCAATTCTGGCCTTGTTATCAGGGATGCTTGAAAGTACTCTATTTCATTAAATATCGTTTTTAATTTAAAAGGTTATAGTCTGTTTTCATGGATAAGTTATTCTTGGTTTTAATCCCAGTTCTTTTGCCTTCTCTTATGTCATATTTTAAGCTTCTTTTCCTTTAACCTGGTATTGGCTAAATTTTGAATGATCCTGATTGTGACTTTATAACATGTGAATGGTATCTTTCTTGTTGTGTGAAGTGTTTTCTCTTTGACCTGGAAGCTGTGGAATTTAGTTATAATATTACTGGGTTTTAGTTTTGGGATCTTCTTCAAGTGATATTGGTGGATTCTTCCAATTTTTATTTTATCCTTTGATTCTAGACTATCAAGATAGTTTTCCATAACAATTTCTCAGAATATGATACTTCAACTTTCTTTGATCATGACTTTCAGATAATTTGATAATTCTTAAAATTTCTCCTTAACCCCTTTTTCTGATAAGTTGTTTAAGCAATCAGATATTTCATTTTCCTCTTTTAAAAACTATTTTTACCTTATTGTTCCTGAATATTTCATTGAGTTTTCATTTGCTCAATCCTAACTTTAAAAAATCATTTTCTTCATGAAATTTTTTACTTCTTTTCCCACAAATGTTAGTGCTTTTCTACATTAGAATTGCAACTAGAGGCCTTGCTCCTTTGTGATTTATCACGGGTTTCCTTCTGACCTGAAACTGTGACCCAGAATTGAGAATGGGCAAAAGAGTTGGCACAGGGCTTAGTCTTATAATAGTGACAGCAAAGAGTTCCCTATATTATCTTTCTGAGTAGTTATGGTCCTTCTCACTATCTCTGGGCTAAGAGCTCCTGAATGTGTTGCTGTTGCTGCCACAGCTGCCTCTAAAGCCCACTACTAGTGATCTTGCCATATGATCTTCAATCTGGCACCCGGCATAGTGTTATATACCTGTTCTTCCAACTTTCTAAATTGGCTTAGGCTGGGAAAATGTGTCTGTTGCTTCTGAATTTGATGTGAGGTTTTATTTTAAAGTTGTTTGAAGGGGAATGTTGATAGAATTAAACTGAGTTACTTCATCTACTCTGCCATCTTGGCTCTTCCATAGATGTTATAGCAGAAAATTTTAAAAACCTCTATACCAGTGATGGGTCAACTACAGCCTGCAGGCCAGATGCAGCCCCCTGAAATGTTCTGTCTGGCTGTGCAACGTTATTCCTAATCTGACAAATACAACAAGTAGGTTACAATACAATGAAACTTTGAAAGAGTTGCCTTAGAAACAGACTGACAGATGAGCATTTCCTTCTTTAAAAAGTTTGCCCATCATTGTTCTATACTCATTGGCTCTAATTCTATACCTTCTACTCAGTTTTCATACTTTCATAATATTTTGTATAGTATTACTCTATAGCTCAATCCAATGGCCTTTTCTCATTTTCCTTGATCATTTTGCAAATTTTGACCTCACCATCCTTTTCTACTATATATTCCTTCCTTCTTGGGTTTCCATGACAGTGCTTTGTTTGTATTTCCTGGACATTTTGCTACTTCTTTTAGTTTTCTTTGCTGGATTATTGTATATCCTGCATCACTTTTTTTATTTTTTACATTTTTAAACCCTTAACTTCTGTGCATTGGTTCCTAGGTGGAAGAGTGGCAAGGGTGGGCAATGGGGGTCAAGTGACTTGCCCAGGGTCACACAGCTAGGAAGTGTCTGAAGCTGGATTTGAACCTAGGACCTCCCGTCTCTAGGCCTGACTCTCAATCCACTGAGCTACCCAGCTGCCCCTCCTGCATCACTTTTATTATTGTCCCCAAAGTCTCTGTTTTCCCCTCTCAATACCAGAAGTTCTTTACCTTGCCTCCACTGATGCAAAAGTTGTCTATGGAAAGATTTCAGGAAGCTTATGAACCTGGTTTTCTAATATTTTGATAAATAATTTTCAACACAATTAGTTTTTTTTTGTCATCTGATTGCATTGTATGTACCTAAAACCATTATTCTAAGAAGTCCACAGTGTTCTTCATACAGCCTAAAGGTCTTTCACAAGCACACACACACACATACACATATTTTAGGACTTTTACCCTACACTCATTTCCATACTGTTTTCATTCATTTCCATGAGTTCAATTTATAAACAAATTACTAAAATTTCCGTGTTTCTATCTCCATCTAAGACATACAGTGAATAGAGTGCTGGGCCTCACATCAGAAAAACCTGAGTTCAAATGCCATCTCAGATACTGTAATAGAGAATTAATAACATTGCCATGTTTGCTTGGCGCAACCTATCAGTTGCCCTGGTTGGAATGTTGACCGTGGCATGAGCCACAGGGCAAGTGCCAACTGCTAGTTGGACCCAGGGTATATAAAACCCTGGAGACCCAGGGCTTAGGTGGTTTTGCTCTTTCCCTACTTCTCTTCTTACCTTCACTTCTACTCCTTGGGGATCCAGGGTGGCCGGGAGGAGGAACATGGGATCTTAGTTTCCTAGGCTAGGTAGGTTTAGGATAACTTTGCTGACACAGAAGTAACATCAATTAGATATACCCTATCAAGAAGTTGCTCTATATTACCATAAAGAGATCATTTATTTCTGTCCCAGGGCTGGTCCCTTGGGATAGCTAAAGATCATAGCAAGGAGTTCATCAACAAACTGAACTTAGATCAAGAAGACAGTACTAGACTAAATTCATGGGTTTCCTAACCCACTCTCCAATGCCTTTTCCCTAATCAACTTTTCAAATAAACCTTAGTTTAACTTATGAACTAGTGGCTCCTACCTTCAACTCAGATCTAAGTAGACTGGTGTTCAAGATTCTAGGAGGGTGGCAGAGTAACTCCATACTGTTAGACAGGAAGCAACACACTTTCCTTCCTGTCTAATCTCATTGTCATCCAATAGGAGTTACTTCCTCAGCCAAGTTAGAGGCTAAAAGATAATCTTCTTAAGGGGGATTCAATCCTTGCTAAGGGAAATTACATCAATCCCTTGGCTGGTTTAGGCACTGGATGCTTATCATTCCGACACCCAGCACCATCAGTAAACAGCTTGTGATTAAGTCATACTTGCTTTCTGACATTACCAATCTCCATAACTGATCCACCCATATACCCTCATTACAACACTTACTACCTTTGTAACCCTAGTCAAGTTACTAAACCACTCTCTGCCCCAATTTTCTCAACTTATAAAAGAGAGATTAATGAGAGCACCTACCTTCCAGGGTTATTGTAAAGATTAAATAAGGTAATATTTGTAAAATGCTTAGCAAAGTTTTGGCACAGAATGCACACTGATTATGTCTTTCCTTCCTTCCTGCCTGCTTCCATTCCTTATTTCCTTCCTTCCTTTTCTCCTACCTCCAATTTTAGTGAACTCCATTTCTTCATTAATAACTACCTACTAGATATCTCCAACTGGTTGTCAACATGTAAACCATAGCTATTTTCTCTGATAATGCATTCCATCCTCTAAACTTTAGCATTTTTGTTTAAGACACATCCTTTTAGTCCTTTGGATTCAGGAACCATAAATCATCTTCGACTCTTTCTTTTCCCTAAATCTATACATCTAATCAACTGCCAAGATTTGACAATTCTGTCTCCAGGACTGTTCTCACATCTAACCCCTTTTTCACCTATAAGTCTGATAACTGATAAGGTTCAAGGCATTTATTACCTCTTCCTGTGGTGCTCTTAGTCTCCTAAATCATTACTCTAATTTGTCTCTTCTCTTATCCAATCTGATCAATAAGATGTTGCCAAAATAATATTCCAAAAGGCAATAGTCTGAAAACATCCCAACTTGGCTTTTAACACTCCCCACAGTCTATTTCCTACCTTTCCACATTTACTTTATATTTTACTTTGTACATTATAGTCAAACTGATCTCAGTAATCACATATGCCATTCAGTTCAGTACTTTGGAATGTATTTATCTTCACCTGCTAACTTGAACTTGTCAATGGCAACCAAGTGGATCCCTTACTGTCTCTTTATTTAAATATCAACTTCCTTCTAGCTAACTTTATTCTGTTCTTTATAATACAAAGCTCCTCCTCTTTGTGAAAGAAAATAGGAACAAAATTAGAGTTAAGCAGCCCAACTATTGAGTTTTCCATCCATTAAAGAGAAGGGTTGTGCTAAGTCTCTTAACTTCCCAGGATAGCTAAAATAAATAACAAGAAAATAAAAATAAAAACCATAACAATACCCTCCCATTTTTTGTTCTAAGCTTTCTTAGAAGCCTCCTCACCCTAGAACTGCTATCATTTGCAGGAAGGAGGGTTGAGTGCATAAAGTTGAGCAATATTGAAAGTCTGAATCACTTGGGGTCTTACCCATTGGAGGAAATATTCACATAGATGAAGTCATAGATGCTTCAAAATGTAGAAGTATTGAAGAAAATTTCCATTGCAATATCTCATCCAAACTTCAGATAATTTTGGACTATAAGAGTAATAATAATAAAAATGGCATTTATAGCACATCTAATTTTTTGCAAAGCATTTTACTTGTTAACTTGTTTGATCCTCACAACATTCTTGTGAGAGGTAGTGCTATTATCACCATTTTTCAGATGAGGAAACTGAGTCTCACACAGGCTAAGTGACTTGATTAGGGCCACAACATCATTAAGTGACTGAGAAAATCAAAATCTATCCTGCATCTTTTATTATTGATGATATTTATAAATAATTGATTTTGTTCTATAACTGCTTTTGTCTTGTAAATGCTTAAATTATGGTTCTTTGTCTCTGAACTAGTTCAGAATTTAACTAGTCCTTTATGACTTAAGTTTAGACATCCAATTCTTCTGCTAATCACTCATCTTGCTTCAAGGAATTTTGCTAGCATGGGACTATGTGAGTATATTTGGGAGTTGTGTAATATCTTTAAGCCACCAAGCTATCATTCAAGAATGTCTGGTTTGCTCTCCTAAAGTCTACGCTTCTATCTTGTACCTGGATTCCAAAAATGAGCATTTCTTAGTCTGATGAGAGAAGTTGCTAGCCCTCATTACCAAACTTCCCATAAATCATGCTATTACCTATGCTTCAGCTCTATAACCAATTATGTTGCCTCTTATCCCATGATCTCATGGATCCTGTTCTGTTCTTTGTTTTCTTATCCCAAAAACTCTATTGAAAGGGAGTTGTCCTATTGCTCAGCTTCTTTGGGAGATTGTTCTAGCAGGATAAGGTGGCTTTTCATATACACTTGACCAAAAAAAAATTCTTCTATCTGGGAAGATCTTTCTATTTGCTGAAGAGCAGCTTTGGGACAGATGCACATGGAGCAGTGAGGAAAGAAGGGGACTCTGACCTACTGAGCCATATTAGTTGAATGAACCCTAGTGATCAATGAGGTGGCAGATCTTGCAATTATATTGCCCTCACATCCTTGCTCATGTTCTCTGACATGAAAGGAGGCAGGTCACTGACCCATTTATCAATAGGTAGCATGCCCCTGTTAATAAATGCCACATTGTTTGGAGATCTGCTTCAGGTTAAGCTTTCAATAAAATTTGATTGAAACATTCATGAGAGAGAATTTGAACTGAGGTTGTCAGGTTTCATCTTCTATTTGCTTCACCACTTATCTGACTAAGGGGATAAGCATTTATTGAGTGCCTATTATATAATATATGCTTTGCTAAGAACTTTACAAATAATATCTCATTTGATTCTCCCAACAACTCTAAGGACATAAAATTATTATTCCCATTTTATACTTGGGGAAACTGAGGCAGAAAGAGGCTAAGTGATTTGCCCAGCATCACATAACTAAAGTCAGCATTTATTGCCATATTTTACCTTGCATCTTCCTGACTCAAGACCCAATATTTCACTTTCTGCTCTATCTGGTTGCCTTTAAGGTCAGGTTGTTTTTTTTTTTAACTTATGTAAATGAGGAGTAAGAGATTTAGTAAGTTTAAGTGATTTTCTCACCATCTCACAGTAGATTCCTGATCAATATAGGTTTAGAGTTATTTAAAGGTATGGGTTTGGAAATAATTTTACTCCTTATTCCTTCTAAATACCTTGACTTGATGTAATCTTTCAATAGCCACATGTATTACTATTTCTTTTCAATATATTATTCAGAAGTGGGATGTTTAATGTTGCCTCATTTAAAAAATGACAATTATTTAATGAGATCAAACTGTAAAATATGGGATGAGTTATTTATAAGTACTTTATCTAAATGCACCCACTATCTATTACTCAGAGATAAGAAATTGAATTAAGATGCAGGATAGATGTAAGTTAAGCTTAGAGGAGACAGTGTTAGATTGTAATAAAACTTCTTTAAGTAAGACCTTTTGATAAATATAACTGTTCAGAGATGGCTAATCCCTTCCTATAACTTGCCATTTTCACCCTATTTATCAGACATGAATAATTCAGCCCAAGTATTACATATTTAAAAAAACTGAAAACAATAGTAAAACAGTTCACATTTCCATCATTCCTTGGGACAATTTTGGACTAATTCTAATTTTTGTGCTAAATATTAATAATGTTTATGAAAGGATTCAAGATGTCTAGTGATAAAGTTGCATTGGATGACAGATCTTTTGTTCTTTCTTTTTACTTTTTTTCCTTCTTTTCTTCCTTCTTTCCTTCCTTTCTGTTTCTTTTCTTACAAAATACAGCTAACTAATGAATCTTATATGTATAAAGAAAGTTAACCTTGAAGATAATGAACTTTTATAATTGGGATCATATATGTAATTCAGAAATTTTCTATATCCCATTCTCTCCTTTGAGGAATGACAAAATAAGAAAAAAATACAAAAAACAGGTAAATAGGATTTCATATTTGAAAGCCACTGGGCATAATTTTTATTCTTTCTTTACTTACAAAATTTATTTTCAAGACTCATAACATTATCCATCAACTATTAGTGTAATAATCCACCAGTCATTTCTCTTTAATTGCCACTTAGACAGTTTTAAATTCATTTAAAACTCAATTACATAAAATAAAAACTCAAAGAAGAGCTTTTTTTTGCTTAAGGTGAGTTTTGAGGTCAAGTATTATAGAAAAAAAATGAAAGACCATGATTAGAGAAAGTTACTATAAATTCATATAAGTAATCCAAAGTTCATCATTCTTCAGAAATTCACCAGGTCAGTATTTTCCTCTGTAACAGTAATACTTGAATAAGCTGAGTTTTTTTTTTTTAATTTTAAACCCTTAACTTCTGTGTATTGACTTATAGGTGGAAGAGTGGTAAGGGTAGGCGATGGGGGTCAAGTGACTTGCCCAGGGTCACACAGCTGGGAAGTGTCTGAGACCGGGTTTGAACCTAGGACCTCCCGTCTCTAGGCCTGGCTCTCAATCCACTGAGCTACCCAGCTGCCCCCGATTAAGTTGTGTTTTAATGATTCTAAACAGACTTTATATAGGCATAATTTTATTACTTACTACATTTGAATATTGAATGATCCAAATATGTATAGTAAATAAGAAACTGAGAGAGCATTGGTACAAATTATAACAATTGAGGGTAAATTTTCCCCTTCACATTAAATTATTTTAATATCTAAGACAGTCATTTTAGTCTCAAAACACCAGAAATGTAAAAAGTTAGGCTTTTGTTTTAAGTGACTCATTTTATTTTTAGACTTCAGAATTTTCAATTCAATCTACAGAGACTTATTGGAAACCTTATAGGAAAGGCAGGATTTGATAGTTTTGAAAGTAATATATACTTGGAAACCAATATATTCCTGGAAACATCACACAAAGAGCTGTTCTAGAAGAAAGTGGTGTATTCCATGCATTAGTTTGTAAAATCTCAAAGTGAAAGATAATTACATCTTAAACAGTGAAGAAAATGACAAGGAAGTTCTGTGAGCTAGGAAGATATCCTCTCTGTTAATTTTTTTAAAAGCATAAATGGCATTACCTAATGTAGGATAGCAGTTTTATATAAATAATAAATTACAATTTGAGAAGAAGAATGTTTTAATATTTAAAGGATCTCCATTGTTTGTTTGTTTTTTGCAGTGGACATTACTGTAACTGGCTTAGATCGCTACCCCTTGATAACTTGTTAGAGAGTCTTCAAGATTCATCCAAAATACATCATTCTCTCTGACATAATGCAAGTGATTTTCTTATCCCACACTCAAAATGTTTTTCTAATTTGGTAATACATTCCAGACCTTCTCCCATATTGCCATTGCCTTCAGGAACCCATGCTCACATACACAATAGGATAAGCTGTTAGAGTAGATCATTAATGGAGGAACATTTTAAAAAAAACACAAAAAAGGAAAATAAAAACTTTTTTTTAGAGTGAAGGAATAAAAAAACTAATTGAGATGTAGATGAAATTTCTTGCTGAAGTTTTTGTTCTTTTTCAGGAAGGGTTGTTATCATATTAGTGTACAGATTGAAGAAATCCAAATTATGAGTTCTAGAGATAGTTCTGGTACAAATTGGATGTGTAAAGTTGGAAAAAACCTGTTGAATCATTTTGGGCCTCTATTCACTCTAAAATGAGAGGGTTAGATTATTTATAAGGTCATATCCATTTTAATAGTCCATTAAACCTAGAGAATATTTATCCAAGCATTCATTTTCTAAGTATAATCTGTTCTATTACACTATTTCCTTTAAGGGAATTACCTCAACCAAGCAATTAGTAATTATTTACAGATATTGAGAGGGGTCCAATGAAGGTAAATGAATAAGATCTATTTTTTTAGAAAGTACAGTTTTGAAAGGAAAAAAATACATTTTTTGCTTATTTGTATAACATATTAACTATGCAAATTCATAATCTCTAGGAAATGAGTATAGAAAACAAGATATTATGAAATACATGCTTCTCTTGAAGAATACCTAAAGATTAGCCCATTTAAATATGTACATTTTTATTATTCTTTTCAATTGTCTACTTCAGAACATCCAAAACAAGCTGTATACACACACACACACACACACACACACACATACACACTCACACCAACAGAGAGGCCAATTCTTTGAAGGTGATACAAATTAGACATCAGAATAGTTCCTATTCTCTATATGTCTATCATAAGGATGCCACTCAAAACAGTTAATTAATTGGGAAGCTACAGGTGACCACTTAACTAGAGAACCAAGTTTGAATCTGTAATGGATTTACTCTGGCTCAGTTTCTTCTATAAAACTGGGATAACAACATGCTATGAAGAATCCATATCATAAGGTTGTTTGGAGGATCAGACAAGGTAATGTATACAAATAATTCTGAAAATTGCATTTTATAACTGCTATTATTATTATCAATAAAGTAATTGGTAGGCATTGTGGTGAGGAAGATTATTATTAATAATTAATTAAAAGCTAATTAATTAATTATTATTAATAATCTTCCTCACAATAGCATGTTATTAGGAAATAGTTCTATGCCCACAGTCTACTAGGTGTTATGAATCCAAAGAAAATGGTGAAATTTTCCCTGTCCTTAAAGTTATTTACATTCTATTTGGGGACCTGTATAGGTATTAATAACAAAGCTGCTTTTTCACTCCCCTATCAGTTGGGGAAAAGGCAAAACTGGTGAGCAGATTTGTTTTGAAACCCTTATCTTCTGTTTTAATATCAATTCTAAGAAAGAAGAATAGAAAGGACTAGGAAACAGGGGTTAAATGACTTACCCAGGGTCACACAGTTGGAAGTGTTTGAGACTAGATTTGAAAGCAGGTCTTACTGACTGTAAGACTGGCTCCCTATATACTGTGCTACCTAGCTGCCTCTGGTTAGTAGATTTTTAAAACAATTGCTGTGGCCCTCTTGGG
The DNA here is from genome assembly GCF_016433145.1 of Gracilinanus agilis. Taxonomy (NCBI): domain Eukaryota; kingdom Metazoa; phylum Chordata; class Mammalia; order Didelphimorphia; family Didelphidae; genus Gracilinanus; species Gracilinanus agilis. The sequence goes on along the minus strand of NC_058132.1, from coordinate 178,744,924 downwards.
GAAATTATACTTTCATCTTCAGCACTGTAGATTTTAGCAAAATGATTCAATTTCTCCCCCTCTCTTTAAATTAAATAAAATTCTATCAGTCTCTTTTCCTTTTTAGTTTGGCTATGTAACACTTTTCATAATTAACTGCTGTGTGGTGTTAACTGTTGTGCTCTGCCAAATTTGCTTTCAACTACTATGTGTATTGCTGAGCATTTAGTATGGTCCTGGAAGCTTGATCAAATTCTTTAAGATGTAAATTGCTTGTTTCCTTGCCTCTGCACATCACATTTGCTGCTGTATAGTTAAATGAAGTACCAGAGATTTGCATTTTTTTAGACTAGCTATACCCTCAACAATTCTATCTGAATAATTCACACATGGTTTAATTAAAAAATCATAGGAGGCAGCTTTATTTCATAACTCAGCTGAATAGTGATCAACTTCTTAGCCCATCCTGAGGTGTTGGCTCAAAATCAGATGCTTTTCTTCACAGAGATTCTTTTTTCCCTGGAAACTCTTTCATGGAGTTTTACATTTGTCATCCTTTTTTAGAATTAACTAGCATAAAAAGGAATTAACTGGATCCTTCTCTCCTCTCCAGCCCAGAGACATAACTTCAGTTCTATCTATAAGGAAAAAATACCAGCACCACCATTTGTTAAGCAGAGGTCCATGGACTGTCTTGGAGCAGGGTGGCATAAAACTTAAGTAAGATGCTTTCTAGGAGCTTAACGTCTGGTAGGAGAGTAAAGAAGCAGCCTGGATGGTTATAATCAACAGTATTGCATGATAAATTAGATAATGGGTGAGAATTACAATTCAATTTAAAAGCAAACATTTATTAAACATTTATGTGCAAGGCACTGTGTTCAGGGTTAAGTGATCCAGACCAAAAACTTAACAGTATCTGCCCTCATGGACTTTGTATTACATTTATATATTGTGCCCCAAATTACTTAGTACAGTTTTAATCATTAATAGTTGGAGGAGATTACATGGGCCCCTTTGCTGGCTCTGGGAGCAAGACTCTTTTTGCATTGACCATAAGCAGATCCAAGTTGCCTTCCTGGGTCATAGCCTCAGGGTAAGAAGGAGCATTAGGATACAAAAAAAAAATAGTGGTTGTAGGGAATCAGGGGACCCTGGTCATAATTCCAAGGTAGAAAAGAGTACTTGTGGTTGCTCACAGACGAGACTACAGGATGGGAGAATATAAAACACATTTACCCTTAGATCATATCAACATCAACTTGGAAGAAGTGAAAACTCATAGATCTCCAGAGCCAGCTCTGAAGGAAGCTGTACAAAGAACTTGGAACAGTGATCTTCCACTATAGGTACAGAGTCTAACATTAACACTTTTTTTTAAAAGCTGGAAAACGAGCAAGCAACAAAAAAGGAAACAACATAGAAAGTGATTTTGGTGACAGGAAAGGTCAAAACACAAACCAAGAAGAAGACATCAAGTCAATAGTGTTGCATCCAACATCTCCAAGAAAAATATGAATTAGCTGTAAGCCCAGAAAGAATTAATAGAGGAGCTCAAAAAAAGGATTTTAAAAATCAAATAAGAAAGGTAAAAGAAAAAAATTGGGAAAAGAGATGAGAATGATGGAGGAAAATGAAGAGAAATGAATATTGTGCTCATATTCTAGAACCAGAAGGTAAAATAGAAATGAAAAGAATTCACCAATCACCTCCTGAAATAGATCTTAAAAAGAAGACTCCCAAGAATATTATAGCCAAATTCCAGAACTCCCAGGTCAAGGAGAAAGTATTGCAAGCCAACAAAGGGAAACAATTTAAATACCATGGAGCCATAGTCAAAATAACATGAGGTTAAGCAGCATCTAAATTAAAGGACTGAAGGGCCTGGTATATGATATTGCAAAAGGTAAAGAGTCAGAACTTCAACCAAGAATCACTTACCCAACAAAACTGAACTAATGATTCAGGGGAAAAAATGGATAGTCGGTGAAATAGAAAACTTCAAACATTCCTAATGTTTGATCAGAGCTGAATGAAAATTTTCAAATACAAGAATCAGAAAAAGTATAAATAGATAAATAAAGGAAAGAAAAATCAAAAGAAATTAAGATTGAACTATTTATATCCCTTCATGGGAAGATGATTCTTATAATTCCTAAGAACTTTATCATTATGATGGCAGTTAGAAGAAGTATAAATAGACAGAGGCCAACGGTGTAAGTTGAAAATAATGGGATGATATAAAAAAATTAAGTCATGAGAAAGAGGAATGCAATGGGAGGATATGGAAGCAAAAAATAAATAGGATAACTAATTACACATAAAAGGCATGAAAGAGTTTTTACAGTAGAGGGGAAGATGGAGGTGGAGGGGTGGGGAGCACATGAACCGCACTCTCATTAGAATTGTCCCCAAAAGTGAAGAACACATACAATCAATTGGGTATAGAAATCTTATTCAAAGGAAATTAGGAGGGGAAGGAGGTAAGAGAAGGGAGTGATAATATAAAAGAGGGCAAACTTAGGGATACAGTGGTCAAAAGCTAAATACTTTTGAGGATGGACAGAATCATAGGAGAGAGAAAAGGATAAATAAGGAGGAGGAGAAATAGGATGGAGAGTAATACATGATAATCATAATTGTAAAAAGTTATTAAAACTCTCTAACAAAGGCCTCATTTCCCAAATAAATAGAGAAATGAGTCTAATGTATAAGAATATGTCATTCTCCAATTGATAAGTAGTCAAAGGATGGGAACAGGCAGTTCTCAAAGTAATTAAAGTTCTTTATAATTATGTAAAAATGCTCTAAATCAGTATTAAGTAGAGAAATTCAAATTAAAACAATTCTGAGGTACCACACTACACCTATCAGGTTAGTTATTATGACAGAAAAGGAAAACGACAAAACCTGGAGATGATGTAGAAAATTTGAGGTATTAATGCACTGTTAGAAGAGTGGTGAACTGATAAAAACCAGTCTGGACAGCCTAAAGGCCTATAAAACAGTACATATCCTTTGACACAGCATTACCATTACTAGGTTCATATCCCAAAGATTAAAAATAAGTAAATACAAAGGGGGAGGGGCCAAAAGGTACAAACATAATTAAATCAGTTCTCTTTGTGGGATAAAGGATTGGAAAGTGGGAGATATGAATGAAATGGAGTATGACTAAGTTATAAGTATATGACCAATGGAATTCTATTCTATGAGAAATGAAAAGCAGGAAGAGCTCAGAAAAAAATGCAAAGACTTACATGAACTGAAGCAGAGTGAAATAAGCAGAAACAGGAGAATATTGTACACAGTAACAGCAATACTGAAGGAAGAACAACTGAGTAACTTAGCTATTCTCATCAATGTAAGGATCCAAAAAATCCCAAAGGACTCACAATAAAAATACCATCTGCTTTCAGATAAAGAACTGATGGAACCTAAATATGGACGAAGCAAACTTTTTTTCCACTTTATTATGTTTTTAAAGCTTCCTTCCATAAAAGGATTAATATGGGAAAATGTTTTAGTGATTGCATATTTAAAATATATATTAAATTGCTTCCCATCTGGGATGGGGTGGAAAGTGGGAGGGAAGGACAGAATTTGAGACTTGAAATTATTTTTTATGTGTTGGAAACAATTTTTATATGCAAGCAGGAAAAATGAATTAAAAAAAAAGATTAGGAGACTCTCCCTACCAATGTAAGTTGGAACCTCTGAGAGCTGCCTAAAGAATTGAGAGGCTAAGTGATTCAGGATCACCAAAATGTGTCAAAGGAGTGCCTTATCTAAGACTTGGCTCTAAGGCAAGTTCTCTAATCATCATTCTACTTGTCATATTGTTCTTTACAATTTATAAAATATTAATTCACCATTTTTGAAGTAAGGAAACATGGTTTAAGGATATTTTGACTTACCCCAAATCACAGATAATAAATGAAATATGTAGAGCATGAGCCAACTTGAGCCCAAGTCTTCTGACTCCAAATAGCATTCATTCATGTTGCTATTGCCTCAAGCAATATAATGTAGCCCTTCAGGATTCACCTAACCTTTGCTCTCTTGATTCTCTTTTTTTATTATTTAGAATATTTTTCCATGGTTACATGATTCATGTTTCCCACCCCACTTTCCCTCCCCACTCTTGGAGCTGACAAACCATTCCACTGGCTTATAAATGTATCATTATTCAAAACCTATTTCCATGTTATTCATATTAGCAGTAGAGTGATCTTTTAACAACAGAACCCTAATCATATCCACATCGAACTACATGACTGATCATATGTTTTTCTTCTTTGTTTCTGTTCCCACAGTTCTTTCTCTGGATTTGGATAGCATTCTTTCTCCTAATTGCCTCTGACTCATTGCATTGCTGCTAGTAGAAAAGTCTGTTATATTCTATTTTACCACAGTGTATCAGTCTCTGTGTACAATGTTCTCTTGGTTTTGTTCCTTTCACTCTGTATCAATTCCTGGAGATATTTCCAAATCACATGAAATTCCTCCAGTTCATTATTCCTTTCAGTGTAATAGTATTCCATCACCACCAGATACCACAATTTATTCAGCCATTCCCCAATTGACAGGCATACCCTTGTTTTCCAGTTTTTTGCCACGACAAAGAGTATGGCTATAAATATTTTTGTACAAGTATTTTTTCTCTGTTATCAATTTGGGGTACAAACCCAGCAGTTATATGGCTGGATCAAAAACAGGAAGTCTTTTAAAGTCCTTTGGGCATAATTCCAAATTGCCTTCCAGAATGGTTGGATCAATTCACAACTCTACCAGCAGTGTATTAGTGTCCCAATTTTGCCACATCCTCTCCAACATTTTTTATTTTCATTTACTTTTATATTACACAGTCTGCTATTTATGAGGTGGTACCTCAGAGTTTTTTATTTGCTTTTTTCTAATTATGAGAGATTTAGAACATGGTTTCATGTGTTTATTGATAGCTTTGATTTCTTTATCTGAAAACTGCCTATTCATGTCCCTTGCTCATTCATTAATTGGGGGATGGCTTGATTTTTTGTACAATTAACAATTTTTTTACATATTTGGGAGATTAAACCTTTTCAGAGAGTTTTGTTATAAAAATGTTTTCCCAATTTGTTGCTTTCCTTCTAATTTTGGTTGCATTGGTTGTTTGTATAAAACCTTTAATTTGATTCTGACCAATCATCCCCTCCCCACAAGAGACTTCAAATCTTCCCTTTTGCCTGTTAGGGAAAAAACAAAACAAAAAACAAAACAAAACATAAAACACAAAACACAAGTTAAAAAAATCTTCTGTTTGACTTTTAAAGCCCTTCAAAATCTGCCTCCAGTTGATCTTTCCAGGCTCACTGAATATTATTATTTTTATGCGCTCTATGTTTTTGTCTAACAGACTTACTTGTTCCATGTATAAGTCATCCCCTCTCCCAACTTCATTTCTTTACTTAGACTGCCCCTTTTGACTGGGATGTACTCCATTTTCAGTTTTCCCTTTGGAGAAGATTTCTCGGGAGGCTCAAATTAAGTGTTACCATCTACATGAAGACTATCTTGATTCAATTCCTCACTATCCTTCAGTTTGTTCCTGTCTTAGCTCAACCAAAAGTTTACTTTGTAAAATTTTGATATGTTTGCCCAATTGAATTCAAATTCCTTGAGAACAAAGACCGTTTTCATTTTTATCTTTGTAAGCCCAGCACCTCTCACAATGTCTAGCATATAGTAGGTGATTGGATAAGAAAAATGAGCAGACCCATTTTTTTTAGAAATGAAAATGAAAAGAGAATGGATTTATAGTGTAGGGCCATGAAAGTAAGTAGGGAATGAGTAGAACATAGAAAGTGTTGATGGTTATACAAAGGAGTATCTATTTGATAAAGATTATTTTTGAATGGAGGATAGAGTATTGAAGTCAGCTAGGAGTCTATTAACAAAATACAGCCAAGAGTATTGATTGAGCTAATAATTGATTGAAGACATTATCCCTGGCATTGGTGAGAAAGAAGTATAATACAATTGGAGATTCTTTTTTATAAAATGGCTTTCATAGAAAAAGTTACCCTCAGTTTTAAAAAGAATCTATATGGTACAAATGAACAGTGAAAGATCATTGAGTAAAGTGGCAGAGTGTATCTGTAGGACATGGAATTCTTTTAGAAATGTTTTATGTTATTACAAAGGTCCCTAGCATTACAACACTTTGGGTTTTAAATTCTTGCTTCCTTGTGAATATTCTCAATGCAAAGCCAGATCCACAGAAAACATTGCCAAAGTTTATCTGCCACTGGAGTCGTGTCTGTTCTGTAATGTCAAAGATATTATGGTAAAGACAAATTTTAGAGACCAGGAAGCACATGCCAAGCAGAAAGTGAAAGGGAGAAACAGAGGCAGCAGTTACTATAGAAACTGCACCATAAATTTTCCTATTTCCACTTACTATGCTATTGCCAACAGTCTGGCATTAGGAAGACAACCAGGGGCAGCTGCCTCTTGGAGCACAGGCTGGCAAAGTACTTGTGACAGCTGCACAAACATTAGACGACAATGAAAAGTGTTTTGCCTCCTGCACCTCTGCTCTCCCTATTTAACAATGGGAAACTATACATCAGAAAAAAAATTGGCCACCTTACCTGCTCTAGCCAAATGGAACTAAAGTCATACTTTCTATTGTTTAAAGACACTCTTTTGTAGTTAGCTCAATGGAAACAAGTGAACTGAATGCTGCTAATTAATGTCATGGAAGAAGCACCATTTTATTATCAGAAAATGAGCTAGCACATTAGCATTTCGTGAGAGACAAATATTTGGTGCAAATCCAAAGTAAAGTTATAAGCCAAAAAGATCTAGTATTTTATACTTGTCAACTTCTCTGGGTTTAATTCACCTTATTCATAAAAATAATGTTTTCTGAGATCTTTTCCATTTCTTATATTCTATGATTCTTAATATTGTTTTCCATGTGTAACCATCGGCAAAATACATCTCCATGAAAGGCATGCCAGAGTTGTAATTAATGCTTGGGTATGTCACTAATATCTCTTTATTCCTTCTTAATTGATGGTTTGGCCACACAGGGGCAAATTAAGCTGACCATACGTTTGGGCATCCCAGAGCTCTAATCACATAAACTGCTTGTTGGATTGTTACATTTTCATGTTCTCCTAGCAACTCAAATTCAACATAAAATAAAATTTAGCTGCCCTCTTTTGCATTTCCTTCCCTCTAATTGCTACATTTCTCTTAATGACACTATACTACTGTCATCCTATTCACTCAGCTTCACAGCCCTGAAGTCATTTTTGACTGTATTCCTTCTCACCCAAGAAGTCCAAATCAATTTCCAAATCATATCAATATTCCTTTTAATTTTTTAAATTGCCCCTCATAAGTCCAAATGCCAGAACCCTAAATTTAGGCTCAAACCTTTTCAGACTTATTCATTCCATTATTTATTGTTTGTTTTTTGCAAAAATACTCTTAAATTGACTTCCTATTATCTAGACTTTCCCTCCCCTAAACCATATAGCACATTATTCCTTGAGTAATTTTCCTAACACACTACTATGATCATGTTATGTCTATTCAAAATATTTCTATTGCTTCTCAAAGCCTACTAAACAAAGTATAGATTCACAACTCTGGCACACAAGATCCTTCACTGTCTGGCTATAACCCACCTGGCTAGCTTTATCTCATGCTATTCCCATTCAGACTTTTTATATTCCAGCCAAATTGGCCCATTCTCTATTCCCTATTGTTGTCCAGCCATCTTTTATTTAGATGTTCTCATTCTATCTGCTATGCTTTAAAAAATTTCTCTCCTTTCTATGCCTGAACACACACACACACACACACACACACACACACACACACACACACACCACACCACACCACACGCACACGCACGCGCACACACACACGCACCACTGTTAACTAACTAACTCTCACTTCCATCAAGGCTAAATCAAAGCTCTATTCTTTGTGAAGTTTTCCTTATCAACCCCTGCCCCTGTAAATTAATATTTTCCTCCTCAAATTTCCGAATCAATTTCTCTTAATCAAATGTATCTCTCTCTTTTTTAATGGTTATTTGTATATTATCTTTCCCACCATCTGAATGAGTTCCTCTGAAGGTTTGTTGTTTCAATCTGAAGATTTCTTTCATTTCTCTGAGTGCCCTATATAGAGGGGATGTCTAATTATTCTAATGAGTAAAGATATAGTTTAATTTGATCACATGCTTCATGTGAACATGGGATAAATCTTGGTAGATATAAGGGACAAATGAAGTGATAACACATACCTAGTGAGGACTTTAACAGGATTGTTGATGTAGTCCAAGCACTTTTAGACACTGGGAAGATATCAACTGAGACATGGAATTAACATGATAAAATCTTGCAGATGTGTTTTCCAAATCATGAATATGGGCACAGAGATTGTTCTCCATGAATGAAGGTTCTCATCCTGATTTCCAGCTGTAAACAGGAAGATTCTTGTTCTTCCCAATGACACTACTGAGAATGCTTCCTACCCTTACGTTGTTGGTTTTCACATGAATTCCATTGAGAAACTAAAATAACAGCAACAGAAACCCTTTAGAATACAGGTTATTAACTTGAGGTCTGTGAAATTGGGCTTTTGTTTTTTTCTACTTTGATCAATAAGAACAAGTTAAGAACTCTTGCTTTAGTCCATCTTGACTCCAGCAATCTTATCCCGCATTTGGGAATGCAACAGTTTGGCCACTTACAAGGTTCAGAGGTTTCAAACAATTTGCCTAAGAACCTGCATTTCAAAGGCTAGTTCCAACAAAGATTCATTAGTAGCAATCTTTGTAATCTACAATTGAATAACATTATTTTTATACAGGTCGGTAATATCTGAAAGTCAATCAGTCCTATATTCCTTACCACCAGGGCACATGGCTATACAAGAAATGAAAAGGCTAGAATTTCTGGTTCCAGGAGCGAAAGAACCAACAAGGTTAGAGTGAAGCAATTGTCAAGAAAAGAACAACCTGAAAGGTAGATAGAGATATCTGGAGCACTGGGGTGAAAGGGGAACACAGCTAGCAGGAGGCTATAGCAAGGAATAAGGAGCAAGCCATAAGCAAGCCCCACTCCCACCCCACATGTACTGTTCCAGGTTCTGAACCTGAGTTCAAGCCAACATCCAGCAGTCCAAACCAATGGAAAACCTGTAAAATTCTAAGCAAACCTGCAGTAAGGTCTGGAATCCCAGCCCAGGGCAGTACATGCTGATCAGCCTGATTTGTGTGGGCCTAGAACAAGGCCAGGAGTTTAGAAAAAAGCAATTCAAAACCTATGGAGCTACAATCAGGATCACCGAGAACTTAGCAATTTCCACATTAAAGGATAAGAAGGCATGTAATATGATATTCAAGTAGATGAAAAATCTAGGTTTACAACCCAGAGTTACCTATCCAACAAAACTAAGTATTTTCTCTCAAGGGAAAAAAAATGGTCATTCCATAAGATAGAAGATTTCCAAGCATTCCTAAGGTGAAGACCAGACATAAACAGAAAATATGAAGTCCAAAAACAGAACCCAAGAGAAGCTTAAAAAAGTAAATAAGAAAGAGAAAATTTAAGGGACTCAATACGGTAAAATTGTATGTATTCCTATGTGGAAAAAGACTTTTTCCTTTAATATTCTTATTAGTAGTAGAACAGTTAGAAGGAGTATACTTAGACAGAGGGTGGGGAAGTAAGCTGATTATGATTATATGATATACAAAAAAATTAAGGAGTGAAAAAGAGGATTGCACTGAGAGAAACGGGAAGGGAGAGATGAAATGGGAAAAATTATAGGACATAAAGAGGCACTAAAAACTATTACAGTGGAGGGAAGGATGAGGGTAGTGATGGACAATGCTTAAACTTTACTCTCATCTTATCTGGTTCAGAGAGGAAATATCTATACTCATTGGGGCATAGAATCCTATCTTACCCTACAGACAAGTAGAAGGGGAATAGGACAAGGGAAGGGCGGGTGGTAATAGAAGGGAAGGGAGATAATAAAAAGGAAAACACTGGTTGGAGGAAAAGAATGAAAGGGAAAAGAACAAGATCAAAAAGGAAAAATATGATGGAGGGGAAGACACAGTTGGTAATCATAACTGTGGATGTGAATGGGATGAACTTACCCATAAAACAGAAGCAGATAGCAGAGTAGATTAAAAACCACAATCCTAATATATGTTGTTTACAAGAAACACATTTGAGGCAGGTAGACACACACAGAGTAAAGGTAAGAGGCTGGAGCAGAATGTATTGTTCCTCATCTAAAGTAAAGAAAGGAGGAGTAGCCATCAGCATCTCAAATATAAAGCAAAAATAAATCTGATTAAAAGAGATAAGGAAGGAAATCAGATCTTTTTAAAAGGTACTACAAACAATGAAGTAATATCAATACTAAACATATATGTACCAAATACTATAGTCTCTAAATTTTCGAAGGAGAAATTAAATGAATTTCAGGAAGAAACAGACAGTAGAACTATTTTACTGGGGGACTTCAACTTCTTCCTTTCATATCTAGATAAATCAAACCAAAAAATAAACAAGAAAGAAATAAAAGAAGTAAATGAAATCTTAGAAAAGTTAGAACTCATCAATTTCTGGAGAGAATTGAATGGAAACATAAAGGTATATACCTTCTTTTAATCAGTACATGGTTCCTACACAAAAATTGACCATACATTAGGGCACAAAAACTTCACAATCAAATAAAGAAAAGCAAAAATAATAAATGCATCATTTTTGGATCATAATTCAAAAAAATTATAATAAAAAAGCTCCATGGAAGGATGAATGAAAAATTAATTGGGGACTAAATAATCTAATACTAATAAAGGGTGGGTCAAAGCAAAAATATAGAAACAATCTATAATCTATAATTGTATAATGAGATTATAACAAGGAGACAAAATATAAAAATTAATGTGATACAGTCAAAGCAGTACTTAATGGGGAAATTATATCTCTAAATACTTACATCAATAAAATAGAGAAAATGCAAATCAAAGAATTGAGCATGCAATAAAAAATCTAGAAAAAGAAAAAATTAAAAATTCTCATTTAAATTCTAAATTGAAAATCCTAAAAATTAAAGGTGAAATTAATAAAATTAAAAGGAAATTATTGAATTAATAAATAGGTCTAAGAGTTGATTTTATGAAAAAACAAATAAAATAGTGTTGGTTAATTTGATTTTAAAAAGTGAAAGAAGAAAATCCAAAAATCAGTATCAAAAATGAAAAGGGTGAACTCACCACCAGAGAAGAGGAAATTAAAGCCATCATTAGGAGCTATTTTACTAAATTATATGCCAATAAATCTGACAATCTAAGATAAATGAATGAATATTCACAAAAATATAAATTGCCCAGATTAGCAATAGAGTATATAAAATCCTTAAATAATCCTATATGAGAAAAAGAAATTGAACAAGCCATCAATGAACAATGTAAGAAAAAATTTCCAGGGCCAGATGCATTCACAAGTGAATTCTACCAAACATTTAAAGAACAATTAATCCCAATACTACATAAACTCTTTGGAAAAATAGATAGTGAAGGAATTTTACCAAATTCTTTTTATGCAATAAATATATTATTGTAACCTATGTCAGGAGTACAAAAACAGAGAAAGAAACATGAAAATGAATAAAGAGGTAAAATTTTAAATAAGATACTAGCAAAGAGAATACAGAACATAGCACAGGGATCACTCACTATGACCAGTTTGGATTTACACCAGGAATGCAGTGCTAATTTAATATTAGGACACTATCAGCCTAATCGACCATATTAATTATCACACTAACAAATCACATGATTGTCTCAGTGGAGGCAGAAAAGGCCTTCAACAAATTACAACACACATTCCTATTAAAGAAACTAAAAAGTATAGGAATAAATTGGTCATTCCTTAAAATAATAAGTAGTATGTATTTAAAACAATCAACAAGTACCATCTGCAATAGGGAATAATTAGAAGCCTTCCTAATGAGAGAAGAGGTGAAGCAAGGATGCTATTATTTAATATTGCACTAGAAATTCTATCTTTAGCAATAAAGGAAGAAAAAGAAATGGAAGGAATTAAAGTAGACAATGAGAAAGCTAAACTTCCACTCTTTTTAAGATGATATGATGGTATACTTAAAAGAATCCTAGAAAATCAACAAAAATTAGTTGAAATAATAAGTTTAGTAAAGTCGCAGAATACAAGATAAATAATTACCATTTCTATTAACAACAAAGTCCAGCAGAAAGAGTTAGAAAGAGAAATTCCATTTAAAATATTTTAAATAATATAAAATACCTGGGAATATATTTGCCAATGCAAACAACAATTATTTGAACACAATTACATAGCACTTTTCACACAAATAAATTCAGATGTAAACAAGTTGAAAATATTAATTTCTCATGGAAAGGCTGAACTAATATAATAAAAAGGACAATTCTACTTAAATTTATTTATTTATTTATTTGTTGCCCTACCAATCAAATTCTCAAATAATTATAGAACTAGAAGAAATAATAACAAAATTCTTCTGGAAGAACAAAAGGTCAAGAATATCAAGGGAACTAATAAAAAAAATGTGAAGGAAGGCAGCCTAGCAGTACCAGATTACAGACTGTGCTATCAACAACAATCACCAAAACAATATGGTACTCACTAAGGAATAGAATGGTAGATCAGTTGAGGAGATTAGATACACAATATATAGGAGGTAAATGACCTCAGGAACCTAGTATATAATAAACCCATAGATCCAAGTTTTTGAAATAAGAATTCACTCTTTAACAAAAACTGCTGGGAAAACAGCATGGTGGAAGTTAGGGATACATTAATATCTCACACCCTATACCAAGATAAGGTCAACTGGATATATGATTTAGATATAAAGAGTGGCACCATAACCAAATTGAGGGAACACAGAATACTGTACCTGTCAAATCTTTGTAAAAAGGAAGAATTTATAAGCAGATAATAGAGAGTATTATAAGATATAAAATGAATAATTTTGATTATATTAAATTAAAAAGCTTTTATACAAATAAAACTCATCTAACCAAGATTATAAGGGAAACAACAAATTGGGAAAAATTATAAGACATTTTATGATAAAGGTCTAATTTCTCAAATTTATAAAGAACTAAGTCAAATTCATAAGAAACCTATTTATTTCCCAGTTGACAAATGGTCAAAGCATATGAAAAAGCAATTTTCAGATGAAGAAATCAAAGCCATCAATAATCATGTGAAAATTTGTTCTAAATCACTTTTGATTAGAGAGATGAAAATTTAAAACAACGTTGAGGCACCAACTCTGAACTATCAAATTGGTCTATATAGTAGTAAAGGAAAGTGGTAAATGTTGGAGTGGATATGGCAAAATTGGGACACTAATGCATTGTTGGTGGAATTGTCAGTTGATCCAACCATTCTTGAAAGCAATTTGGAGCTATACACAAAGGGCTATGAAACTTGCATATCCTTTGATCTGGTAATATACTACTATATCACAAAGAGATAATAAAAAAGGAGAAAGGACCTACTTGCACAAAAATATCTATAATTGCTCTTTTTTGGTGGTAAAGAATTGAAAACTGAGGGGATTTCCATCAATTGGGGAATGGCTGAACAAATTGTGGTACATGTTGATAATGGAATACTAGTGTACTATAAGAAATTATAAGCAACATGATTTCAGAAAAAGCTGAAAAGATTTGTGGGAACTGATGCTGAGCAAAATAAGCAGAATTGGGAGAGCATATAACAATAGAACAATAACGGCAATATTGGATGATCATTATCTTTAAAAACATGACTACTCTCAGCAATGTACTGATTTGGGATAATCCTAAAAGACTTATGACAGGAATGCCATCCACCTCCAGAGAAAGAACTGTTGGAGTTGCCTTTCACATCAATGTATCTTTGTTTTTATTTTGGAGTTTTGGTTACGTATGGGTGTGCTCTTATAGCAACGACCAATATGGAAGCATGTTACAAGACAATAAAAAAATGAAAAAAATTAAGTAAAAAAAAATAAAAAGGACTTTACTTGTGTGCTGTTAGTATACAGTTACTAGACATCTGACTATAAATGAGAACAAGAAGTTGATTTACAATACCAAGCCTTAGCTACATAAAATAGCTATAATCCTAAAAGTACATTTCCTCTCTTGACTTGACTCTTGTGACAGTATTTTGGAATGGAAGACCCTGGACACTTGAATTCTACTGCTAGTTCTGTTACTAACTAACAATCTGACCCAGGGATAGGTGCTTCCCCACCCTTTCAACCTCCTTTAACCATTGCTTAATATTAGGGTAATTTTTAAAAGTTCAAATTGGGCATCTCGAGATTCTGGTTCTTACCCTACTTCAATCACAAACTAGTAGTGTGACTGTGGTGTCAATATATTCACTTGTATAATAAGATGAATGTTCTAAATGACCTCTAAAATCCTTCATCTCTAAAATCTGGATTCTGTGCCATAGGTACTTTGTGACTTTTTTTTTTTTAAGAGAATGAAGAAAGTGATGGGAGAAAGGAAGGAAGAGAGATATGAGGAACACTTTATATCAAAATGTACTAGCTATGGAACACCAATGTAGGACATATTTGCCCAAGAGAATGGTGTAGAAAGGAAGAGAAGCAGTCATTATAAAAATAATTCTGTAAGTAGTTAACCAAGATATTATAAAAGAAATAATGGGCAACCTTTAACAATAAATATTTTATAGTACCTTACTGAAAAGAAAGAGCAAGAGAAAGAACACACATCAAGCTAAAAACTCAAAGATAGCAGAAATTATTTTTAAAAATAACCCCCCCCAAAAAAATTACCTTTGATATTTCAATGAATCTATGATCTAAATAATGTAGGTATCCCCTCCATTGGTGAAAATTGCAACATATTCATACCTTTTTATCCTATTTACTTCTTTTTTTATATATGTTCCATTAGTATTCTGAAGAGGATCAAGTCAGTACCTTGACAACTTTTATCTGAGTCATTAAATATTTTGCAGATGCTAGTTATAACATTAAGTTGTCCGTTTTCTCTGGATTTTTCTCATAATATCTGTGTTTGATTCAAATTTTTATACTTCTTGGTCTCAAGTCATCATTGGCAATATTGTGTAATTTACTAATTCTAATTGTTATTCTTTCCATTGCCCTTTGACTCACACATAATTTTATAATGTTTTCTAAGACTTGAAACAATAACCATCATCAAGAGTGTATTGAAATTGAGAAAATGAGCTTTTGAGTTAGGGAGCAGCTTGCCATCATTAAAAGTATTGCTTAATTACTCTAATGCCATCCTGCCTAGTGTGCTTTTCCTTTGGAAATCTGGTCTGGGTGCAGATTGTTGTCCATTTGTAATGCTTTCCTATATTTAGTGATAAATAAATGCATCTTACAATCTGGGAAATGATTCAAGTATTTATTTTTATTGTATATATTGTTAGGCATACCTCACAGATTTTGCTAATAAGGTTATGCGATATTCTAAGGGTGGATGCAATCAGATCAATATAATCCACAAACAAACAGATCCCAGTAACCCACATATTTATAGGAAATCCCTCTTCTATTTGGACTTTATGACATTGTTAAATATTTTTAGTGATCATATGTCTCTAGTATAGGTCTCACTTGATATAGATAAAAGGATGATTGATAGTATAATAAAAATGAAAATATTACCAAAGTGAATTTACTGTTTTATTGCTATGCCAAATTACCAATAGGATAATTTACCAAGGTACATTTAATGATAACAAAATTCATTTGGAGGAACAAATGACCTAGAATATTAAAGAAAACAATGAAAATATTGGAATAAAAGGGAAACGGCATTCCCATGCCTCAAAGCATGGTATAAGTAGCATTATTCAAAACTGTTTGTCACTGATTAAAAATCAAAAAACTCAGATTCATGGAATAAACTAGACTAGGGAGAATCAGAAATAATGGAACTTAATAATCTAGTATCTAATCAATATCAAAACATAAATTATTTAGGAAAGAATTCCCTATTTGAATAAAAAAAATCTTTTAGGAAAAATGAAAAATAGTAGGGCAGAAATTATTTAGATCAATATCCTAATACTCTTAATGTATTATATATATATATTACTCTTAATGTAATATATATTATATAGAGAGAGAGACAGAGACAGAGACACATAGACACAGAGAGAGAGAGTAAATATTGCTTTTTTAATGGCATTCTGCTGGCATCACATCTAGTACCACCTGAATTTTTCTTCAAGATAGTTTTATAAAATACAAACATGAGACATCTATAGGGTCTGCAGAGGCATTTGGCTTGTTTCCTTTATTATTTCTTAGTCATAGTTTTTTTTATTGCCTTTCCCTTTATTCATCATTTCATCAAAATGTCTGAATATAAAAGCATATAAAATAAGCTAAAGAAGGAAATGGCAAACCACTTCAGTATCTTTGTCAAAAGAACCCCGTAAGGGGTCCACAGAGATTCAGGCATGACTGAAAAACACCACCACCACCACCACAACAACAATACTTCATATAAATGTTCATTTCTGGAACAAGCAGAAAACAGGTACTTATGTAACTGTTTCCTTCTATGCATAGATGTAATCATTTTATGCATCAAAGACTTGAACATTTGTGTACTATATAGGCAATATAGATAAAAGATGTTATGAGGGTAATTTGAGGAAAGGTGTTTGGGATAAGGGAATTGAAAGGAGGATGTTGGAGACTTGCTAAGTGGGTAAACTAGGTTACAGGTAGGCTGGGATTAAAGGAGATTCAGGGTATAATAGGACTGAAGTCAGGAGTATAACACAGAAGGGAAACAGAGATCTTCTTGGGAGAAAAAAGTTAACCTAAACAGGCTAACACAGCAGGCTTGCAGACTGGGACTTAGACTCAAACACAAGCTGAGAGAAATAGACTAGACTGAAATTAACAAACAGGCTTTAGTTAATTTCACAGGAAGGGACCTATTTTGAAGTAACACCTTCCTTCAAGATGGATGCCCCAGCTACCCTCTAAGCCCAGAGTATGTTGTCTCTTTCCCTCTTCTTCCCTCTTGATAACTAACAGACAAATTACACTAAATAGGACTATTGAAACACAAAAGGGTTTAATTGTTTGAAGGATGTTGATAGGAAGGTGGGTTAAAGGAAAGCCCTATTAGTTATCTCAGGAACCTCAGGTGGGGGAAGGGAAATAAAGATGGAATCTGAATAAGGACCTGCCTTACTCAGTTTACAAAATGCTATCTAAAGTGAATAAATGATGATTTGATTAAATTATAA
This sequence comes from Gracilinanus agilis, assembly GCF_016433145.1. NCBI lineage: Eukaryota > Metazoa > Chordata > Mammalia > Didelphimorphia > Didelphidae > Gracilinanus > Gracilinanus agilis. The sequence goes on along the minus strand of NC_058132.1, from coordinate 178,727,582 downwards.
ATAATGCTGTCAATTAGATAACTCTTCACAGATTTAACTCCTCTCTAATTTCTCTCCTTATAAACTCCACAGCCACTAAGGTAAGGGAGGGAAGGCAGGGTGGTATTAGGAAAGGAAGAAATAAAGGGTCTATCTAAAATAATAATTTCTTAAGTAAATATATTAATGCTAGGCTAAATTTCAATATTGAAGCTAGATAATCCAAGAGCTCGCTCATTGACTACCTCCCTCCACGGAAGAACCAGTCAACTGCCTCTCTCCTAAAGATTCTAAAAGCCCAACTGCTTTTGGAACTCAGCCAGAGCTAGAAAAAAACTATCCCCCCAATTCTGTATACTACAAAGAACAAGAATCAGAACTGGAAGAGTGATTTCATTAGCATAGGAATTTTTTTTTAATTTCATTTTTTAGAAAAAATTTTTTCCATGGTTACATGATTCATGTTCTTTCTCTCCTCTTCAACCCCTCCAACAACAACACCCCCACTACTGCAAACATGCATTTCCAAAGGTTTCTTCATGAGTCATCAATCAAGACCTATTTCCATATTATTGATAATTGCACTAGAGTGGTCATTTAGAGTCTACATCCCCAATCATGTCCATATGTTCAAGCAGTTGTTTTTCTTCTGTGTTTCCACTCTTATAGTTCTTCCTCTGAATGTGGGTAGTGTTTTTTTCCATAAATCCCTTAGTATTGTCCTGGGTCATTGCATTGCTGCTAATACAGAAATCCATTACATTCAATTTTATGTATCAGTCTCTGTGTACAATGTTCTCCTGGTTCTGCTCTTTTTACTCTGCATCAATTCCTAGAGGTCATTCCAGTTCACATGGAATTCCTCCTTTGAGCCCAATAGTATTCTATCACCAACAGATACCATAACCCAACCATTCTGGATGGCAATTTGGAACTATGCCCAAAGCGTGCTAAAAGACTGTCTGCCCTTTGATCTAGCCATACTATTGCTGGGTTTGTATCCCAAAGAGATCATAGGGGAAAAGACTTGTACAAAAATATTTATAGCCGTGCCCTCACTTGGGTATATGACTATGTAACATTTAATTTTGCATGTTTTTTAAAAAAAATTCTCTTAAAATGCTATTGATAGTAGAACTAAGCATTCTTATGGTTTTCTGAGTACTAGGAATATTGTCTCTTTAGTTTAATTTTTACCTCATTCACTGAATTTTCTTTGCTTATTTATTTCCATAGGTGTCTTCTTTTGCTTACAGAATTAAAGGCTTAGTACATGTAACTAAACATCAGAACCCCTGAACGATTAGACAGAAAAATGAAAACATTCCAACTCCTTGCATGCCATTCCAGAAGTGTCTTCAATAAAAGACATTGGCCACTGTCACTGTCATTTCTTTCTCAGCCTGATTAGGCAAATTCATGGTATCAATTGACAATCCTTTTAATATCAAAATCTTTCTGGTTTGCAATCTAAACAGTTCACAGCCTGGCCTCTCCCCATAGTTTTCCCTCCTCAACCAAGCCCCTTAACTTTCATGGCTACTTTCTAGATTGCTCCAATTTTACTTTTTTGAAGGAGGCTTTTTGTGTTCTCCCCAGGTGCTAGTGTCTTTCCTCTGAGATTACCTGCCATCAACTCTGTATACATCATGAATATATTTAATTAATTACTCTCTACAATCAGAATAAAATCACAAAGACAAGGACCACGTTTTTGCCTTTGGGGGCATCTCTAGTGTTTAGTTTAGTGTTGTCATTGATGTCCAATACCCTATGGAGTATACTGTTCATGGAGTTTTCATGGCAAAGATAGTGGGGTGATTTGCCTTTTTTCATCTACTATGGATTAAGGCAAACAGAGGTTAAGTGAATTATTCAGAGTCACACAGTGTCTGAGGCTAGATTTCAAATTGTCTTCCTAAATCCAGAGCCAGTGCTTTATCCACTGAGCCACCCACCTGTTTAAAAACTAAGCTAAGTCACGTATTATGATGGAATTAACAGAACTTCAAACCTATTATTTAATTGAAGTGAAAATTAGAAATACTATAGAACTAGATAATTCCATTTTTTGGTATTCTGGTGCCTCAGAGCATGAAGAAAATAGTTCCATGAATAAGCATGTCTCCCTTGGCATCCAGCAACCCACTATATAGAATCACTGTAACAGAATATGCAATTTATAAAGCAGATTTGACAAGTATTAAAGTTACACGAATAATTGTCCTTTTTGCCACTGTTGCTGAACACCTTTAAGCTGAGTCTTAAAGGAAGATAGGGAAGTTAAGAAGCTAGGATGAGAAGAGAGAAAAAAAAACAAAAAAAGGCAAGATTTTGAGCAAGTTTACATGATGAGAAGATTTTGATACTGATAGGATTGTCAGCTGACACTCTGAATATATAATGAGAACTAATAGAAATGCGCAGGATTTTTCATTGAAGAAACATCTGGGATAACATGGAAAGGGCTGCCACAGTTGCTCTGTCTATGGTAATAATAAGCATTAGTGGTAAATGGTGGCATTGTTCACTAAAGAAAACCAATGCAGTAGTGCCAACAGAACAAATAATAGTATCCAATAATGTTGTGGGACAGGTTTAAATTTTTTTTTGGTCAATGAAATATAGCTAGCTAGATGGTTACCTTTAGAGATAGATGAATAGATAAGTAGGTGGATAAACAGATAGATGGATAGAGAGGGAGAGAGGTGGGCAGATAGGTAAATAGATAATTATAGTTTTGTTTTAAACCAACTTTTCAGTAATATTAATTATTCAATACGTAGTATATTGTAAAAGAAATCTGGCTTGATATATGGCTGAAGTGGGGAGAGGAAAAAAGGTTTTTCATATTAATTTGCATACGGTAAAACCAATGTTTGTGGTGGCCTCTGTCTGTTCTTCATTTAGCAGACTGAAAAACACTAGTTCAAAACAGCTTCCTTAGATTTCAGGATTGTCTGCTTCACATTACTAGTATTTTGTTTATTATTTAGTATTTGACTACTATACTGTATGTCCTAACAATGCATTTCAGTGTCATTAAAGTAATTTTTCTGTCTTTTTTGCTGTCATTCTTCCATATACTAGACAGCTGAATATTCTTGTGTCCATTCATCTTCTGCACATATTGTTAATTAAAATCCAACAAACATTTGTTAAGAGTCTGTTATGTGTAAGGAAAAATGTAGGCACTGAGGATAATATGATACCAACTACAATGTTTTGTCCCTTAAGGAACTTTTCATTTTGCTTAGTGGATAAATATCACAGATAAGTAAATACAAGATAATTGAGAATGGGGAGACTATTCATAATTGGAGAGAGGGGAAAGTTTTCCCAAAGGAGAAGGAACTTTATCTGTGCTTTGAAGCAAACAAAGGATTCAAAAAAGCAGAATTGAGGAAGGGATACAGGAAAAGCACAGGCAACAGCCTATGCAAAGGAGCAGAGATATAACATTGAAAGTTTAGTATTGAGAGCAAGTACTAGGCATGTTGACTTCAACACAAAAGTACATTTTCAATTGGATCTGTGGTCTTATTAATGTAGAAATTTTCTCCAACCACACAGATTGCAGTCCCTCTTTGTCTTCCCATCCTGCATTATCAGTATTCACTTTCATTCATAGCTAACCAAAGGATGTTCACTCAATGTGGTAGGAACCTTCTTCACTTTCTCCTGATATCATGGGGATCCCACTAGAGCACACAGCCTATCAAATGGTCATATCTTTTTCTCAACTAGTGAACGTACCATCTTTTTTGATCACATACTTCTTTGATGCTATCATTTACTATAGGTCTTCCGAGTCTTTGTTAAAAATTTGAATCTTCCCACAGTCTCCACTAGTCCCAAATGACATTCATTTTTAATTCCAAAGAAAATAGACTACAACATATGTGGCCACATAACAAGACCAAAAGAATATTGAACTTTAAAAGATGGGCATTTGTTTCTTCAAGAAGTTTGTGGTCATCGGAGGAACTTTACAATTTTCTAGGGATGATCTAGCTCCCTCTATTGTTCACTTCTGGGCCCAATAATATATTTGCTATTACTATAGTGCTTTTTATATTTTGTTTTTTTGGTATACCATTTCTGCCTCCCCAATAGGTGCATTGACATTCTGACAGAATCCAAGAGTGATGACTTGACTGTCATTAATGGTGAAAAGTTTATTTTTAAAAATCATCATAAATTTCTCTATTTTACTTATATTTGGGGTTTTTGACAAGCTTTATAATAGTTTTATCCTGAATTATTTCTCTTAATCCTGTGAATAATATTACTTATAATGTTCTTTGTGTAATATTTTAAAAATGGGATTATATTTTAAATGGGTGTTGCCTGTTACTGCCTTCTCTCATACCTAGGTAAGAAAATCACACCTGATGACTGAATTGTTTTTGAGATTATTATTGTCTTTTTTATGGAAATTGGTTTACACAAGTTAAACTTCTATATGAAGTTATTATGGACTACTCCATAAGTTTTTTTAATCCAGTTCCTATTTTTCATACTTTGCTTAAATATGTCAGGCTAGAGCTGTTTTGACTGATCACATCCATTTTCATACTCTTTTCTTTTCTTCTAGTTATGTACTAATTTTAATCAGAGTTTTAACTATAAGCCAGCTGATTTAGGAATGATTCCTACTGTGGAAATGAGTTGTTTCTTGTGTTTTTTACATGTACTCAATTTCATTCTTGCTGATATTATTCAATGTTAGCCATATCTATTTCTAAATAAAATATTCTAGGCATATAGTAATAAGACTTTTATGAGTATTCCAAAACTTTATATTCTTTTATTTCATATTGCTGATCCATATTTTCCAACATATTTCTCACCACCATTAAAGTCATTGAGTAACATGCATTAAGCCCTTAATATATGCCAGGCATTGTGCTAAGTACTAGGAATACAAATATGAGGTAAAAATAAAGTAGTTTTTGACCTTGAGGAGAATAATTCTAATGGGAGAAAGCAATACATATCAGGAAACTGAAAGAGGAGGGACATGGGTAGTAGCCATGTATCAGGCTGTTAGTGAAGATCTGTAGAATAAAGAGCCTCTGCTAGAGAAGAATGAATATGCAAATGGCCTGGATATTGTATTTATAATGGAATATCTTGGAAAAAACAACCAATCAGAAGCAGTGGGCACATGGATGGATTATACTTCCAGCTTAAGAAGTCCAAAGGTGAAGTCAACTTCCAAGATGAAGGGATTTCTGTGAAATTCATAGTAGAGAATGTCTGAGGAGTCAGGAATACAACCTGGAGAAGAATGAAAACATGGTTGGCCTAGGCCTCCTCCTTAAAATGGATGTTCTGGGAGGAACCACCCAACCAAGGCTGACTGGTCTGAAGTAGATAGTGTTTTGGAGTTTTATGTATAATTTCTTTACCTCTAGAAACTCTAATGATCTCACTATTCTGTAGAAGATTTTGCCATATAATCTGCAGTTGCTTTCATAGTGGCTTCCCTCTCCAAATATAAATCATCAATTCTACAATATGAGAAATCAAATAACCCATGCAATGGTATTTTTATTACTCTTAGGCACATGAGAAAACTGACTCTTTTGACTCCTCTATTTTTCTTTCTATAGAATGTAAATTAATCGTGCTTACATTTTATTAACATGTTCTTTTGGTTTCATTTATAATAATGTATCATAATGTGAAGGGGGATTCCAAAGTATGACCAAAATTAAGAACTTGAGACACTGAAAAGAAAGTTATGCCTTTCACAGAAAATAGGGAAGTTTTGAAGGGGAGATTGTTTAGAGGAAAAGAAAATTAATTCAATTTTAGATATATTGATTTTAAGATGCCTCTAGGATATATATATATACATAGTAAAATATCCAGTCCTTTGGGAATCAACTACATAGAGACAAAAGTTAAAGCAGTAAGAGCTGATGAGATTACTGAAACAACACAGAGGAAGAAGAGAACAGAGCCAAGGACAAAATTATGAGAAATACCTAAAGTTAGATGGGATGATATGGATGATGAGCTAGCAAATGAGATTAAAGGAAGAGTGGTCAGACTTGGCAAAAGAACTGAGAGATTCATGTTAAGAAAATCTAGAGAGGAGATATTACACACAAGAATAAAATAGTGAAGGATATTAATTTATGCCTAGGTCAAGAAGGCATGGGGTTGTGTTAGTAAATGTTAAACAACCAAATTTCTAAAAAATGAATATGTTTCCAGGTTTAATCTGTAACAGTATATACTTTTAATCTAGCATTGGTTCAATTTAAACCCAAATTTAGATTTAAAACATTAATATTTTCTCTGAGTCAGAAGAAAAAGTAACCAAGTCCTTTGGGTACAGAGGCAAAGTTGATGGGAAAACATTTTCTTTAATATCATTTACACTGATGAAATCATATAAGTTTCTGATGAACTGTTTGACAGTTCCAGGGTCTTTGATTTTAAGAATTTTCTTTTCTTAATCTCCAGGAATAGTAGTTTCTGAAACTGTAGGAGATGTAGTACCAGAAGCAGTTGACAGGCTCTATTTTTCAAGGTGTTTATTTCTGAAATAATAATGTCAGGGGCAGGGCTGAAAACAAGATTTGTAGATGGCAGGGGTGGGGCGTGGGAGTGAGATGGGCTCCTTTCATTATCCAACTTCCTCTTGTTTAGTGTTGGTAGTACCAAGAAAAGTGGGATCCTTCTTCAGAGAGATTATTACCCTCTATGATGACTGCATAGCCAAGGCTGCAAGCAAGGCTGACAATTTGTGAGGCATTGCTCATTCCAAGGACCTTAGGCTCAGACTCCTGGGATAACTACAAGATGATCAAGTTGTAAAAGTAATGATTTGATTTGCCCAGTCATGCTGCCTCCTGTTTCTCTGTCTGGGTGATTTGCTTTAGCTTATTAGATAATACTTATAAACCAAGACTAATCACAAAATAATCTCTTAGCCCTGATAGCACATGCAAATCAGAATGCCATTCTTGGTACCTAGTAATGTTTTGGACTCTAGTTTTCTTTTATGAATGTAAATAGAAAGAAGTTAGCTCAAATGAAAGCTGTAGTGGGACAATAATGATATGCATCATTTCTTAAATATGTTACTCCTGCTGAAAAAACTGTACATCCTGTAGAATAATTCTGAACAAGACTATCCTTCCTACAAATCACAATAATGATCTTAAACCCAATATTAGTAGCTTCTGAATTCTTCTGGTAAGGATTTGTGACTTAGTTTATACCCAGCAGTTACCATTATGAAACTTCTATTTCATTTCTTTTTTTAAAAAAAATAAAAATTCCTTTGTAATCTGCAGGTGCTACCTAAGGAGATGGCTTTTTCATTATGACTTAAGACTTATTTACTTAATGAATGTGATTGAAATAAGAATGATGAAACTGTCATTCACAAATATGAGTTCCAATGAATTTTTTTTAAAAACCAAAACCATAATAATGCATACTCAAAGGAACCTTAGAAAGGAAACCATACCAAAGAATTCTGCATAAATAGCAAACAGCATATGTATAAATCATGACTTAAGTACTGAAACACCATCTCTGTTCTGGTTGTAATTTAAAAACAGTCAAAGTAGAAACTATTGCTTCTACAATCATTATAATTCAAATGTTGAAACTAGTAAGCTGTTTATATAATATGGCTCTTTTTCATAGTATCTATGCACAACTGATCTACTATATGTGTTCTTCTGGCAGTCTATTTTATCAGACGGTCTTGAAAACAAAAAATAAATGTATTCATGGTCCATGCCATTTTCTAAAACATCCACAATGTGCATAGCCATGTAATTAATACATCTGAATTTCAGACATATCACAGAGCTCTACTAAATAATTACTTCAAATTGTAATTAAAATAAGCTTGCCAGCTCCTAAAGCCAATTAATATCTTCTTAGTTAGTATTAGTTTCCACTGAATAGATCCTAATGAAGCATGCCAATTTGTGTAGGTGTACTTGTTAACTTCTACCTCAGAGACTCATCTCTGTTTTCACATGTCTCTCTCCACTCCTTCTCCCCTCTCTCCAAAAGGGTTTTCCCCCCCCCCCATCTTTCTCAAATGTTGCTGTTTCTTGAACTTTTTTCTTTGGGACCCAAATCTGTCATTTCATTGGTTTAGAGTATCTCCTCCCCCGACCTCCACCAAGAGGATAATAAATCTTCTAGTTTTAGATCTGTGTAGTTCAGTGATTTCTCTATAGTTTGACAGTAGGCATTGAAAGGAAAAGTAAATCAAGAAGCATTTATTAAGAACCTTTTATTTGCCAGGTCCTGTGTCAAGCATTGGAAAATTGAAGAAAGAAAAAAAATAAGTCTAGTAACTCATAATTCAATGTGGGAATTAAAATGCAAACAACTATGCCCCAACGAGATACATGCAGAATAAGTTGGAGTTTGTCTCAATGGAGAATTTGTAAAAATAAAAGAAAAATAGGAAACTCTCTTTATAGAAGGTAGAATTTTAGGGAAGCCATGAGAAAGAGATGAGAAGGAAGGAAATTCAAGACTTGGCTGATAAATAAACTTTCTAGAGTCAGGAATGGCTTACCCAAATTCCTAGAGTTTGGGTTAGAAGCAGAATCTTGGGCCCTCTACTGCCTATACCACATCATCATCTTCATCATCATCATCTTCAAGGTAAATATAATATAACATATATATTATAAAACTATTATAAGGTTATATAAAATAAAATAAAATTATGTGAAGAACTCTATTAACAAAATAATATTGCTTGTTGTTATGATTAATTTCTTTGTAGGTTCAAAGAGCTTTATATATATTATTTGATCTCTATAATACTGTGAGGTAGGTGTGATTATTATTCCTATCCTATAGTAGGAGAAACTGAAGCTGAGATGACTTTCCTAGGGTTGTATCACTAATAAGTGTCTGAGGCAACAGTTGAATTTGTCTTCTTGACTCTAATTTTAGTGCCTGATTAAAAAAAAATTCACTGGTCATATCTAAATTAACATCCCAGATGCCTTACCTTAAAAATATTCACATTCTGTTATATCCTTGCTAAATAAAATGTGTTGCTTTGAACCATAGTTAGCAGCAAGGACAGAGTTTTTAGATCACTAAAATTTAATTGTGTACATAGAAATAGTGAATATCACTTAAAAAGATCAAAGAGCTAATTTTATTTGCAAGGTAATGACTTTGGATCTCACCTATATTAAATTAAAATTTCTTATTTTGTAGACTAGAATAAATAATTGAAATTTAACTTACTAAAAGTGCTTCTGTCATCTTAGTATGAATTCTAAAGTCCCTAGATCTCAGATACTAAATGATGGTAACAAAGATTCTTCTGTCTGTTTGTCTGTCTGTCTTTCTCCCCTTAATGATAAATGTCTACAGCATATTATTCTTTTCCTTTTAAATCATTCTATATAACAAACTTCTTCCTTCTTTTACCAAATATGCCATTAGAGTCTAAAAAATAATGAATGTATTGGTCAGACCCTCTTACTTTATTGGCATGATCATTAGAAAGGCTTCAAGAACATTTGGCACATAAAAAGGAGAGAGTGGGGGACAGGTTCCTTTTAAAACATCCTTCTCACGAAAATCTCCAGACTGTCTTATCCCTCAGAACTTGCCCAAGCCATTATCATTGTTCTAACTTCCCTTTTTCTCTTCCCTATCTTAACACTATGGTTAAATAGTTGCTTGTTAGTCTCAATCTCTGGAATTCAGCACATTGAATAAATTCTGGTTCTTGATGGGGCACGGCCATTGAATTTGTGTTTATTTAATGTACTTTCCCCAGGAAAAGATCAATTCATTGCTTTTCTAGAATTTGCCTAGTTACCAACAGATGTTCACTGTTTTCTGGGAAGGATAGGACAATATGTTATTCATATATGGAAACTATTTTGTACATAAAAGTATAAATGCAAATCTTACTTTTTACTCACAATGAAGACTCATATATTCACAAATAGTAACTTTTTCCCCCATCAAAGTGTTTGCCATGACAACATGTTGTTATTCAGTAACATCCATTGTGTCCAACTCTTCATGACTTATAAGGTATTTTTGGCAAATATACTGGAATAGTTTGCCATTTATCTCTCCAGCTCATTTTATAGATAAGGAACTGAAGCAAAAAAAGAATAATTGACTTGCCCAAGATCACACTAAGGTAAGACTTGAACTCAGAAAGATGAGTTTTCCTGACTTTAGGCCTGGCAATCTATTTTGTGGTGCCACCCAAGCTATCAGTAAAATGGTCTTCACTGGGTGGTGCTGGTAAAATGAACAAAGAATGAAAATCTCTATACTTTTACCCATAATATCTTAGAGCTTCTAGAATAGAAATGGGTATACAAACATGTATTTGGATTCCTTAATTCTACTTCAAACTGTACAGGAGTATTTGATACATCTCCTTTAACTTCTGAAACATGTCTCACCACTTAAGCAATGGAAAGATAATATCTTTTTAAAATTTTTTAATCATTTATTAATTTTCATTTTTAACATGGTTACATGATTCATGCTTCTACTTTCCCCTTGGAAAGATAATATCTTAAGGAATTTATAACTTTATGGGTAGGAGACATAGTTATGTCCCTTCCCTCTGATCATTTGCTTTTCCTATCATCCCTTAATCTTTCAATCCTGAGCTTTCAGAATAGCATTCACACACACACACATACAAAGATGCATATTATGTGACATAACAGAATTCAAGAGCTTTCATGTTCAGACTAGGTGGTTCAGTGGATAGAGCAGTAGGACTGAAATCAGAAAGCCTCATCTTCATGAGTTAAAATGGGGATTCAGACACTTACTATGGGACTCTGGGCAAGTTGTTTAATTCTTTGCTCAGTTTCTTATCTGTAAAATAACTGGAGAAGGCAATGGGAAATCATTACAATGTCTTTGCAATGAAAACCTCAAAATGAAGATTTGTGCAGGATTGAAACTACAACAATGACACGTTCAGACTATGATTCCCCATAGACTTATAAATTTGTTTAATATTTTTTGCCTTCACATTTTTTTTACCTCCTCATCTACAATAAAAGAGCTCTTGTATCTTTATGTCTAATTCAAAAATCTCTGGTTTTTTGAGCCAAAGTCTGTCTTTGGTGGCAATCATCTTCCTGACTTCTGCTTGTTTCTTTCTTTCTTTCTTTTTTTTTAACCCTTGTACTTTGGTATATTTGTCTCATAGGTGGAAGATTGGTAAGGGTGGGCAATGGGGGTCAAGTGACTTGCCCAGGGTCACACAGCTGGGAAGTGGCTGAGGCCGGGTTTGAACCTAGGACCTCCTGTCTCTAGGCCTGACTCTCACTCCACTGAGCTACCCAGATGCCCTGTTTCTTTTTTTTTTTTTAAATTTTCCTCCTCCCAAACCTCAGTTGTGTTTCATTAAGAGAAGAAGAAAATGAACAAACCTTTACTTACACATTACATTAGAGAAGCCACCACACACACACACACACACACACACACACACACACACACACACACACATATATATGTATAGATGATATAGAATGTATGCTGCTTAAAAAAGAGAAAAAATGAGACTTCATTCACAAAACTACTCAAAAGCAAAATGACTTGGGCCCCACTAACTTCATTATGACATGCTGTCACAAAATACCACTCTTTAAGTTAATAAAGTGGAAGATGAGAATATTTATAAGTAATCTTGAAAGCTCTGATGGTTAATGCTGAAACCAACTCACATTTTATTGGCATACAAATGGCACATTTTATTTACAAAGCTAAAGGTTAAGATACATGAATTAAATGGTACTGGGAAGTACTTATTAGATAGGTAAGATGGAAATCTGTAATGCAAATATAGAATTATTCAGAAATATAAGTGTTTTAAGTGAACAGGCTAAAACTCACAGATGTTAAGACAGCTAGGTATTGTTTTTGTCCTTCATTTTTGAAGAGGACCAATGACATCATAGGATGATGTTTTGACTTATGCATGAATTGGATTTAAATGAGGCAGAGTTGTATCAAGTAATCAGTCTCGTTCTCTCTTCCACAGTCATTGAAGTCCAGGGGGCAAAACAAAAGCCCAAAAAACCAAAAGGTCAACTGGCAATGGTCCAGAATGCAATGGATAACTATGGCATCTTTGTTTACTGGCCAATCTCTAAGCACTTCACAGCACCTGTTACAGGTGCTTCCATAACCAATGAAATAATTGTTTTTATCTATCCATTCCACTGAGTGAAGTCTTCACATTGTTGGGGTAGATATACACCTTATTCACTGACTGGCACATGGCCCATTGGTTACCCTTAATTTAGGTTAGCCAATAGAAATAATTTATTGGGGCATGGCTGCTGCATATGCTCTGCTTCTTGGAACTACAGCAAAAGACTTGAATATCAAGAGGTCACTAAAACAGGATGGTCAGACCTGAAAAGGGCTTGTCAAGCCCTCATATCAGAGATGTTAGTCCTCCTTGAATATCCCCTGAAGTGGATTAAGAGTGATAAACTGGGAATTAGGAAGACCTGGGTCTATACTCTCTTCAGACACATTAACTAAGTGAACCAAATTATATAATTTCTTTCATGTTAGTTCCTTTATCTGTAAAACAGGAATAATAGCAGCAACTTACTTCATAGGGTTGTTGTGAGGATCAAATGACGTAAGTATGATGCTTTGCAAATTTTAAAGCTCTACATAAATGTTAGCTGTGATGACAATGATGATGACAATAATGATGATGGTGTATTCGATTTCTTCAGTATATACTTAGTATAAATAATAGTTTAAAACTATGGGACTTGGGAGGTCCTAGGTTAAAATCTGGCCTCAGACACTTCCCAGCTGTGTGACCCTGGGCAAGTCATTTGACCCCCATTGCCCACCCTTACCACTCTTCCACCTAGGAGCTAATACACAGAAGTTAAGGGTTTAAAAAAAACTATGAGACTACCAAATCTAAAAAAGATTAATGAATCAATGTATATGAATTGAAAGAAATATCAGGGGATCATCCAATATAGCCTATATCTCAACAGAATTTTTTTAATGTAAGTTCAGGTTAGCTTTTAGGGCCTTATTTTCTTTATCTGTAAGATGAAGGGGTTATCTAGAAGATCATTAAGATTCTCTAGCTCTGACATTGTCAAGTTTCAAGATCCCTCTCTATATAAACTGATAAATAATTATCCAGCTTTTGATTAAAGACCAATCAGGAAGGGAAACTACCTCCTGAGGCAGCTGATTGGATAGTTCTATTTTTAAGGCAGGTTCCACATGAATTTAGTCAAAATATTCATCTCTACAACTAAAATCTTCTAATTCTACCCACTAAGGGTAAAAAAAGAGTGATCTTTTAAAAACAAATAGAAAATGTCAGGGCAGTTAATTGGTATAATAGATAGAGTGCAAGCCCTGGCATCAAGATGATGTATCTTCCTGAGTACAAATCCGGTCTCTGACAATTACTAGCTGTGTCACCCTAGAAAAATCATTTAACCCTATTTGCTTCAGTTTCTTCATCTATAAAATGAGCTGGAGAAAGAAATGACACTATTCCACTATCCTTGCCAAGAACATCCCAAATGAAGTCATGAAGAGTCTTACATGACTGAAAACAACAAAATAATAAAAGAAAATGTTGAAAACTTTGTGAAAAAGCAGAAGAATAATGTAAATAGAAAATTACCTTAAGCATAAGTAAAACAATGTAACCCACTAGCAGGTTGTTACTTGTAAGACCTTTAGTCTTCTAAGAGTTCAAATCTGATAAATTAGAAATGTGGAGTAAATCTGCAGAACTAGTAATTTCTTGGAAATTCTTGGACAGGTTTATTTTACCTAACTGAAGCTAGAATCAATAGCTCTAATATTAATGATTGGCTCAGATGTTTTTCTCACCTTTTGGGCAGATTTCATTGGCTTAACCACAGAAAGACATGCTTGTCAGCAAATGACATTAGAGAAACTTAATAGGTTTTATCATCTATTTAAATCTCAGATTTATTTGTACCTTTATGAAATACATTCAATTATGTTTCTGGAGAAAGTTATAGTAGGTGAGGATAAAACTCTCTTTTCAGTATTTAGGAAAAAAGGAAAAGATAACACAGGAAGGTTCAATTTCTAAAAAATAGGAATGAAAAATTAATACAATTTTAGAAAGTATTCTACTCATTCAACCTTTCAATTCATTTGGTTAAAAGCATCTATGATACTTCAGCATCTAATTATCACTCCTACAGTTCCTTTTTCCTAGGAGTGCAAAGTAATTTACATAGTTAACTTACTGTGACAGTGATAATCATCATTATTTCCTTTGAACAGGCAAAAAGAAACTGAGGCACATCCAAGTTAAGCACTTTGGCTGCCATTTCACAGTGGGTGAGGAAGGAACAGGATTTTCCATCCAAGAATCATAACATTGGTAAAATCCTCCTCTTAGCTTACTTGACATAAATTGCTTTGCAGTTTTAGAAAGTTGAAAAACAAAAAAGGAATCATCTATAAGACAGAATAAAATCTACTTTTATTATTGCTTTTAACCTAAGAAAAAGGGCTCTGGGTTTGTGGTAGTCAGATCATTTGTTTAGACTCTGGCTCTACTGTATACTAATATGGGCAGCCAGGTGGCAAAGTGGATAGAGTACTTTGCCTTGGAATCAGGAAGACTCATCTTCATGAATTCAAATCCAGCTTTATAGATAATTACTAGCTGTATGACCCTGAGTAAGTCACGTAACCCTGTTTAACTCAGTTTATCTGTAAAATGAGCTGGAGAAAGAAATGGCAAATCATTCCAGAATCTTGGCCACAAAAATCCCAAGTGGGGTCACAAAGAGTTGGAAACGACAGAAAAATGATTAAACCACACCACCACCATCACCACCACCACTACTATTACTACTCCTACTTCTACTTCTACTCCTACTACTACAACTACAACTACTACTACTACTACTACTACTACTACTACTACTACTACTACTACTGCTGCTGCTGCTGCTGCTGCTGCTGCTGCTGCTGCTGCTGCTGCTGCTGCTGCTGCTGCTGCTGCTGCTGCTGCTGCTACTACTACTATTACTCCCATTCACACACATATATGTCATTTAAATTTCCTATATTCATCTGTACAGAACTGTAAAATGAATGTTAAAATTGACCTCTGAAATCACTTGGTTGAAATCTATGAAAAAAAAAATACCATGTTATTAAATCATTCACATAATTTTTTCTCATTTAATATCTCAGGGCATAAGAATAACTACATGACCAGAAAAATGGAGAGAAATTTTCCCTGAATCCCTTTCAGTAAGACTGAGTTCAAATCTTACCCTGTAAACTTACTAGCTGTGTAACTCCAGGCATGTTACCTCTTTGTCTAAATTTCCTCTCTGCAAAAGGAAGATAATAGCATCTACCTCCCAGCATATTGAAAGGCTCAAATGACATAACACATCCATTGTTGTTATCAGTCATGCTTTGTAAATCTTAAAGAGCTGTATAGATGCTAATTGTTATTTTATTACATGATGGGGAGAGAGGGAGTCCTCATTTTTTGGAATTTTATGAAATTTTCAACAATCCACATCCTGAAGAATAGATGATTGGGTTACTCTCTAGTATGTTTACTTGTGAAAGGAGACCTGACTCCAGATTGCTAGAGAGCACAATGTTGTATTACCTGCATAAGAAATTTAGTGAACTGGTAGAAAGACTTGTTTTGGGGGGAAGAGATTTGTATAGTTCCAAAGAATCCTCAGGAGAGACACATGTGGTAAAAGAAGCTGAAGACATTTAGGGGAAAGTAGCTCATTAACATGCCCCTGATTTCCAGACTGCCTCCCTAAAGATTTCTACAATGAACCCCCAGGTGTGAAAGAAGAATCTCTTTGTTTTAACTGAGATTTTACCTTGCTACTAGCTAAAGAGTTCATTCCCTCTTGTATATTGTTTGGTATATTCTAACCTGCATAACTTCTCCAGTTCTTTTTGTTTGTTTGGGTTTGAACAAATAGGTTTATTCACTATGTGCTCTTTGTGATGGCGCTTTAAGTAACTAGGGTTTGTTGGGAGCTTCAAAATTGCTGAGAGAACACTGAGTCACCCTTTCCCCAAGAGCAATAAGCCTTTCCTTCTGAACCAGTCTTGTACCCTTAGAGTGCCAATATTTGAGAGGACAGAAAAACATTACTTTAGCTTGATATCCCAGTCAGATATAGGCTAGACAAGGAAAAAAAACAGCCAAGCTCTTTTCTTCTTCCCCTCAAGGAGGAAACCATAGTGTTTTTTTGATGGGGAGGGACTAGATTCCAGAATAATCAGTCCAAATGCCTTACCTATGAGCCATATCTATACAGTTGGGTAATCCATGAACACTTGGTTATCTTATATAGACCAAATAAATCTTACAATAAAGAAAAAACTAAATGTTCTCTCAATTTAATTTAATTTATTACAATAAAAATCATTATGTAGAGACACCCTTTTGAAGAAAGAGAAATGAATGATGACGTAGCCCTTGCATTTAAAGATTTACAACCACTGGGTCTAGGGGTGGAATACAATGGGTACAAATATGAGGTAGCATGTTATATGGGTCCAAAAAAGAAGAGATTAGTATGAATAGAGAATACTGAAGTAGTCACATATACTATTTATTTAATGTTATCATTATATAAAATATGGTAAATGGTTCTAGCCCAATAGGAAAATACAGTGTGAATTCAAATTAAAGGATCACTTCATGGAATCCCTTGTTCATGTTAATAGGGACTTAGTTGCACAGAAAGAGTAATCTTGGAATTTTGAGGCCCTTTCCCCAAATGGGTATACATGTTTACTTAAAGGTAAAAAAAAAATGAACAATTCTATGATTTTTCTGAATTTGAAACTAGAAGAAGCTGAGACATGGTAATTTAGCCATCACCCAATCTAAAACATGATAATTTCCTTTCCATTTTCCATGAACCTTGATCCCTTTGTGGAGTTATAAGTATATAATTTAGAACTTTGAACCGCTGTGACAATTAACATGCCTGGGTCATGACTGCCACTCTGAAAATCACTGGTCTATATCATTGCTGCTTCACTGAAAGCCAGCCACTAGAGTGATTCATTTTACTGTTATAATGGCTAATGAATCATGGTCACACTTCAAGAAGCAGACATTGCAATTTGAAGCTTTCCTAGATTCTACCATCAGGGAGTATAGGGTGAGATGATTTTTGTTATTCATTTACTTTCCATACACAATCATTTGTTTTTTTTTTTTTTAAAGTCCCCTCCACCATCTACCTTAGTTGAATAAAATTCTAGTCTGTTGGCCTTATATGTGTGATACAAGAGACCTTTCCAACTGGTGTTTAAAAATTTAACATTACTGGTCATTGCTATTTTTGTTTTATGAATTTTAATTAAATTTCATTGTTGCTATTGGACTTAAAGCATTCTTTTATAAATCAAAAACATAGAAGTTTTGTTGGGAATGAAAAAGAATTCAATAAATGGTACTGCTTTTAGTAATAAGACACACCCATATTGAAAACTTAAAAAATTATAATTCTAAAATATTAATTTTTCCACAATTTGGCAATTTCTCAATAGCTTCTATTTTCTTAAAGCACAGAATGGCAGCCTCTAAAGGTGGGTGGGAGTTTGGGACATATCCTCATTATTGAATTATTGCCTAGGAAATCATTTTTCATATAAACATGGAAAATCATTTTAGCATGGTGTGAAGGTTAAATATATCATTAATCTGGTTAAGATTATTTCATTTTCTGTTTCCAATCACTCCATTTTTGGAGACTGGGTCACCCTTTCTTGCCCATACTAGAGGTGCAATGACCACTCATGGGCCTAATCCCACTCCTGATCAAGCATTTCCAACCTGAACTGTTCTTTTCTATTTCCAACCTGAACTAGTTCATTTGTTTATATAGAGCTTGGTGTTCAACTTGGTGTTTATGCCATTCCCAGGGGCTCACCATATACATGGTAAACAGTGTAGGAATTTAATACATTTAACCTATTACAACTGAGAACCCCAAAGCTGAGGTGATCCATCTACCACAATATCTCAGAAAGTAAGAATTTTATGTGTGAATTACCACAGTAGATCCATTGATTTTAAAACATGTGATTCAAAAGGAGTATAGAAAAAATACATTAAAAAAAAAACAATATGGTTTCAGGATAGCAACCAGTCAAATCAGAGGCCATCTAAGACGTCCATTTACCTTATTAAGGCATTCAGGGAGCTAGTACTGTAGTACTTCAGCAGCTTTGCCAAGAAAACACAAATGGGGTTTCAAAGAATCAAACAAGACTGAAAAATGAACAAAAAAAAGCTGACAGGTTTTTTTTTTCATTTTACTGATTGAAATTTGCTTCTTTTCAACTTCCTAAGGTCCTCAGTTTTGACCTATTCCATAATGTCTTTCAAATGCTTCAAGAAAACTCTCCTATTCCATGTATAAATCTTCTCTTCTCCTAAAGAGACATCTCTAGTTTTTATTTTCCATTATTGATTCTTCAGTAAATATGAATATTAGAAGGAAATGGCTAATTATAAATTTCACAGGAAAAATAAATTTACAACTGTTATTATTATATCAAAATCATTAAAAATTAACAATAATTAGTACTTCAAGCATTAATCTCTGTCTGGCTAACAAGATTACCTAAACAATGCCTATATCATACTGTATTTGGATTTCATCCAGTACATTTTTAAAAAAGATATTTAGATTGTATCTTGGAACTCTAATTTTATGATGTTCTGCTATTAGCAGAATTTATGTTCCTGCATTATACTATAAAACCTTGTTCAAATTTTCTGCCAAAATTTACTTCAAAATGTTTTAATATTGCTGTTTAAGGCTGAGGAATTAAGTTGTCTTTACTCTTTTAAAAATTCCGTGGTATTAGTAGTCAGTTAAGCAATCAGTAAGCATTTATTATGTACCTACTATGCACCAACCATTTTAATAGTAACGCATTTTTATAAGAGCATTGTAGCAAAATGGTAGAGTAACAGGAATCTCTCCATAAATATCTAGAAAATTCATCAGATTGAGTCCTGATTAGAACAGCCAAGTGAAAAAAATTACAGGAAAGAATTTTTTCTAGACCAGGTAGACACAAGGAGACAGAAAGGTCTGTAGACACTGAGGAAGAGGTTTGGGCATGAACAAAGTAGACAGAACATTCCAGTGCCAGAGACAGAAAGATAAACCTAGGCTGTGTACACAGAGGCAAGAAGTACCAGTGTAAAATGATGTGCTAGTAACTTCTTAAACTAATACATCCATATCATAGATCCAGGTAGGATCGAGGAAGGGACCAACATCTAGGTTGCTGTGTTCACAGGCTATATAATGACAAAAGAAAAATTTCCAGAACAAGGACATAGTTCTGGAGCAAGCAACAAGCCAATAGTGGCCAAGTCCAATACTTCCAACTAGCAACAAATACATAACATTGCAGCTCAGACAAAACCAAGATCAATAACTTGCCAAAGCTCAGACTAGGAGGGAAATGAGCAGACTTTGCCCAGGACCACATCACTTTGGGAATATTGAAAGCTTGAAGGTCCTCTGCCTGGAGTACTAGAATAACACAATAATTAATGTCCCAAGAAAGCATTTTGGTGGGGGGAGAGAAAGGAAGGTGGGAAATATTATTTTATGTAACTGGGATGCACAAGTAGAAATCTATAGAAAAAGGAAGGAATTAAGGTAAGACAATAACAAGTGAACCTCACTCTAATCTGAATTTTTCAAAATACATACACATGCATCTGGGTACAGAAATATATTTTTGGTACTAACAGCCATGAGGTTGGGGAAGAGGTGGGTTTCAATAATATCTAAGATGAAGCTTTTAATCTATGATATTGATTGAATGAGTTCATGGTATAAAGTCCTTTGACACCAGCAAACAAATTAGATATTTTGTCCAGGTCAGGGAGACATTTTAGAGATGTGAACACTATGGCATTCTGATAAAGCCTTGGGCCTCTTCTCAGAATACTGCTTTTCAATATAATTGAAGAACATAATAAATTTCATTTAAAGGTTAGTCAATATGAAGAAATAATTTTTGATCTGACTCAAGTTCACAGATCCCCTGAAAAAAGCCATAGATGTCCTAATGGAGATTACTCTGTCTCCTTAAAGATGTGTTAACCACAAGTTAAGTCCTCTTTCTCTGAGCATTGATAGCAAATAAGCCTAAGTTAACTTACAGTAAATCAGGACAACTGAAACGAAAAAATAAAATATATGTTGCCCCTCCCAAAGTCTCTCCACCTTTTATCTCCATCTCCTTTCCATTCTTTTTTTAAAAAATAAAACCCTTACCTTCTGCCTTGGACCCAATACACAGTATTGGCTCCAAGGAAGAAGAGTGGTAAGGGTAGGCAAGGGGGGTAAAGTGACTTGCCCAGGGTCACACAGCTGGGAAGTGTCTGAGGCCGGATTTGAACCTAGGACCTCCCGTCTCTAGGCCTGACTCTCAATCCACTGAGCTACCCAGCTGCCCCCTATTTGCATTTATTTATTTATTTTTAATTTTAAACCCTTAACTTCTGTGTATTGACTTATAGGTGGAAGATTGGTAAGGGTAGGCAATGGGGGTCAAGTGACTTGCCCAGGGTCACACAGCTGGGAAGTGTCTGAGGCTGGATTTGAACCTAGGACCTCCTGTCTCTAGGCCTGGCTCTCAATCCACTGAGCTACCCAGCTGCCCCCAATCCTTTTTTAAAAAACCCTCACCTTCCATCTTGATTTTAAGGCAGAAGAGCGGTAAGGGCTGGGCATTGGGGGTTGTAACTTGCCCAAGGTCACACAGCTAGGAAGTGTCTGAGGCTAGATTTGAACCCAGGACCTCTTGTCTCTAGGTCTGACTCTCAACCCACTGAGCCACCTAGCTATCCTGTATTTATTTTTGCTAGTGGATTGGAAATTCCTTGAAGATAAAGGTCATCATATTTTTGACTCATCTCAATTCTCCTTCTGAATATCATATTCCATGCTTTTCAATCCTTTAATGTAGAAGCTGCTAAGTTCTGTATGATCCTGATTGTAGCTCCATAGTATTTGAATAGTTTTTTTCTGGTTATTTGAAGTATTTTTTCCTTGGCTTGGTGGCTCTTGAATTTAACTATTATATTTCTGGAAGTTTTCATTTGAGGATTTCCTTCTGGGGGTGATGTGTGAATTATTTTAATTTCAATTTAATTTCTTGTTTGAGGATCTCTGGGCAATTATCTTTGATAAGTTCTTGTAATATGATGTCCAAGGTTCTTCCTTGATCATGGCTTTCAGGTAGTCCAATTATTCTCAAATTGGCTTTCCTAGATCTATTTTCTAGGTCAGTTGTTCTTTTAATAAGATATTTCATGTTTTCCTCTATTTGATTCTAATTTATTGTTTCTTTATTTCTCATGAAATCAATAGTTTCTAGATGGTCAATTCTGATTTTTAAGACTTGATTTTCCTCTGTCAGTTTTTGGTTCTTTTCCAATTGGCCCATTTCTTCTTGCATCACTTTCATTTCTCTTTCCCACCTTTCCTCTGCCTCTCTCAATTGGTTTTTGAAGTCTTTTTTTCAGTTCTTCCAGAATCTGTGTCCAATCCATATTTTTCTTTTGGACTTTGCATATGTTTCCTTTGCTTTCACTGTCCCCTTCTATGTCTGTATCTGCTCTTTGTTTACATAAAAATTCTTTAGCATTAGTTGCTTTTTTTGTTGTTGTTTGCCCACTTTTCCTATCTAATTACATAACTTACATTAGCCTTAGGTATAAGCTTTTCATCTCACTGATCTTGATCAGGTCAGGGGCTGATCAAATTCTAGTCCCAGGCTTATGCCAAAGTTTTTTATCTCACTGTTTACTTGATTCAATCAGGCACAGCCTTGATTGTCCTGTTTTGGAGCTATGTCCTGAGCTTTAGGCAAAAATATCAGTACTCAGTACTTAGTACTTAGTAATCAGCCACCCCAAAGTGCAAACTAAGTCCTTATCCCCAACACAGACTAGAATTTCCTAAGCTGGGGCTCAGGACTTCTCCATGTGTTTGAAATTTCAAGGAGTATGAATTGTCTTGTACCATTATTTGCCCAGGCAGGATCTTAGGGATTAGATGTTGGCTTGGGGATAGGTTCTGAACACTGGACAGCAGATGTGGGGTTGGGTTGTGTGACTAGTTCTTGACTTGCTCTTCCCTCCTTGCTACAGCTTCTCCTCTCACCCCAGTGCCACAGATGTTTTTTGCCTAAATTTTTGGTTTTTCTTTTCTTGAAAGTTGTCTTCTTACTGTTTCTTTCACTCCTGTATTTGTTTTGTGGTGATGTTTTAATCTTGGTTGGAAAGGATTCTTATGGTGGCATGGAGCTGCTCTGGATTACTCTCCCATCTTGGCCCCATCCCCAGAAGTCTTTGATTCTCCTTTTCCCACTCTAATCCAGGTGAACAATCTATTCCCTTCTATATTATCCCTCTCTCCTTCCTTTTATGTCTGATTGGATTGTTAACTATGCTGAGGTGTTTCTTTTTTACTGAAACTTGGTTTGGGCTTAAGGAGATATTTTGAAGGAGGATGTATTGATGATAAAAATTAATAATAATATCGGCTAAGATTTGTATAGCACTTTAAAGTTTGAAATGCCTTTTAAATGTATTATTTCATCTGATTTTCAAAATAACTGTGAGTTTGATGATTTTAATATTCCCATTTTACTGATAGGGAAATTTAAGCTGAAAGAGGCTGAATAGGTATAAAGTATTTAAGGCAGGGTTTGAATTGAGGTCTTTTTGACTCCAAATATATCTCAGTCATCACTACCACATATATATGAATCTTGATTTCAAATCATTGCCAATGAATCTTTGATTTTTGGTTACATACAGTGCCTGACTTTTTTTCACAGTTTTTTTCATGTATATATATGATGTAGAGACCATAAAGCTTACACAAATTCTATATGGTCAAACTTTTTTCAAGTCTCAACTCTTTTCTGCTTTCATGGTGTCAAGTTTATTTAGTGAGTAATTAAAATTTCCCTTTCTCAAAATATAGGCTCAGCACACATTCAGTACCATGTAGCTACTTATAAGGTTATTTCCAGATCCACTGGCAAAAAAATACCATGCAATATTAGGTATGTCTACCACTGAGAGTAGTGCTTTCCAATTAGGTTGCTAGGTAGGGGGTAAGGGTAAATCAACATTTCCATTTCTAGATAACATCTTTAAGCTAACATTACTATGGAATATATTTCACCATCCAGGAGGCTGAGATTGCATTAAAGTCTCTGGAAAATTTTAATTGTGACATTTTCAAATAGATCCCTAAGGGAGGAGCTGCCCTTTCCTAATCACCTATGCCATGAGGAAGTAATACTTAGTATCTCAAACACAGAAGCAAATTAAACTAAAATGCAGCCAGAAAAGATACATCAAATCCTAAATTTAACCCAAACTCTGGTCCCAGTTCAAATATTAGTGATTATCAATTCATCCCATTTTGTCATATCCAAGGGATCCCTGTTATTGTTATCTTTTTATGGGGATGTGGTTTATGGAATTCAGTAAAGTTCTAATCATTTATTGCCAAGTGAATATAGTTGTTGTAAATATCAGAGAAATGTAGAAGAAACAATTACCTTGGTGGTTTGGGCAGATGGATAAAAGCATGTTGACATGAACTGAAAAGGATCTTCTTAATACTCTAAAATAAACGTCCTGTGTATAGAACTAAAAAGTTTAAGACGTACCAAATATGCCCAGAAATAAACCAAATTTAGGAACTAATTAATATAAACTTCATTAGAGATGTAAATGTTTGTTTTATCTATTTGTAATGCATATGAAGATTATTTCAAATGTTTCCCTAATTCTCTGAAATATGAATTCTCTATCTTATCCTCAATCCATGAAACCTCTCAATTTTTGCCTTATTTTCTGTCATTTCATATTTGTTTATACATATGTTGACATACATTATATATTATGCATATATTTGTGTGTATATATGCATATATATATATATTTACTTAATTAAAAATTTTTGCAGTCAGGGACTGAGGATATATTTATCTTTCTGCCTAATATGGGACCTAGCAAAATAGGTATGTTTGCTGTGTATATAAATTAAAATAGTTAACCTTGAATATCCATAAATGGTTTTCTTATTTTATTGACATATAATTTAATTCCATTGTGATTCTTTCCCCCAAAGCTTTCAGAATTTCTGGGCCATTTTACCATGATATCAGGGTCTATGTCTAAAGAATCATAGTTTTAAAATAAATAAGTCAAAACAGAGTTGTGGAGATATATCCTCTGAAAAATGCATACATAAGTGAAATCAAAATTACTTTCATTTTATTTTAACCATTTCTACTTTCCAATAACTCTCTGGATTCCTAGGAGTTAGAGATGAAAGGGAATGAAGAGCCTATCTTTTCCAAGTTGAACAAAAGGTGGGGTTAAAGTAGCTTCACTAATGTTACCCAGTATGCTGAGTATACTCAGATTTTGTGAAGCATGTGGAAATTTGCTCTCTGTTCATGAAGAAAATAACAACAAATTCCAGAAATATTTGCTTTCTAATTTTTACTATGTTGAGAAACATGAATTATGTACATTTATAATGCTTTGGAGACCTAGATTGTTTAATATACATTCTTGGAAACCCTGACTGAAATACTGTAGCATCATTTACTTCTGTTCTTTTCTCTCTTGTTCTTCTGATCTTATTAGATCCTTTTGTCCTATCACCTATCATTGTTACTTTCACCATTCACTTTAAAGGAGGTTGAAATTTGTGTGGGAATTCAGTCTTAGTGTGCTAGAGTTGCACAGTCAAGTGCCTCACTCTTTTCCAAGACATCCAAAGTCCAGTGGAAAAAACAGAAGTCAGTACTACTGATGTATTTGCTGTATGACCTAGTTCTAAGCACTCCATAGTGCCTGCTTCAGCTGCCTTCACAGCCATTCAAATAAATTATTCTCATCCTTCCATTCCATTGGGGAAAAGTCTTCTGCTTGGGATTGACATTCTCTTATTTCACCAATTTTTTTGATACCTGTTGGTTACCCTTAAAGTGGGTTAGCCTATCTGCCACAATGTGGCTGCTATTCATGTTCCTGCTTCTTGGATTCACAAGTAAGACTTGCGTGAAAGGTGAACACCAAAGATGGATTATCTGATCTGAAAAGGGGTTGGCAAGCCCTCATACAGGAGGTGCTAGTCCTTTTGGAACTTCCTTACACCCCTACTATCAAATTTAACTTGTAGTTTGTCTTTATAAGTACTTGGACTCCTTGACTTTGTATAAATGGAGATTTTGAACCTTGGACTTCATCCCTGAGAAATCCCTTAGTACTTCTCAAAATTCCCTTTAATTTCTCCTGTGCCTCCACATTTGCATGGTTACATTATTGTTTTATAAGTTCTGTAGCTTCTCCCTCTTTCTATTTTGCTCTGGTGAGTGGGCTTAATAGCTAGGTCTCTTACTTTAGTTATTATTGATAAAACTTTATTAAATATAATATTTAGTTCTTAGATAACTTCTTTTTCTCCTGTTTTTAGTCACAACTAGGCAACTTTTCCATATACTCCAATAAATAACAGTACCTATTATGTGCCAGATACTGTACTAGATGTTATGAGAGAACACAAGAGAAATGTGTCTCAAGTGCTCTTTTCAATGAGATTAAAATTGACTGCAGAGGAAAATAGAAATGAAAATTTTTTTTAGTTTAATAAGGACTTATATTAATAAACATTGTTAAGTGTCTATTGTGCATAAGGTGTTTTGTTTGAGCACCATTTGGGTCCTTAAACAATATAACTTCTAGGCAAACCCATCTTGCCAAAAGCTTTCTACTACCCAGAGTGCAATGCCATTAATGAAAATGGACATTATGGCACCCAGGCATTAATTGATTCCATATGACATTTCTGGTTAGCACCTGGAATATCCCCTGCCATACAAGCTTGCTAAAAATGCAAAATCTGTTTGCAGTTCAATCAGGGAATTTGTAGGAAAAAAGGTCTCAGAGGCCGACTTTTGACTTACTCTTCATTTGAATGCTTGCAAATAGACTATATATTCATACCCAAAGATAGAGGATTGGAATATGCACTTGTCATAATTGACCAGTTGACAAGGTGGCCAGAGGTTTTCCCTGCCAAAAAGAACAACACAGCATTTGTGATAAAATCCCTACTGAAAGAAATCATTCCTACATTTGGCATACCCAATATTATTGGCTCAGACAGAGGGTGTCATTTTACTCATGCAATACTCCAAGAAGTCTACAAGAATATAGGAATAAAAGGGGATTATCACACCATTTATCACCTGGAAAGTACTGAGCAGGTGGAAAGATTCAACAGAGAAATAAAGACACTTATTGGCAAAGTCTGTACAGAAACTCATCTAAAATGGACAGATGCTTTGCCAATAGTGTTATGGTATTGAGAAGCAAACCTAGCAGGGACTTACATCTTTCCCCATTTAAAATGCAATATGGCCAACCTGTTTGGCAAGGGAGAGCTCATAAAACCCCATATATGTCAATGCTGGGCAGAGATTGTGAACTGCATAAATATATCCAGGCCCTGCAACAAAAACTCATAGAACTCCATGAACTCAGTTTGATTCAACAGAGAGTTCCCTTCGATTACAACTTGCAATAATTTAAAACCAGGAGACATAGTGTACACAAGAAACTTCACGAGAAAATCAGTAACAGACCCCAAATGGTTAGGACCCTATCATTTTTGCTCATTACCACTACAAGTATAAAAGTAGAGGGAAAAAGATTCGTGGTTCCATGTGACCAATGTGAAACCTGAAAAAAAACAACAACATACAAATGCAGAACACCCAGAAACAGTTGAAGATAGAAAAATTACAGAAAGTGCTGAGGATTGAGATTTGAGATTCAAAATCATTGAAAACATCTGAAAGTACCTATAACATACACATAAAAAATGATTGACATGACTGACAAAGCATCACAATCCACACTGTTCCTGCATCCGGACCAAAGAGCCCATCCTACAATATATACGACAACAGACAACATGCGATGGAGAAACAGAGAAGGGAGAAAGAATCAAGAGAAGAAAAGAAAATTGGGAAAATCACCAAGAAGAAAGATGCAAGAAAAGAGTACTTGAAAAGACATTGTGAAAAAACTTTTGAACTTTGCAAAAAAAATGGACAATTGCACAAAGAAGAGGAGAGAAGGAAATGATTTATGTAAGACTATGGTGTGGCAATAGTACAAAAACACAAATTAACCTCACACTTTAGGGAAAATCAACTGCAGTATGTAGCATCAAGATACAAGAGAAATCTATAGACAACTTGAAGAAAACAGTCAACTTTGAAAACAAAGGAGAGTATTTTGCATGCACAGTACATAAAGAGAACACAAAACACAACACAAAAATGATATCTAGTCAAGACCTCATGAAAATAAGCGAGTGTCTGAAGATTGTGAAAATACAAAATGTATATGTGTCTATAATGTAAATAGTTGCAAGTTCCATAAGATTTTAACCACATAAGAAGATGAAGCAATTTTCTTGTCTGGTTAACATCAATATGCAGAACTAATGCTTGTACGAATGTATAATAGTGTAAATAATGTAAATTTTGTATATACTTGTGACATAGGATGCAAAAGTAGAGTAGAAATAAAAATAACAGTCCCTAACCATGTAGATTCTGTAGCATGCTAACAATTTAGCAGATAATTTGGACATTAGACATAGGGGAAGAGCAGAAAGGGCTAGGGAAGTTCAAAAAAATTTTAGTGAGCTAGTGCAGGGAAAGCATAAGAATAAAATATATGTGTTGTTGGCTAGATAACTAAGAATACTAACATACTAAAATAAATTCTCAATATAAAAATGAACATTGCATTTAAAACATAGTTTAAACATAATTTGATAACAGCTAGGAATAATAAGATATTTGTATTACTTGATAGACATATTTTAAAATTAGAAACAAGTTAAAATTCTGTTAAAATCATAGAAGGGTTAAATAATAACTTAGGAGAGTTTAAATATAAGAAAATTGTTACACTGTAAACTTAGACATTGTGTTCAATGGAAAACCTTTCTTGTTACAAAATTTTTTTACACCCTGTAAATATCGTTATATATATATATATATATATATATATATATATATATATATTGCAACCCTCATCCCCTACCAACCTCTCCAAAACCTGTCTTAGAATAGGAATAGATATATAATTAATATAGTGACAAGACAAGACAAGGATTTGATATTTTGGAGGGAGGGGAAACATAAGATAGAAATAGGAAATAGTGACCACACAAAACCAAGATACTGTAAGGATGGGATTTGTGCAAGGGGGATGGGACCAAAGGAGCCAGAGAAGGCAGTTACTGACACTTGCTGACAGTTGAGACCAGAGAGAATCCTGGGAAAGGGACTTGGAAGAAGGAAGGAGAGGAGAGGTCTTCCAGAGGAAGACTGAGAGATGGAGGAGGCTGATATCCCAGCTAGGATCCAGTCCAGAGGGCTTCCTAAGGACCTTTCTTATGGAAATTGAAACCCTGATTCCTGGATCAAAGCCATTCTATTGCAACTCACCCATCAAGACTTCAACCATCTAGGTAGCTAAGTTTTTGGACTCCATTTTGGGAGTTATCTCTTAGTCTCCTTCACCCATTCCCCAACCTTGCTGAGAGACCCCATAGGAATAGCGAAGAGGGCACCCCCAAATCCCTCTCCCCTTCACCCCTTTCCCCAATCCCTGATTTGAGAATAAAAAAAAACATTCAACAGTCGGATAGCATTCCAGAGTGCCTAAGAGATGACAAGGGAGAAGGGAACCACAGCTTAGTCTGGCTACCTCCATCTTGAAGCCAGACCACCTGCTGTAAAGTGAACTGATTGGGGGAAGGTTTGTGTGAACTCTGTCCTCATTCAGGATCAGATTGGGGTACCACATATCTCCTCTTATAGGGAAGCCTTGCCCCCAACTCCTGTGGGGTGGCACGACCATCCACATCACCCAGTTTTGGGGTGACACCCCATTAAAATCTCCAAGTGTATATTTGGCCCCAGGGGGGTGCTAGAAGAGAGACTCACCACATTGACTTTCTCTATCTCTCTTTTATCAAGCATCCCTAACTAGCTCCTTCATTCTTACAATAACAATGTAGGGTTTGCAATGTCCTGAACAAATATTATCTCATTTATCATCATAATGACTCATGGGAGGTAAGTAGTCTTATGCTCATTTTACAGATGAGGAATCTGAGGTCAACAGAGGTTAAGTGACTTGCCTGGTGTAACATAGCAAGCATCTAGGGCTATATTTGAACTCTAGTCTTCTTGATTCCAGGTAAAGTGATCTAGTCATTGTGCTAATGGTTGTCTTCTATTTTCTAGTGACAAAATACTTTTTCTTCCTGATCATCACAAAACTATTTTCCAAGGACCTTACAGTCTAATTTTCCTCACTTTTTTATATGATAATAAATTTCAAAAAGGAAAACCAAAATTCTATTGATCTTCAGTCAGAAGAGTCTTTGGTATTTATCTAATCTGATACATTCTATTTCAATTATGGCAAGTTTGACATGAAGGCAGAATATCCATTTAGAGATGGACCTGGACTGGATAAAAAGAGATGAATCAGTATTACTTTTGCATAATTGCAATAATTAAGCCACCAGCCAGAAGAGAGTAATTTGAAAAACTTTCATCATTTCCTGAAGAGATATTTCAATAGTCTTCCAGTTAAACTTTCTGCTTTGGGTTTCTCTCATCCATTATACTAAAACAATGTTCTTGCAAAAATGTTGTTGTCATGCCACTTTCCTACTCAAAAATCTATGACTCCTTAATTACTGTATCAAGTTCAGATTCCTAAACATATTTAAAATCTTCTATAATTTTTTCACTATTTTTTCAACTGTATATCATACTACTTACTTAACATAAATGCTCTACTCGAGTAAAGTTGGTCTCATTATTTTTATTGCTCACTATGCCTATTCTTACCTTTATTTATATACTCTTCACTTTCTTGAATATCTTTTCTTTTTTCTATACACTATCCACACTTCCAGGCTTATTTCAGGACCTACTACCTCTATCAAAATTTTTATGAACACTAGCCCAGAGAAATATGTATATGAGATGCTTACAAAGGACATTTGAGTATATCCTTTTTCTTCTATTATGCTTAAATGGCTAGATTATATAACAAATATGTATCTCTTATTTCTTCAATTAGATTTGACTTAATTTTTTAAATATTTATTTTATTTTTTATATGTAGGTACAATTTCAAATAAATATTTTTTGTTATTTTGTGATCTATACTTTCTCATACTTTCCCATTCTCATTCCCCAAGATCCAGGGATTACAATATATGTTGTATATGTGTTATCATATAATACATATTTCCATGATCATCATGTTGTGAAAGATCACATTGTTTATACAAGGAAAAAAAACTCACAAAGGAAAATAAGCTAGAAATAGTATGCTTCAGTCTATATTCAGACTCCATCAGTTCCTTCTATAGCAGTGGATAGTTCTTTAGAATTATTTTTGATTCTTGCATCACTGGTAATAGCTAAACCATTCACAACTGATCATCATACATTATTGCTTTTACTGAGTTCTCCTTGTTTTGTTCACTTTTACTTTGAATCCTTCAAATAAATCTTTTCAGCTTTTTTTGTAATTATCCTGTTTGTCATTTCTTATACCATAATATTATTCCATTAAAATCAAATACCACAACTTGCTCAGTCATTCCCCAATTGATAGACATCCCATCATTTTCCAATTCTTTACGCCTAAAAGCACTACTAAAATATCACTGTATAACTAGGTCCTTTACTTCTATCTGTGATCATTTTGAGATGCCAACTAGATTCTTCAAGACTGTGACCAAAGGAGAAATGATAAAGCAGTAGAAATAGCACCAGATGTGGAGTTAGAAGAACTGGCTTTATTTGCTATCTCTGTTATTTGATCTTTGAGTGTCCTTGGGTAATTGTTTCCCTTCTCTAGATTTCAGCTTCCTCTTTTATAAAATTAGTGGATTTTACGAGATTATCTTTACAGTCCTATCAGGCTTTAGAGAGCTTTTCTTTTAGAGGTCCCTATCTTCAAAAGCACAATAAGCAATGTTTAGCATAGTATTGAACTTGGTAGATATGCATCCAGATAGTTTATTGGGTAGAACTCTGGACCTCAGAATCAGAATAATTCAAAACTTTCCTTAGTACTTGATATTTGTGTGATGTCCACTAAGTCATCCATCTTCTACTTCACTGGGTTTATCCACAAAATGAGATAACACCTACTGCAAGAATACCACCTATTGAATTGTATGAAGATGATGAGATAATATTGATATCTCACAGACATGAAAGTGCTATATTAATATTATCTCATGATTTTTTAATATCTAGTTTCAAAAATGTGACCATGAGAAGTAAGAGAAAGCAAACTAATATCCTACAAAAATTATGACATTTGGATCTAAATTATCTACTTGTGTAGGAAAAATTGCACAGAAAGAGTTTGGAATTTTGAATAAAGAGAGGACTGACAAAGAGGCAGTTGGGAAGGGGAGGGGAGATACTGGGAAGAGTGGCAGTTGCTCTCAAAGAGAGTGACAGTTGCACTCTCCGGGAAAAACTCTTGCCTAGACCTTCGGAGAAGAGTGAGCTCTCTGCCTCTTAGAATAGAAACTACCTCTATTCCTGGGATTTCCCCAACTGTTTCTCTTCCTAGATTCCTGTGGATTATACCATTGACTAAAAGGATTTGAAGGGGCTGCTTGAACTGTAATGCTGATCTTTTGGCATTAGCCCGAAGAGACAGGCTAAACCAGCTCTGAAGGTCAGAATTTCTTTTCCTCTTACTGTCAAAACTATTAAAGACTTTGAACTTATAAAAGCTAGGATAGATATAGTACAGATTAGGAAAAAAGGAAACCTCCATAAGTATGTGAGTCCTGGGCTCAGTTCAAACTCTGACAGAGATTGAAAAAACAATCTGTGTTTAAGGTTGAGGGTAATCCCTAACTTCCCTTTATCCTAATCCCTTCCCTTAAAGACTAGTTAATAAACCAACTTTAGTTAAATAAATGCAGTCAGATAATCATTTTGTAAGGGTGAAGGGAGCCTGAAGGGAGAAACCACTGGCTCCCTCAAAAGTCAGTTAGGGATGCTCTGAGGGTTAGCAAATCAACACTCTTGGCTAATGTCAGTAATACCATCCCAGGGTTTCCCTTTATGATTTACCTCTCTAAGAGAGTTTTCTTACATTGGAAGACTTAAATCAATGCTCAACTAATTCCATTTAATAATGAAAGAATTATACACTTGAAAACTGACCACTTACTGAATGCTGACTGAAACTGGGATGGAAATGGTTACAATTTTCTTTCCAAACTGTATGTTATACAAACCACGAAGACTGTGCTACATTAAAAAAGATTATTTGAAACCATATGGCTAGCATCTTAAATCATCAAAAAATAATTAAAAGAAGTAAAACAAAAGTAGAATAGTACTATACATAAGCTCAGAATTTAATGAGATGTGGAAAATGCAATAAACTAAACAAATCACACATTCCTATTAATTAATGAGCTGTAAAAGGTTTCCAGGTGGTTTAGGCAAATAACAGGTTGCTTTTATTTTTATTTTTCCTAATTTCTGAAAAAGTAACATGTTTTAGTAGTTATAAGATGTACATTATTTATTGTAGATACCTAGTGTTTTATATGCATTTGTTTCATTTTAAAATGATTGTTCAAATTATTTACACTATTATTTATTATAGTTAGCAGACTATGAAAGAAGGTCTTTCTGAGAAGGTTTTCCTCTAGTTAAAAGAATAAAATGATAAATAATTGGGCTAATTGTAGTAATATAATGATTATTATTAAAGAGCTGGTCCAACAATAAAAATAATCTTTTTCATTTACCTATTACTTTTATTTTTATTTTCTTTCTCCTTTAAACTGTCCAAGAATTGCTTAATTGTTCTTTCAAAACATGATGAACATGGAAATATGTATTACATGATAACACATGTACAAACTATATCATATTACCTGCCATCTTATGGAGTAGGGAGGGGTAGAGGGAACATGAATTGCAAAATGTAATGAAGTGATTATTAAAATTGAATCTAAATATAATCTGGAAAACTACAAAAATAACTTGATGAGTAATTTTTTTCCAGCGGTATATTAATTATTCTGCAGCTTATCCTTCTAAGACTTTTACAAGACTACAGTAAAAAAGTAGAGAAGTTCAAGTAAGTTAGTAAATATATTCGGGCTTATACTCCTGCAGGTCTTAGATTTTTACTTCCTTTGCCTTGAAGAAATTTCTACTCAATCTTTTTTATGGACTTTAATAGGGGAGGAAGAAAAGCAAACCAACACAGGACTCCCATGTTTGTCCTGAATTGTAGCACAGATTAGGGGTTACATAG
The DNA here is from genome assembly GCF_016433145.1 of Gracilinanus agilis. Taxonomy (NCBI): domain Eukaryota; kingdom Metazoa; phylum Chordata; class Mammalia; order Didelphimorphia; family Didelphidae; genus Gracilinanus; species Gracilinanus agilis. The sequence goes on along the minus strand of NC_058132.1, from coordinate 178,694,059 downwards.
TGATGAGAGCAAAGGAAAACAATGAAAAATAAAAAAAAAGATAATTTGGCAAAATTGTTCTTGGAGGCTAGGAAGACCTAGAGCAAATGCATGGTGCAGACTAAATGATAAATATCCAGAAGAAGTAGGCACAGAATTGCCTCAGACAGAGATGATGGCAGCTGATGTTCTAGGGAGATCAAGAAGAATTCTAGTCCACAATTTCTCAGAATGTGATTGAGGAAGTGCTACCTGGGCTTGTTTGTTTGTGGGTAGGTGCCCAATATTTTTTCTTTTCATTAGAAAGAGGGTGAAATGGGGGTGTGGGGTGGCAGGGATCAAAACAAAGGATATGACAAAATGCTAGATGAAGCCTTATTTCATTTGCTTGAGTGTCTTATTCTATCTGACTCTATTAGTAAACCACGTGACCATTAACAGTATATTGTTAAGGTTTGAAGGATTGCAGGTTTGTGGTTGAGGCAGTAGTTGTACCAGCTTATGAGATGTTTACTAGTAAGTTGAGGAGGTATTTCTTTTTTATTTAATACTAGACTTAAAATTGAATCTGGGGACCAGCCTAGCCAGCAGAGAGAGTAGGAGCAAACAGGAGGAGAAAGAACACACTATGGGCAACTAGAAGACTACCTGAAGCTCAAATATTCTAGTCCCTTATCAGGCAACTAAACATCAGCAAATCACAGGAAAAGTTTTAGTTTTCTGGTCTAAAAGAAAAGAGCAGAAGGTCCCAAGTGATTGTATATATTACTGTTGCCTTTTAGTTGTGCATTTAGAATTAATATCTAGTATCCAGTAATATTTTAAAACATTCCATTCATTTTCATTCTGTTCATCACTCTAGATCACTCAGTCTGCTCACTTCCCTGACTTCCAGTGGGAAATCCCCAAAACTAGGATACATCTCAGAAGACTAATTGTAAATGACAGTGTGCCACAGTCTAAATTCAATATTGCTGGAATTATAGGCAGATTATGCCAACATAATATGGGAAATGGCTTTAGATAGGCCATATCATGTTTTGGGCCCCTTTTCTCATATAAAAGAGAAGGAAGTAGCACAGAAGTCCAAAACCAGAGTAGAAATAGGAATTTTATCAATCCTCAACTAAAAAAATGAAGTTCATGATTACATAAAGAATTTTATATAGGTTTCAGAAGAAAAACTATCATGGAAAAACAATTATATGGAAGATTGTTCCAAATCTTTAACAATGAGAGAAAAGTAAGTAATGATAACTCTCAGGTTTCACTTCACTCATGCCAAATTGATTAAGAAAAAAAAGATAAAAAATGGAAATGTAGGAACAGTTAGGAAATCTTCCACAGAATTCTCCTCTTCACTCTGGCCCCTTCCCAACGGTCATTTCCTAAAGATTCTTCCTGGGATTCTTCTGAATTCTACTTCAGAGGGGCATGCTTTGCTTGCTTTTCTTTGCTTAAATCCAATCAATCTGTTACAGAAACAACCAACCTTGGGGAGACTCTGAGGAGCAGCCATATTCATACATATTCGGGGTAAATATGAATCATTATAGAAAACAATGTGAAATGATGTGAGAAAAGCTGTTTATATTCTTTGATTCCATAACATTATTATGAGGAAATCCCACTAAGATGGGATATAATAGGAGGACCTACTCCCCATAGCAAGGGCTTGCCGAGCGCTTTCTGGGGCTGTTCATCCTCCTTTTTGATGTCCACCTCTCATCCACCCTCATCTGTGGCTCCAAAAAGCTGCAGCATTAACAGCGCCCACACCCTGGTCAAACAATCCTGGCAGGTAGGCTAAAACAGGTTGAGAATAACTGACAGGCCTTATATCTGTGGGTGAGATAGGGAGATGTCTACCACAAGAATGTGAAAACTCAGTGGAAATGGGCAGGTGAGAGAACAATTTCTTACAATGGCCATGACCTGAAACAGGTGCTGTGAAGCACTTAGAACTAGATAAAACACTGAAAATGCCAAGGTCACCATTGCACTCTGACTTTTCTCTTGCTGCTGGATTTGGATGACTCTGGAAAAGAGAGGCTGACAACTTGATGCAACTCTGCCTCACTGAAAGCCAATTCATAAGGGAGGCAAGACATCACTTTGTGAGGTCATTTGGCCTCTTAGAAAACTAGGAACAAATCCCATCACTGTGGGGCATATGCCCTAAGAAGTCAATGACACAAAAAGGAGTTTATGTGAGATCAAATGTTCATAGAAGCAATGACAGCAAAAAAAAACTCAAAGCAAAGAGCCTGTCCATCATGGGGAATGGCTGAAAATGTCATGGTACATCAATATTATTGTGACATAAAAAATGATGAATGCAGGATTCAGAGGAACATAGGCAGATTGAAGCTTTGATTCAGAGCAAAGGAAGAAAGACCAAAGGAATAATATTACACAATGACTATAATAATCAAAATGAAAACAACACTAAAATGAAACTTGACTCACTGGTTACAATGAAAAATTTTGATTTCAGAAAAGAGAAGATAAATAGTCTTGTCTCAAAAGAATGATGAAGAAGAACATATGGAACCTTGTATGGGCTATCAGATGTAATTGTTTTGCTAATTGCTTTCACTTTTTTTACTTAATTACAAGGGAGAATTCCATAATGTTGCTAGTGGGATAGATCAGGAAAAGATTTTATTACAATAAGGAAACCTAAAAGGACTTAACTTTTCAAAATGGGAATAGCCTAAAGTGAGACAGCTCTAAATAGACAAAAAAGGAACTCTTTTTTGAAGGAATGCTATAGCTTGAAATATATTGCCTGAATAATAAATAAGAAAATTTGTCAAAATACATTTTTCTATTTAATGGCATATCAAGGAGTTATTTGATGAAATCATTGATGGAAACAATGCCTCGTTGACAAATAAATCTTGAATTATTATTAATAAATTGATACAATTATGAAAATCAGAATTAATTTACATGACCTCAACTCTTCAAAAAATGGCTTAGCCAGACTACTTTTGAGGACTGTACGACTTTGAGGACTCAACTAAAATTAACTTTCCAGGGGCAGCTGAGTAGCTCAGTGGAATGAGAGCCAGGCCTAGAGATGGGTGTTCAAATCTGGCCTCAGTCACTACTTCCCAGCTGTGTGACCCTGTGCAAGTCACTTGACCCCCATTTCCTACCTTTACCACTCTTCTGCATTGGAGCCAATACACAGTATTGACTATAAGATGGAAGGTAAGGGTTTAATAAAAAAACAAATTAACTTTCCCCCCAAACCCTTCCTTCTTTCAATTTGTTTATTATTATCCAGGTCATCACCACTTTCCCAATTTTTAGGCTCAAAAATTGTCATCCTCCCTTATCATTTATCTCATCCCCCATATCTAATCTATTGCCTGGGCCTATTGATTTCATCTTCACAATGACCCTATCTCTTTTCTGATACTGGCACCACTCTGGACTACTGCAATAGCCTGTGTTTCATGTTTCAAGTCTGTCCTCATTTCAATCCATCTTCTATTCAGTCACCAAAGGGATTTTCCTAAAGGATAAGTCTAACTGTGTCTTACCCAATCAATAAACTTCAATGATTACCTATTGCTTACAACAACAAATATAAAATCTTCTGGCATTACAAGTTCTTTGTAACCTAGCCTCTTCCTTCCTCTCTACTCTTATTATACCTTATTCCCCACCATGATCCAGTGACACTGACCTTGCTGTTGTAAAAACATCATTCTTCATCTTAACTCTGGGCATTTTCTCTAGCTAACCTCCATGCCTTCATCTCCATCTACTGCTTTTTCTGGTTTTCTTTAAGTTTGAAAATCCTATCTCCTACAAGAAGCTTTTCTTGATCCTCTTTAATACTAGTACATTCTTTCTGTAAACATTTCCTATTTCTCCTATATTCAATTCCTTTGTACATATTTGTCTGTTTTCTTCTCCCATTAGATTGTGAGGTCCTTGACATCAGGAACTGTCTTTTGCCTTTGTAATCTGAATGCTTAGCACTTAGTGTCTGGCATACAGTAGATGCTTAAGCAATGTTTACCGACTAACTATATTTGCCACTAGATAATGCTATTTCCTTATTACTCAGTTAAGAGCTGTGCTAGACTACTTCTGGATTGAAATAGATATCCTGCCTTTTCAATACATTGTAAACTTTATTACTAAAATGTGAAAATTAACTTAGATATTACACAAGTGATACAGGAAATGCAGTAGTATTCAAAAATGTGGATTTTAAAAATAATATTCAATATCTCCTGAGTATAATATTTATAGAGGTTTATTATTATTTAACTAGAGAGCTAGAGAACACAGAGAATGTTCCCCACTCACTTCACATGGAAGAGAGAGCTAGGGCAACAAAGATCGGTCACCACTCAATTCATGTGGAAAAGAGAGAGGGACGTTACCCAAAACTTATGCACAATCATGCAAAAGATGCACGTAAATAGAAGGGAAAATGAATTTTGGGTAATACAGAAGCAAGAAAAAATGTTAATAAAAACCTCTAGCCATTGTGTGAAAGTTTTATTTTCCACTTTTTCCCTCTGGACAAATTACTTAATTGTGAATTACTAGTTTTCAGTTTTCCCATTGGAAAAAAAAGAATTTGGACCAGTTTGTTGCCAAGAGCCTTTTTAAATCAAGACATCTGATCTTGTACCACTTACAGACTAATTGTTATTTTTACTAATTCTAGGGTTAAAGTTCTAAGTGGAATCTTTCCTTCATAATTGTGGCATTCTAGATTCATTCCCCTTTGCTCTGTTTCTACCATTTAGTAACTTTAGCATCTTAAATAAGCTTGAAGATTGTTAATCCTTGACCTCTCAAATTTATCTACTGTCTTCAAATAGTGCACTTAAGTAGAGCTGCTTCTAATTGCTATACAGGAGACTCATGTGGATAAATTAGGATTATTATATAAGTGGCCACTATTCACCATATTTAATACCCAACTACAAACTGTAACTCAAAGGAAAGAAGAGAATACATTTCTAATTCTTTCCAATTCTTAAGACTTTTTTCTGCCCAATAAAAAATGGAATATTCACAAGGAAGGAAAAATAACCTCCTAGCTTCTCAGACAAATATGGAATTATGGGCATTTTTCTGCCAAGAGGTGATCCTGTGCTATCCATTCCAAATCCCCTATTTCCACTCCAGTTGCAGGTCTCTTTATGGAATGGAAACTGTTTACTAACATTTTGATTGTGGTTAGAATCATATCTACCAGTCTAAATAGCATAAATAGCACTAAAGATACCATTAGGTAATTACAAATAGACTTAGAATCTAAGGCAATTTCCTAACTGGAAGTCTAATTTCTTCTAAGAAAACAATAATAAAGATGGTTGATGGTTTAGAAAGTGAATGAACCTATCTGAGGCAGCTAGAATCACAATGGCTAGATTTCTGGATGTGGAGTTAAACCAAATTTCAAATCTTGGTTCAAATATTTACTAGCTGTAGGACCCTCCCCAAGTTAATTAACTTATGTATGCCTCAGTTTCCTAATCTGTAAAATGAGGAGAGCACTGATTTCCCTGGGTTGTTGTGTTAAATGAGATACTAATTTTAAAATGATTTGTAAATGTTAAAGCACTGTGTAAATGCCAGTTATCATGTTATTGCTATTCATTTTCTTTATCTATATGACAGAGATAATAGACTTGCAAGGCACAGATGAAAAAATTCTACTGCACTATGTAATTATATGTATAAATGTCAGCTATTACCATTATTATCAGATTCTCACTTTTTCCCAGTCAATTCAGATAGAAATAAGCCTGGGACAAACTTCATTACTATAGTAGTGAATATTTCCTGAACTATGGCAAAGGTTTTTTCCATAGTTTGCTTTCTAGAGTTGAATAAACATATTTGATAGAAAACACCTTTTCTATTGTTTCCAGCAGCAGCCAGGGTAGGAGGAATTGTATATATCATCTGTATTTGATTCTTAAGCCACGCTGATTCCTTCTGGAAGATCTTTGTAACTCAAGAGCATTTTATTCTATGTAGCTTGGAGAATGAGTGTCAGCCATGATGATCTATTAAATGTTATACCTACATTTTTCTGAATCATTGTTATAATTGGGAGATTTTAGATAACAATTTAATTTTTGGCAAGGCTCAGGTTCTTGTATAATTTAATTGTACATTCTCAAATATATTTTGATGTTTGTACTCATGGTATAGATATTTATCACTGTTCAATCTATGAACTTCTGTTATATAATTCTAGCCACCACATCTTATTTTGCTAAGAATTTATTTTTAATTCTTGATTCCATAAGGATAAGTTTTATGTAATTTCTGGTAGTGAGGAAATGGCCCTGAGTTATCATCATCAATATTAATTTTCCTAAACAAATCCACATGCTTCAAGTATTTGTTCACTATGTCTTTGACAAGATATATTTCTAAAGGTCACATGGGATTTGTCTATGGAGGCATCTTTTGATCCTATCCTAGGATCATACATATATAATAGACTCCTTATTGAGGGAAGCCATTTTATGTCATTCTGGAGAGATCAAATGGTTTGTATCTATTATCAGTCTTTAAAATTGTCAACAGAATGATGTCTATTTGACAAAATATTTCTGTAGGTTTTTAAAATGTTTATCATGTGTTTTGAGAAATATAATCATTTTATGGTTAATAATTCTTAATGCATTAATTATTTGAACAATAAAATAAAATTTATTTTAATAACAAATTAAAATTAATTTTATATTACTCTATTATTATAACTAAGAATTAGAGATGTCCCTAAGCAGCAATAATTGAAGAACCATGAAAATATATGGAATGGTTGGCAGTCCCAGCTCAACTGAAAATAGATGATGGCTCTGCTTAAGTGGAAAACTTTAGAGTTAGTCAGAAGCCTGAGTTGTGCCTTGATTCAATGTTAATTATCAGTGAATCCCAATTTTTTGTAAATTATATTAAATAGAATAAAAATGTATAATTTGTGGGGGCAGCTGGGTAGCTCAGTGGAGTGAGAGTCAGGCCTAGAGACGGGAGGTCCTAGGTTCAAACCCGGCCTCAGCCACTTCCCAGCTGTGTGACCCTGGGCAAGTCACTTGACCCCCATTGCCCACCCTTACCACTCTTCCACCTATGAGACAATACACCGAAGTACAAGGGTTTAAAAAAATGTATAATTTGCTTTTCTTTTAATTTTTTTTTAAATCCTTAAAATCAATACTATGTATTGGTTCTAAGGTAGAAGAATGGTATGGGTTAGGCAATGGGGGTTAAGTGACTTGCCCATGGTTAAACAGTTAGGAAGTTTCTGAGGTCATATTTGAACCCAGGACCTCCAGGCTCTAAGCCTGGCTCTCAATCCACTGAGGCACCCAGCTGCCCCCTAAATTGTCTTTCAAACAAAAAGAACCAGTGACAGAAATGAAGTCATTTATAGAATATTTTTTTCAAGTCCTTGGTTCTACTTACCATATGATGGCTAAGATTACTTGATTTTTTTGTTGTTGTTTTAGGGAAGCCTGTTTTTTTTTTCCTTTACTATATGTTTGTTATCAGAAAATTTTTCTTTGTTTTTCTTCCAACAGGAGGATTAGAAGAAGATTAAATAGATTTGCTATTATTTTTTTTAATGGAGAAGGGGCTACAGATGAATGATATGAAGTGTTGCCTATCCTTTCAGATGAGGTCATTGCATTATAGATTTACTTAGTTGTTTTGCTTAGTTATGAGAGACCTCTCATGCATGGAGTGGGATTAAGCTATTAATATTTGTAATTTTAAAATTGTAATTTTAAAATAAAAAATAATTTATAATTGTAAATTTTAAAAAAATCAATAAAATCTGGGAAAAAATGAGAAAAAGGAGATAGGCCATGTCATGTTCTCACACTGAAGTGCATGGATTCTTTTTATTCTCTGTTTTGCACAGCAAATATAGGAGGCACTTAATAAATGCTTATTGATGGACAAAAATAAATAATCTTAAAGATGAGATCATTTTTAATATAAGAAAGGTTTTAATAAACTGGTATCTGATGGAGCAGAGAGATCAGGATGATTAAGGGATGAGAGAAATGCTACATGAGGATCAATTGAAGGGAATGAAAACACAACTCAGAGAGGAAAAAAGAAAGTTTCTAGGGGAGAGGAGCAAAACAATTATTTAAAGCTGTATTTAGTAATCTGAAGGGTTGCTATATGGTAGATGGATAGGACTTCTGTTTAGGCTAAAAAGAGTTCTATGGATGATGTGTAAAAATGACAAAGAAATATACTGTGGTTCAGTATATCAAAAGATAGTAGATGGATTTTCCTTTACTACAGGGCCTTCAGGAAAAAAAAATTGATTGACAATTTATCAGAGATAATAAGGTAGAGATTTTTTTCAGGTATGGATTGGAATAGGTGGTCTCTGAGGTCAATTTCAACTTTGAGATTCTTGGACATAGGATTATGTTGACCCCATCTCCAAGAGTCTCTTACTAAGTATCCATGGTGCTTGTGATTATCTTTTTTAGAGCTACTATCAGAACTAGAAAAAAATTATCTTAATTTTTATAAATGTTCTTATATATATTTCTGTTTTGAAGAGTTCTGAAGAGAAAAGAACTATTGCCATATCTGCACAATACACATACACAGAGGCATTCATACACATACTCAGAAAGGTGAGAATTATATAAAACATTTGGGGTGTGATTATTATTAATGTCACATTATTAATGCAACTAAATTTCAGGTCTGATTCTTATTGGAGCATTATTAGAAATATTCTCTGTCCTTCAATTTCATTACTCCCTCACCCAAGACAATTATTCCATGCTTTAAAGGGGTTCTAATATTTATATCTTACCCCCGGCCACCATTTATACCTCTTTGGGTTGGTGCCTGATGATAGAACTACTTTCTCCAATCAGATGAAGGGCTTATAAAAAATAGATGGTAGTTTGTGGGAAGCCGTTCGATGTATTAAAGCCATTGGAGAAATAGGATCAAATTTAGGGCCTGTTATCTGGATTCCCTATGTGACCAATCCAGGCTGAGGCAGTCTTTGTGTTTGATCCTGGTCACCTGAGCCCCAAAAGGCTCTGGTACCAGTAGGTAGGTTAATCCAAAGTCAACTTGATCCCTCCAAGAGGCTATTAGGAGTCATTTAGAGAAACAGAGTCTGTAACAGATATTTTATCTGGATCCCATTACAAAATCATCAGCAAGTAAAACTGTGTGTATGATTTTCTGCACTGCATGTCAGGATGCAGACTGAATGGGCCATCTAAGATAAAAATCTGAGGCTCCTCTTTTGACTCAGTCTTTGATCCCCACCTTTTTTACAATTCTTATTGGAGAGCTTTGAAGTGGCAGACCAGCTTCTATTGAGTAGATGATTTCCTTCCTTGATAATTGAAGAAGCCTAAATCCTAAACAAATGCTGATTCCATATTCAGATTAAAACCTGAGTCTTTAGTCTGAATGCAGATTTCAATTGATGAGCATCTCCATAGGATATTCCCTCTCCTGGAATTATCCCCTGCTGAATTGGGGTTTGGAATTTGACCATTTGTCTTTGCATCTGTATTCTTTAGACTTCAATGGATTATGCGTGATTTATTGCCCCTTACCAACTGTGACTCCTTTTTGCTTGAAATCGGTATATAATAAACTTCCATGCCTGCCGAATTCAGAACAGCATGGGCTAACCACTAGTCTGGTTGTTCTCATTTTCTTTTTCCTGTCTTATCAATCCGACGCTGTAAACGCCACTCAGAACCCTCATTTTTGCATGTAGAGGCTGGGCCTCTATAGTAGTTGATACCTTCAATCCCTCAGCATCTATATCTTAAAATTATTCCTTGAGGGCTTTTGATCAAAGCCCTGACAAGATAAAAGAAAAAAAAAAGAAAATTTAAGAGAACAGAACATAAGGAAGATACTTTCTACATTTAGGAAGAAGAATCAGCAGAAAAGGCAAACAGGAAACCACAAAAATTCATTGTTTCTGAAACCAATTAATGAGAGTTCTATGGAAGAAATGATCAAAAGTGTCAAATACTACAGAGAAATTAAAGAACTCAATGAGTGAGAAAAATAAACATTTATCTTTTGCTCAGAAAATATTTTCTCATGAACAAGAGCGTGATTTCTATAGTGGCAAGGTAAAAAGTGAGATTGTAATTAGGTAGGATATGACATATTTTATTTATTTATTATATATATTTTCAATAATATTTTATTTTCACCAATATGTGTAAAAATGATTTTATATTCATTTAAAAATAGTTTTGAGTTCCAAACTCCTTCCTTTTCATCCTTGTTCCCTCATTCCCTGACAGTCCCCCTTCCCTGAGATGGTAAGCAATATAGTATGTATTTTACATGTGTAATCATGCAAAATATATTTCCATATTGGCCATTTTGTGGAAGAGATGCCAAGTAAAAAAAGAATAAGAAGAAATAAGAAAGGAAGAAAAAAGGGAAAGGAAGAAAGACAGAATGAAAAAAAGAAAGGAAGGAAGGAAGGAAGGAAGGAAGGAAGGAAGGAAGGAAGGAAGGAAGAAAAGAAAGGAAAAGAGAAAGAAGAAAAAGAAATGAAATAGAAAGAAAAATGGGAATGAAGGCATAACTTTATCCTATCTGAGTACCCTGATAGGATAATAGGGATTTGGGAAAAAACAGAAAGCAGGAAGAATTTCATGGCAGATACTCCTCAAAAACAGTATCCAGGGGGCAGCTGGATGGCTCAATGGATTGAGAGCCAGGTCTAGAGACAGGAGATCCTAGGTTCAAATCTGGCCTTAGGCACTTCCTAGATGTGTGACCCTGGGCAAGTCACTTAACCCCCATTGCCTACCCTTACCACTCTTCTGCCTTGGAGCCAATACACAGTATTGACTACAAGATGNGAAAGGAAGGAAGGAAGGAAGGAAGGAAGGAAGAAAGAAAGAAAGAAAGAAAGAAAGAAAGAAAGAAAGAAAAAGGAAGGAAGGAAAGAAAAAGGAAAAAAGGAAGGAAGAAAAGGAAGAAAGAAAGAAAGAAAAAGAAAGAAAGAGAGAGGGGGGGAAAGGAAGGAAGGATTGAATAAACAAAGAAAACAAAAGAATAGAGTATATTTCAGTATGCATTCAGACTCCATCAATTCTTTCTTGGAGGGCAGATAGCATTTTTCATCATGAGTCTCTGGAATTGTCTTGGATAAATGCATTGCAGAGAATAACTAGGTCATTCACAGTTGTTCAACAACACAGTGTTCAATATTGCTGTAACCGTGTACAATGTCCTTCTGGTTCTACTTGTTTTGTTTTTCATCAGTTCATGTAAGTCTTTCCATTTTTTCCTGAAATCATCCGGCTTTAATTTCTTATAGCACAATAATATTACATAATTATTATATGCCACAACTTGTTCAGCCATTTCCCAATTGACAAATAATTTCTCAATTTCCAATTCTTTGCTACAACATAAAGAGCTGCAGTGCATATTTTTTTTACAAAAAGGTCACTTCCTTTAATCTCTTTGGGATACAGATCTAGTAATGGTGTTGGTGTGTCAAAGGTTAGGCATAGTTTTACAGTTCTTTGTGTACAGTTTCAAATTGCTATCCAGAATGGCTGGATTAATTCATAATTCTATCAACAGTGTATTAGTGTTGTGGAATATTTTCAATGAAGATATGTGATTAATAAGTATTTTATTGGATAATACATCTTTATGGTCCGGTGTGATTGAATCTGTCATTTAATAAAAATGAGAAACAATAAATTTAAAGCCTGAATGATATAATGATATGCCTAAAACTTACAAGGTCACCAGCGATTTGAATGAATCCTTTGTGAAACATTTATGGAAAAATAAGGATAATAATTACTTTCAATGAGAAAATTCTTTCAAAAAGAGGTGTGATTAAGTCAGATGAAAAAAATAAAATTATTAATTGTTTGTGAATAGGCTAAGCCAATGTAATAAAAATGAAAATTTTAATTAAATTAACTTAATTATTTAGTGCCATATCAAACTGCCAAACATATTTTATAGAGCTAGAAAAATAATGACAAAATTCATCTAGAAAATCAGAAGGACAAGAATATCAAAAGAAATAATGGGGGGGGGAGTGAAGGAAAGTAGTCTATATCTATCAGATTTCAAACTGTATTAAATGATGAACTTCAAAATCATCTTGTACTGGCTAAGAAATAGAGTTTTTATACAATTGATTTAGCTCCTTGTATATTTGAGTAATTAGACCTCTGTCAGAATTTTTTATTATAAAGATTTTTCCCAGCTTGTTGTTTCCCTTTATTAATATGAAAAATGATAAAGGCTGATATAATAATATAAATTAGTATTTTAATTAAAGCCATGTTTATAGATAAAGTTATCAGACCACGCGCTTGTAAGCATTCAAAACTGCCTCCTCCATTACTGTCTCCTGTTTGCTCCCCAAGAGAGCCTACTGACAAAGAGACCACTCCCTCCTAACCCAGGAGATTTTAAACCCTCTCTGCATCGACATAGGCCTCCCCATGCCGCAAAGACCCGGAAACGGAAACCAGTTGGACCATGTTGGATCACGGGAAATGTAGTTTTGGTACATTTCCCATGTCCATAAAAATATATACACCTTTTAGATGGCATTTTCCCAAATTTCACTTTTACACCTTCTGATTTTGGTTGCATTGTTTTTCTTTGTACAAAAACTTTTTAATTTAAAATAATCAAACTTATTTATTTTACGTTTTATAATTTTCTCTAACTCTTGTTTGGTTTTAAAATCTTTCCTTTCTCAGAGATCTGACAAGTATAGTATTCTGTGTTCACCTAATTTACTTATAGTTTCCTTCTTTATATTCAAGTCTTTCACCCATTCTGAATTTATCTTGGTGTAGGGTGTGAGATGTTGATCTAAACCTAATCTCTCCCATATTGTTTTCCAATTTTCCCAGCAGTTTTTGTCAAATAGTGGATTTTTGTCCTAAAAGTTGGACTCTTTGGGTTTATCATACACTGTCTTGCTGACATCACTTACCCCAAGTCTATTCCACTGATCCTCCCTTTTATCTCTTAGCCAGTACCATATTGTTTTGATGACCGCTGCTTTATAGTATAGTTTAATATCTGGTACTGCTAGGCCCCCTTCCTTCATTTTTTTTTTCATTATTTCCCTTGATATTCTTGATCTTTTGTTCTTCCAAATAAACTTTATTATAGTTTTTTCTAATGTAGGAAAAAATGTTTTTGGTAGTTTGATAGGTATGGCACTAAATACGTAAATTAATTTGGGTAGAATGGTCATTTTTATTATGTTAGCTCGTCCTATCCATGAGCACTCAATGTTTTTCCAATTGTTTAGATCTAGTTTTATTTTTTTGGAAAGTGTTTTGTAGTTATGCTCGCATAATTCCTGTATTTGTTTTGGTAGATAGATTCCTAAATATTTTATATTGTCTAGGGTGATTTTAAATGATGTTTCTCTTTCTACCTCTTGCTGCTCTAATGTGTTGGAAATATATAGAAATGCTGATGATTTATGTGCATTTATTTTGTATCATGCAACTTTTATAAAGTTGTTGATTATTTCTACTAGCTTTTTAGTTGATTCTCTACGATTTTTAAGGCCATTCCCCAATTAATAAATAGGCAAGGGACATGAATAGGCAATTTTCAGATAAAGAAATCAAAAGTATCAATAAGCACATGAGAAAGTGTTCTAAATCTCTAATAATTAGAGAAATACAAATCAAAACAACTCTGAGGTACCACCTCACACCTAGCAGATTGGCTAAAATGATAGCAGGGGAAAGTAATGAATGTTGGAGAGGATGTGGCAAAATTGGGACTTTAATGCATTGCTGGTGGACTTATGAAATGATCCAAACATTCTGGATGGCAAGTTGGAACTATGCCCAAAGTGCGATAAAGGACTGCCTGCCCTTTGATCCAGCCATACCATTGCTGGATTTGTACCCCAAAGAGATCATAGATAAACAGACTTGCATGAAAATATAGCAGTGCTCTTTGTGGTGGCAAAAAACTGGAAAGGAAGGGTATGCCCTTCAATTGGGGAATGGCTGAACAAATTGTGGTATATGCTGGTGATGGAATACTATTGTGCTCAAAGGAATAATAAACTGGAGGAATTCCATGTGAATTGGAAAGACCTTCAGGAATTGATGCAGAGTGAAGGGAGCAGAGCCAGAAGAACATTGCACACAGAGACTGATATACTATGGTAAAATAGAATGTAATGGACATCTGTACTAGCAGCAATGCAATGACCTAAGACAATTCGGAGGGATTTATGGAAAGGAGCACTATCCACATTCAGAGGAAGAACTGCAGGAGTAGAAACACAGAAGAAAAACAACTGCATGGACACTTGGGTTGATGAGAACATGATTGGAGATGTAGACCTGAAAAGACCACACCCATGTAACTATCAATAATGTGTAAATAAGTCTTGAATGACCACAACAGTGGAAATGAGAATTAGCTAGGGTGGGGGGAGGGGGTGACTTAGGGGATGGGGGGTGTGAAGGGGGTGAAGGGTAAAATAAAAACATGACATGCAACCAGGGAAATTTTTTCTAAAAATAAAAAAATTATTAAAAAAAAAGAAGGAAATAGAGTGGTAAATCACAATACATAGCAGAAAATGACTAATGGTAATCCAGTGTTTAATAATCCCAAACATCCAGATTTTCAGGTTAAGAACTCAGACTTAGTATTTGATAAAAATTATAGGGAAAATTATAAAACAGTTTGAGCAAAACTGGGCATTGTCCAACATTTTATAACATACACCAAAAAATAGATCAAATTGAGTAAATGATTTAGATATAAAGGCTGATATCATAAACAAATTAGAGGAGCAATGGGTAGTTAAAATGTCTGAAGTAAAGAAAAGGAAATAAACCATGACTAACTGAGTGATAGAGAAAATTGTAAGATATAAAATGAATAATTTTGACAATATTAAATTGAAGAGATTTTGTACAAACAAGAGTAATGCAGTGAAGATTAGAAGGAAAACAGAAAACTGGCAAAAAAATATAGCAAGTATCTCTGATAAAGGCCTACTATCTCAAATATATAGAGAACAAAGTCAAATTTATAAGACTATGAGGCATTCCCCAATTGATAGTCAAAGTTTATGAATAGGTAGTTTTCTGATAAAGAAATCAAGGCTATCTATTGTCATATGAACATTCTCTAAATTAAAGAAATGCAAATTTAGACAAATCTGAGGTTCCACCTCTTACCTATCAGATTGGCTAATATGAAAGAGAAAGGAAATGACAAATATTGAAGGGAATGTGTAAAAATTGGGTCACTAATGTACTCTTAGTGGAGTTATGAACTCTTCCAACCATTCTGAACAGAAATTTGGAACTATATTCAAAGAGCTATAAAATTGCATTTCCTTTGATCCAGCAATAATATTACCATGTCTGTAACCCAGAGAAATAAAAGAAGGAGAAAAGGACATATTTTTACAAAAATATATATAGCAGCTCTTTGTGTATTAAGAAAGAACTGGAAATCGAGGGGATATCCATCAACCAAACAATGGCTAAACAAATCGTGGTACATAATTGTAATAGAATGCTATTGTGGCAATAATAAATGATGAACAGGATGATTTCAGAAAAACCTGGATGCTAAGTGATGATGCCAAGTGAAGTGAGTACAACCAGGGAAACCTTGTACAACGTAACTGTAATATCGTATAATGGATCAACTATGAATGACTTAGCTATTGCTAGCAATAGAATCCTCCAAGATAATTCTAAAGGTCTCAGGACAAAAATTGTCATCCACCTCCAGAGAAAGAACTGATGGTGTCTGAATGCAAATAGAAACATACCATTTTCACTTTGTTTTTATTTTTCATAACATAATTAATAAGGAAATATATTTTGCATAATTGCACTTATATAACTTAGATTAAATTGCTAACTGTCTTGTGGAAAAGGGAGGAAGGGAGAGAATTTGAAACTCAATATTTAAAAAAAAATGAATGTTAAAATTGTTTTTAAGTGCAATTGGGGAAAATAAGATATTATTTTTAAAATGATAGTTGTGAATTTTAATGAATAGAGAGATTATTCACCCTTATGAAACATCATCCCATAAATCTATTAGGAAGTGTGTAGGTGCAGAAAAATTACAATGGACAAGTGTGTAGGATACAATGGGATCTTGAAAAACTGGCAAAACAAGTTTAAAAAATTCATATTCAATTACTAATTCAGTTTGTTTAAATTTTTAAAACATCTTTGAAATAAAATGATTATACAGATACACACACAAATTAAATCTCAGTAACATCTCTGTAACAAATCTGAATGGAGCAATTATTTTCTAAAAAAATTTTTTTGATGTTGGTCATTGCAGTTATTCTGTGATATACATGAAAATTTGACTCCATTTCATATTATTTTGTCATTTTTTAAAGAGTAGGAGCATCAATATTTGTCATTTGAAGTCTAATAAAAATCCAAATTTCCCTTTTCCAATTTTTAGTTAGGTAGCCAGTGGTCCCAATAGATAGAGCACTAGGCTGGGAGTCAGGAATATCTAAGTTTGAATTGAATCTTTGACACTTTCTAGCTGAGTGAAGGTGGGCAAGTCATTTATCTTCTTTCTGCCTCAGTTTCCTAATCTATAAAATGAGGAGAATAAAAGCACCTAACTCATGGGATTGTTGTGAGGATGAGATAATATTTGAAAAGCACTTTGAAAATTTTAAAGTGCATATAAATGCAAACTATTAATAGTCATTTCCACAAATTCCAGATTAAATTTTCAACTTTTGTTTTTCTTCTTTAGTTTTCCTCTCCTGTATCACTTCCAACTTGCCTGGGAGTACATGTTTTTAACAGATACATCATTCCCTCATGACTGCCCAGTATTTTCAGTCTTCTCTTCCTCATTACTGCAATAATTGCCCAGAAAAGTTCATAATACCAGGCTTAGGTTAACCAATACATAGTGGCTGGAGGAGAAAAGAATAAGAAACCACTCCTCAACTTTGCCCTGCTTTGCCTCCCCGACATGTGCAAACCTCAAATTGATGGAAGAACTAGCAGAAGCTTTGGTAAATAGGGGGAAAAAACATCAGCTCAAACATAGCACTAGATGGCCACTTTCTCACCTTTTTCCCCTCCTGGCTGATGTTAGTTTCTAAATATTTTATTAGGATTAATATTTCATAATAATGCAGTATAGTTTGGGATGTTAAGATGTATATTATACTGTTTTTCAGCATTTATAGTGTGATAAAGCCAGGAATTAACCCAAGGTATACACACACAAATGTCAGGGTTTAGAATGAATCATCATTAAGATAAATGGAATCACCAGGATATATGCTATTATTATACTGCAGAGAAAAGCTGGCTGGTTTATTAAGTAAGGTCTCAGGAGGTGGCAGTTCTTTTAATGAACTGTCACATGTATACTTGGCTGGAACATCCAGTAAGCTGTACTTCTCGCAATAAACATTTGATTCATCTGTCTGCTTTCTTGTTCTTTCTATATATGACTTCAATATTGGTGACTCATCAATTGAAAAGGGTTACCTAAATTATATTCAATCAATTAATTCTTCTGTTACCTAACTGAAGAAATAGATTTTATTAAAGAAAGAAAAAAGATAATGACTATTATGAGAGTTAATTTCAGTGGAGGTCTGAGCTTAAAGCCTCAAGAGTTAGTTGCTTGTATGTTTGCTAAATTCTCCTGGCAGGTTATTAATACTGAAGTTAATAGAAGCTTAAAGAAGGCTAACTCATATATTAATGAAGAAAAGCAATACTATTCTATGGTTTTGTAGAGATGATCATTTGTGTCTAGGATGGAAGTAGATCTGGGTATATATGTGTGTGCAAAAAAACAACAACAAAAAAAAAACCTATTTTTGAGCATAGATAAAAGCACACTCTTCTATAGAAGAGCTAACTTGAACATTGGCCAAGGAGAATATTTCCAGCTCCAAGAAAGCAGATAAAAATTCATGAATTTGAACGTTCTCCATCCATTTGTTCTTAGACAACGGTCATTTGGGGATAGGTTTTTGTGACATCGAAGAAATGTCTGTGATGCAGAGGGAGGTATCAAGGTTATAAAGGTAAACAAGACTATGTTGATAGCTGATTTCAGAGTTTTATTTTTAAATGCTCATTTAGGCTTATCCATATTCACAATGAAACCGAGGTAGGTCAGGAGAGAGAGAGAGAAAGAAAAAAATAACAATCCCTTGCAGTTATATGACTGTTGCAAATTGCTATGAATAAGGGACTGACAGTGTATAAAATCAGATCATAAAATTTTGACTCCTTTTTGAGCTCACCTCTTAATGATTTATCTAGAAAGAGGAGGAGAAAAATAACTGATTTATTACTACTAGATAGCTATTCAACTTATTGTTGAAGAGCAGCAGTTATCACAGCAATAAACTTTTTTTTAAAGGCACATTCCCTTTAGATGTATAGAGATAGAGGAAGACCACTAAATGACCTCATGTAAAAGGAACAAGGTCCCTTTGGTGCTTCTCTTCCTTGTGGAAAAACAGAAGCAGTATATTTTCCAAAGAATTTAAAGGAAATTAAAAAATATTGGACCTTGAGTTAAAAAGATTTAACTTTGATATAGGTTGGAGGACCTGGGACCCACTTCAGAAATTTAGTACTGCAGGGCAGCTAGGAGGCTCAGTAGACAGGGAGTCAGGTTGAGATACTGGAGGTCCTGGGTTCGAATGTGACCTCAGATACTTCTTAGCTGTGTGACCCTGGACAAGGCATTTAACCCCCATTGCCTGGTCCTCACCACTCTTCTGCCTTAGAACCCATACATAGCATTGATTCTAATATGGAAGATAAGGATTAAAAAAAAAAAAGAAATTTAATATCTGTGCAACCTTGTGAAATCACTTAAGCTCTTGGCTCCATTAAAAAAAATAAGTTTCTAGATGGCAGAGGCTCTCTTGCTTTTTCTATTTCTATTTCAAAAAGTGACTAACACATATAAAATAGAAAAAATGAATGTTTATTGCTTATGTATGCATGTGTTAATGAAGTCATTAATTCAAAGAACAAAATATTAAAGATAATTTGTACATATATGTTTATAGATATATATGAATTTTAGAAATAAATTGGAAATGGGGGCATCTAGGTGCCTTTGATTGAGAGACAGGTCTAGAGACAGGAGGTCCTAGGTTCAAATCTGTCCTCACACACTTCCCAGCTTTGGCATTCCTGGGAAAGTCTCATAGTCCCTATTGCCTAGTTCTTAACCATTCTTCTGCCTTAGGACAGTTACAAAATATTAATTCTAAGATGGAAGATAGTTTTAAAAAAGAAATTAGTAATGTTAGAATGAAGCCAGGTACAATGAATGTTTTCTGTGTGAGACTAGCATGACTTCACCAAAGAGATTACATAATGTTCACAGTAATTAAATTAATAATTTTTGGTAAGAAGAATACATTAAATGATAATGTGAAATTATCAGTAATCTGAACTCTTCATTTTAGCTCCTGGAAAATAGTGTTGATATGGTTATAACACAGATAAATCATTTCTTTTTTGCTATGTCAAATCATCTGGTTGAAAATGGAAAAATTATACCTGTCAATGCATTTTATGAATTTAAAATTTTAACTAAAATAAATTATTCAGATAATTTTGGTGTTATTTAGGCTATTCCTGTGGGGATTTGAGGAGAAAGAATTCTAGATGATTAAATTCAATTAGCATTTTTAAGCCTCCACTATGAGTAAAATACTAAGAATAAGAGATGCTAAGGATGCAAAGGCAAAGAGATAATGATGATGAAAATAATATTCTGTATTTATAGATAGCCCTTTCTGGTTTGCAATGCACTTTAGAAACATTATCTCCTTTGATTCTCATTACTACTTTGGGTGGTAGGTACTATTATTATCCTCATTTTACAAATAAAGACACTGAAGCAGAAATAGGTCAAGTGACTTGTCTAGAATTACATAGCGAATAAGTAATTGACGCTAGATTTCAATTTAGGTCTTCCTGACTTCAGACCTTCAATTATTTACTGTGTCATATAGTTGCCTATGAGAAGCTAGCATTCTATTAGGCATATACAAGTCTAAGTGAATACAAGACTAGTTTAGGAAAGAAAGATAATTAACTAGGATCATCAAGGAATGCTAAGGGAAAAAAAATAGAATGTTGTGTATGCAACCCACATTATACAATGCTCTCTACAGAAATAAATTGAACATGAATGAATGAAAAACCTGAAATGTTTTAACTCCAAGATATGTATCCCTTTTATAAAGGAGAAGAAAGAGGAGAAGAGGAGGAAGAAGAGAAAATAGTAGGATACAGACAATCCTTTCAATAATGCCTTATTAAGTGAGATTAAATTTCTATGATCATAAGTCAGGCTTTCTAGGCCAGCATTTATTTTTGTGCAGTAAGAGTAAGGACATTTCATTTAGTGACTTCTTTACTTCTAGTTCCACTCAGTTATTTCTTATTTCCTGAGTTTAATGAATATTTATAAAATTTCATGGATTATTATCTAAACCAGCCTATTAAAGTTGAGACATTGTCAGATGAATGATTTTTGTGAAATTTTGATTCATTTTAATGGTCTTATTTGATATTCCATATTGACAGCTTGTAATTATAATTTTAAGAAAAATATGAGATTTTACAAATACTACTCAATTTCTTTTAAGTTAATAAGAGAAGTTGATATTCTTAAAAGCTGAATTCTGTGAATTTCTATTGAATACATTGTCTCCTACTGGTATTGGTTGAAAATAGAATGTGGGAAAACATAACAGAAAAAGAAGTTTATTATTTCTCAATTATTTGACTCAAGTGGCTCTGTTGTTAGGTCATCATAGCGGGAAAAAATCATAAATAGAAGTTATATTCACAGAGATAAGATTGTTCAAGGAATAATCTAAAGAGTAAATTGATAGACAACTTACATTCTAAAAAGAAATTAAAAGGAAAAGTTTGACACCTTAATTTGACAATTCCTGTCACAATATCTTGTCTTGGAGCTAAGATTGGGGAAGGAGAGAATAGACAGCTCTTTGTATAGTAAAAAGTTTAAAAGTATATTAACTACAATTCTGGAATTATAGGAATGGAAAAGGACATCTGGAATCTTTTCCTTTTTTTGCAGGATTGCACTTAAATCATTTTGGATAGACACATGCTATTACAGATCTGAAGGAAAAGTTATACACCCTTTCTTGGGAATTTCTTGCAGTAGGGAAGGAATATTGTATGTTCCTTGCAGAGTAAAGAATTTTCATGTTGTTAATCCATGGTTAGTTGGTATGTAGATATTTCCTTCCTAAACGATGAAAATATACAAGTATAAAGGACATCGTCTTATTAATGCTATTGGGTATTATTTTATTTTTCTAAGGAGTGGTTGTCTCTGGAACACTTTCCTCTTCTACTTTTCCATTGAACTCCCTTATTCCTTTAAGCCTCAACAAAAATTCCATCTTTTATTGGAGGCCTTTTTCAACCCCTTTTAATTCTAATGTCTTTCCTTTGCTAATTATTTCCTATTTACTAAAGGGAAAAATTACATATTTGTACAAAAATATTTGTTGTAGCTATTTCTCAGAGAGAAGACATATCTAAAATATTTAGAGAATTTTGCCTAATATATAAAAATGTTATTCCCCAATTAATAAGTTCTCAAAAGTATGGGCAGACAGGTTTTGGATGAAGAAATCAAAGCTATATATAACTATATGAAAAATTCTCTAACTCATTATTGGTTAGATAAATGTAAATCAAATCAATTCCGAGATATCATCTCATGCCTATATGATTGGCTAAAATGATAAAAGGGCAAAATGACACATTTTGGAAGGGAGGTGGAAAAATGGTGACACTAATACAATGTTGGTGGAACTGTGAAGTGATGTAAACATTTTGGAGAGTAAACTGGAAATATTATTACAGTGTCATAAAATTGTAAATGCCTTTTGATCTAGCTTTAGCACTATTAGGTTTATCAAGGAAAAAGAAAAATTATTTACATATATATGCATATATATATATATATATATATATTCTTAAATATTTATAACAGCTTTTTTTGTGGTAACAAAGATCTAGAAACTGACTTTTGTGCCAGGATAAATTACAAATGAGATAATCAAAAATATCTGGAAAAAGTTATATGAAGTATTGCAAAATAAAGGGAACAGAACCAGGAGAATGTTGTACATCAGGGGTCGGCAATGTATGGCTCTCAAGCCATATCTGGCTCTTTTGAGGGCCAGATATGGCGCTTTCTGCAGGAGCCATAAAGTCAATTTTTTTCAGGTGCTGTTACAGGAGCCCACACTGTATGGCTCTAACGAAATTACATTTTAAAAAATGTGGCATTTATGGCTCTCACGGCCAAAAAGGTTGCCAACCCCTGTTGTACATGTTGTTAATCCACAATAATGTATGATGATCAACTGAATGACTTAACTTTTTCAACAAGGCAAGGATCCAAGAAAACTCCAGGAATTCATGATGAAAAAGTACATCTATTTCCATAGAAGAATTAGATGGAATCTGAATACAGATTAAAACATAACATTCTGACTTCCGGGTTAAGATGGCGGCAGAGTAAGAAGCAGCTCTTAACCTCTCCCGACCGAAACACACAAAACTCCTCAAGGGGACATAAAAACAAGTCCAGACGAACGGAGGAACCCCACAACAGGGCACAGCGTGGAAGGTACGTGGAATCGAGACATTTCCAGGCTAAAAAGGGCTCTCACTCAATCGCGAGCTGAGCAACCGCCCCACTCCCACCCCCTCCACACTCACCTATAGCTCCGAACCCAGCTAAAAAGAAATAGAGCAAGTTTGGGGCACCCATCGAGTCATCGGCAGCTCCGGCACCTGTTCCTGAGAGCAGCAAGACTTAGGACCCCATTAAGTCAAGAACGCACGCGAAATCTGAGCGCGCGGGAGCAGAGAGTGGACGCTGGGCGCAGAGTGCCGGCTGAGCAGAGGCGTGGGTGCCGGCTGAGCAGAGGCGTGGGTGGAGGCAAACACAGCCAGGAACTAAAGCCTAAGTGGGGAACCAGTGCAGACGGGTATACGACTGTGGAAGTAGCTCCCTGAGACTTGTAAAGGAACCTCCTGCAGAGGATCAAGCAAGGGAATCCACCAGGGGGCTTGACCTTGGAAGAAACTAGAACTCAGACCTCAGGAGCCAATAGATCTCAGACAGACACTGAGAGTGAGGATAAACCTGAGAAGCTGCTGGGCTAATGATGGCTAATCAGTTACAGGAAATTCAGAAGAGAAAGAATAATAACAAAAAAAAAGAAGTCTTTAACACTCGACAGCTTCTACACAGAGAAAATCCAGACAACCGAGCAAACAGAGGAGGAGAACAAACAACCATCCAGACCCTCCCCAAATAAGGAAAACTCCTCACAAGCTATGGAAGAGTTCAAATCTGAGATTCTGAGGAAAATGGAAGAGATCTGGCAAGAAAATAACAGCTTAAAAGGTAGAATCTTGCAACTGGAAAGCGAGGCTCAGAAACCAAATGAACTGATAAGCAAATTGAACACAAGAAATGACCAGATTGAAAAGGAATACCAGAAGATTATGGCCAAAAACAAGAAGATTATGGCCGAAAACCAAAAGATTATGGCCGATTACCAGAAGATTATGGCCGAAAACCAAAAGATTA
>NC_058132.1:178630464-178665365 GCF_016433145.1 Gracilinanus agilis | reverse complement strand
TTGTACCCCAAAGAGATCATAGATAAACAGACTTGTACGAAAATATTCATAGCTGCGCTTTTTGTGGTGGCAACAAATTGGAAAAGGAGGGAATGTCCTTCAATTGGGGAATGGCTGAACAAACTGTGGTATTGTGCTAAAAGGAATAATAAACTGGAGAAGTTCCAGGCAAACTGGAGAGACCTCCGGGAACTGATGCAGAGCGAAAGGAGCAGAGCCCGAAGAACTCTATACACAGAGACTGATATACTCTGGTAAAATTGAATGTAATGGACTTCTGTACCAGCAGCAATGCAATGACCCAGGACAATTCGGAGGGATTTATGGTAAAGACGCTACCCACATTCAGAGGAAGGACTGCAGGAGAGGAAACATATAAGAAAAACAACTGCTTGAACGCATGGGTCGGGGTGGACATGACTGAGGGTGTAGACTCGAAACTACCACACCAATGCAACTACCAACAATTTGGAAATTGGTCTTGTTCAAGGACACATGACAAAACTAGTGGAAACGCGCATCGGCCAAGGGAGGGGGGGGTGCAGGGGGGGGTTGAAGGGGAAAGGTGGAGCATGAATCATGTAACCATGTTAAAAATGAATATTAATAAATGTTAAAAAAAACATAACATTCTTCACATTTTTCCTCCATGAATTTTTACTAGCTTAAGCAATATGTTTCTTATTTCACAACATGAACAGGTAATATGTAGTAAATGATAATATGCATCCTACCAATGTACAAGCCTGCCTTCTTTGGGAGAGTTGAGGGAGAAACAGGAGAGGGAAAATATTTTTTTAAAGTTCATTAGTTTCTTGTTGAGTAGGAGGGTTTTTAAAAGAAGCAGGGTTAATGGCAATCATATAAAAAAAGAAAGAAAAGAATATTGATGAATCATTTGAAAATGCAAATAAAAGTACAAAAGAAAATAAAGAATGGGATCCAGACAAGCAAAGCAGGGTTGAAACTAACATGTTAAATTATATATACATATATGTTTTAAAACATCTCTATCTAATGGAGATGCACAATTCCATACATGGTGTGCCCTTTCCCCCCCCTATTCTTTGAATGTGGAAATGCTCATGTTTGTTAATGCTTATCAAGTTCATAGTAATAAAGTGGAAAATTTTGTTAAAAAGCCAACTGAAGAAATGAAGACAGTTCCAATATTTAAATGCCCTTGGAAAGCAGAAATTGGTCATATCTACAATATCCCAGGAAGTAATGATATTTTGTTGTACAGACTAAAAGATGCCTCCCTATGAAGAATTTTACTTTTATGTATTTGATTGTGATTTAGTTTTTCTTTTCAGAGTTCTCAACTTATTCTAATAATTTTAAATACGGTGAATCATTCATCACACATACTATTGTTTTAGTTGCCCCTATAAATATTTTCCCTTAAACTACAGGCTTATCTAAAACCATGACAATCATAATGAAGATAAAAATAATATCATAAATAAGGCATCTTCAAAGACTTTGAGTTGGGGTATAATTGCAACTTCTAAGTATGGACTGATACACCTAAAACTGTTTTTATCATGTTACCTAGAGAAAGTTTTAGGCATTTTCTGTATGCATTACACCAAGTAAATCCAACTTTTATTTGGTGTCATGAAAAATATAATATCCAAAGTATAAAAATCCTGAATTTTCATCCAAAATGAAAATATTTCCCATATATATATGTATATATACACTATTTGCTAAAGCAAGATTTATGAAATAAAAATTATTAGATTACATTATTAGATATTATTTAAACTTTTTTGAGATTTGAAAATCTTATTAGCACTAGTGAAACTTATTTTTCCTAGTGTCCTGAAGTAAGAATGTTAAATTAAGTCAAGAAAGTAAAATTTAATCTTTTAAAAGAAAATGATTGCTTGATTTTATGGTTCTTAATTAAAAGGGCTATGAAGTTTTAGCTACTCCAAAAAATGGCAGTCTTTGATAGTTGTAGTGACTGACTACTATTATGCAATATCATACTATAATCTATACTCTTTGAAACTTCAGAAGAACATTTTAACCAGCTGCTTCAAGGAAAAGGGAGAATATTCTTAATTTAAGTAATCTAAATGCTCAAAAACCTAATATATTCCAATTTAGATATCAACTATCTATTATCTTTAGACTGTCAATATGAAGAAATTTTTGAAGAAAGAGATAGTATAAGGAGATCTTACTCTTGATTCATTTTATTTTTACTCTCTACCATGAATTATTCGTGAAAATCAAAACTTTTGATGGATTGCTTAGAGCTTTCCATTTCTAAGCTCAGCGGGGTGTATGAGATGTGTGCAGTGTCACATTATCAATTTCAAATTCTCATCAACATGGTAATAGGTTAATAGAGTGACACTGCTTTACATAGCAGCTTCTTGCTTGTCACTGGTGGAAAAAAATCACTTTAGTAGGTGAGAATATTATACTTCTGATAAGTATATGGAAAATGAAAAAATATTATATTGTATAAATATCTGATTGGGAAATAATAAAAATATTTCAACCAAACATGCCTTGTATTTATACAAGTCTTTCTTTAGGAAGGTTTGAAAAAGGCACTAACCAAATAGCAAACAAACAAACAAAAAAACCCTTTACAAACATGACTTCACCAATCTATCAATCTTCACTTCAGCCCTTTGAGGCATATAGCTATTATTGCTGAAGTACATACAGTATCATCATTAAATTGTAGTCTGGTAATAACTATTCATTTAGCTGGGAAACAAAATGAGAGATCCTCAGGGTTAGACAGTTAGACATTTGAGGGGTAAATTCATAAGGGAAGATGGATAAGGTTGCAGGAGCTGTCCTGGTCCATTAACACACAAAGTAAAATAAAGATCTGTGGATGAATAAAAAAATGAACACCTTCAAGGCTGTATTATAATGATAAATAAAGGATTACTTCAAAATGAAGAGATTTTATTTTATCTTATATCCATGCAAAGACTGTTAAAGTCAAAGAAGTCATGGTTTGTAAACAGCTTGGATATGTCTATTTTGAACCTAAGAAAATACAATCAAAATTATTCATTAGATACCTACTATGTGTCAGGCACTGTCATGTGGATAATATTGCAAGCTCTCAAAAAACCTGTCATCTCCACACCACAATGATGCATCACAGAAAGGAAAAACATGAAACAAATACAAATACAAAATCCCCTCAGACCTCTGTCTTTCTCTTTCATGGTGATGGTGGAAGAACAGCAGAAAAGGGCAGAATCATTCAATTTGCCTGCTGTCTATTGTTTAAGGGATTTTCTTAATCTCTTCCCCTGTCTCCTTAAGAAGCAAGAGAGCAAGATTTTGAAGTAGATCAGAACTGACAGGAGTCAGTGAGCCAGAGCTGAAGATTCCTTTACCAAAGAGACCAGGACTGAGGAGAGGAAGTAGCTGGCCCTCTGACAGGAAGTTAGTGGGGACATTTGGTCAGTGAGGAGAGAAAGGAAGCAGCAGTGGACAGTTGGAGGTCTTTTGTTTCTGGGATCTCCAGAGAGCAGGAGGTCTGTCTCTGAGGCAACGATCTGCTGGCAGTTGGCTACTGACAATTGAGCTGCTTTAGAAAACTGATTGAAGGAGTAAGTGAGTGGTGGCTGTCTATTATTTTAGGGAGTTAGGTAGTTAGTGAATAATTTATAGATAGAGTAGATTAGATAGGCCTGGCTTGCCAGGCAGAAGAATCTGTCCTCAGAAGACAGAGGTAGTTTTAGGAAATTTTAGGTAGTATTAGGAATTGTAGGTATATTTATAGAGTATAAGATTAATAATCTCTCTTTCTTCTTCTCTATCTTTGTATCTGTACTTCTTTCTTAAATTAAACAAAGTTTCTGTTAAAATGCCCTTCTCATTTTGTCGAACTCCTTAATTTAACCTTACACTATAATTGTTTCTCTTATTAACAACTATTGGTTTCTAAAATGTAAAATTCCTGGAGGAAGAGCCAAGTGGAGGAGAAGCTACACAGACCCACTTTATCTTTACTAAATTACTATCCAAACAACTATACCCTAATGCCTCAAAAAATTGTAGAGCAGTGTAAAACAAAAAAAATGGAGTGAAAGAATTTTTCAGCCCCAAAGAAAGCCAACACAAAAGGCTTATTGAACTGAAGAGGAATTGAGTTCAAAGAGGCATACCAATGCATGTATCACTGTGGCCACAGACCTTAGGGGTAGCTGAACTGTCAGCATAGGGTTACTGAGTTCTCAGGCAAAGATGATAAGGGGGTTGAAGAACTTCATAGAAAGAGATTACAGGGATCTCTTTGTGGGCTCTGGGTGCAAGACTCTTGTCACATTGCTCATAAGTAGATCAAAGTCACAGTCCTAGATTGTGGTTTCAAGGTGAGGAGGAACACTAGCACACACCAGTACTTGTGGTAGAAGGAGAACAGGGGACCATGGTCACAGTTTCAATAGCTAAAAGAGAGCATAGGCCAGAAGAGTATTAAATATAACCCTCCTTACATGATATCACCTTGGAAGAATTGAAAGCAGATCCTCAGAGCCACCTCTGAATGCAATTGCACAAAGATCCTCAAGCACTCAGAATAGTACTCTCTTCACCCTAGGAACAGAAGTCAACTTTAAAAGTTTTTTTTTTTAATGAAAAGAAAAGAAAAAGTCTAGCAAATGAGTTTTTTAAAGCAAGAAATGCAGCATAGAAACTTATTTTGATAATAGAGAAATACCAATGATAAATTCAGGAAAAAACAATAAAGTCAATACTCCTGGATCCAAAGCCTCTAAGAAAAATGTGAATTGGTCTCAAGCCCAAAAAGAATTGATGGAGGGGTTCAAAAAGGCTTTTTAAGATCCAAGGGAAAGGTAGAGGAAAATTTGGGAAAAGAAATGAGATTGATTTCAGAAAATTAAAAAAAAGGCAATAGCTTGGTAAAGGAGAAACAAAAAATACTGAAGAAAGTATATTTAAAAAAACAAACAAATATAACAGAATAGGCCATTTGGTAAAGGAGGCACAAAATCCAATAAAGAGAAGTTCTTAAAAAGCAAAAGTGGCCATATGAGAAAAGAACTATTTAAAGATTAGAATTGGCTAAATGGTAAAGGAGATACATAAGTTCACTGAAGATAATTCCTTAAAATAAAAATTGGGTATGTGGAAGCTAATTACTCCATGAGACATCAAGAAACAATCAAAATCAAAAACATGAAAAAATATTTAAAAATGTGAAATATCTAACTGGAAAAGCAACTAATTTGAGAAATAAATACAGGGGAGATAACCTAAGAATTACTGGACTATCTGAAAGCCATTATAAAAATACTTAAATGGCATCTTTCAAGAAATTATCAAGGAAAACTGCCAGAAGTAGAGGGTAAAAATAGGAATAGAAAGAATCTACCAATTATTTCCTGAAAATGATCCCCAAAAGATAACTCCCAAGTCAAGGAGAAACTAGGCAGCCAAAAAGAAACAATTCAAATATCATGGAGCTGTGTTATTTAGAATTTCTTTGGTTCTATTTGGAAGTATTAAGCTTCAAGATATGTAGATATATGACAAACTTCCTGTGGACATGTGGGGGACTTTGAGACTACATTTTCCGTGATCCAATGGGTTTCCGGTTTCTGACATGATTACATCAACCAAAGGGAACCAACATAGAGCGTAACTTAAAATTAGGGGTGGAGTTTGGGCTTGGTCTCTTTCATATGAAGCAGACAAGATGATAGGAGGTATGGACTGGCGGGCACTTTTGAATAGATCTTAGCCAGGCGTGTGGTCCGATTTTTTTCTATCAACATGGGCCTAAATAAAATATTACTTTTCCTCATAATATCAGCCTTCATCATTTTTAAAAATAACAGAGCCACAGTCAGAATAATATAAGATTTAGCAGTTTCTACATTAAAAGACAAGAGAGAGTGGAATATGATATTCCAGAGCCAAAGGAGGTACAACTTCAACCAAGAATCACTTAGCCAGCAAAACTGAGTGTCATCTTTCAGGCGTAAAATGGATATTCAATGATATAGAGGAATTTCAAATATTCCTAATGGAAAGATGAGAGCTGAATGGAATATCTGACTCTCAAATATAAGACTTAAAAAAAGTATAGAAAGGTAAATAGGAAAGATAAGTCAAAATACATTAAATAATTTTAAATTGTTCACATGCCTACATGGGAAGATGATTCTTATAATTCCTACAAACTTTATAAGTATTAGAACAGTTGTAGTGATTAAAATTATCTTAAGAGACTGGCTTTTCTTAATTTAAAAATAATTTATTAATTGACTGGTCAAGACATTCTAATTGTGGTTTCCCCTTTGGAAAAATAATCAAATATGAACAGGTAATTCTCAGACAAAGTAATTAAAACTTATCATAGTCATGCCAAAAAAATTGATCTAAATCACTATCAATTAGAGAAATGTCAATTAAAACAAATTAGCTATTATGATAAATAAGAAAATGACAAACTTTGAGGGGATGTGGGAAAATGAAGACACTAATTTACTGTTGGGAGTGGAGAGTTGTGAACTGGTTCAACTCTTCTAAAAAGCAAATTGGATCTATGCTAAAAGGGCTATAAAATAGTATATACTCTTTGACACAGCAATATCATTACTAGGTTATACCCCAAAGAGGAGATATCAAATGAAAAAGGGAAGGAGATATATATATATATATATATATATATATATATATATATATATACAAAAAAATATTTAAAGCATGTCTTATTTTGTGGAGACAAGGAAGTGGAAAGTGAGGAAATACCCATCAATTGGGGAATAGCTGAGTAAGTTTTAGTATGTGATTGTAATGGAATATTATTATATTGTAGAAAACAACAAGCAGGAGGAACTCAGAAAAACCTGGAAAGACTTACACAAACTGAAGCAGAGTGAAGGAAGTAGAACCAGGAGAATATTTTCTACAGTGATAACAAAACTGTATGATGAACAACTGTGAATAAATTAGCTATTCTCTGCAGTACAATTATCCAAAACAAATCCCAAAAGACTCATGATAAAAAATGCCATCTGCCTCCAGTGAGAGAAGTGAGAGAGTCTGAATCCAGACCAAAGTAAATTTTTTTCACTTTTTATTTTTATTCTGTGCGTGTTTTATTCCACAAAGGGTTAATATGGAAAAGTGTTTTCCATGATTGCACATGTAAAGTCTATGCCAGTTGTTTGCCATTTCAGTGAGATGTTGGGAAAGGGAGAGAGGGAGACCAAGACTCAAAGTTATTTTTTAAATGTTGTAAACTATTTTCACATGTAATTGAGGAAAGATT
Source organism: Gracilinanus agilis (assembly GCF_016433145.1). NCBI lineage: Eukaryota > Metazoa > Chordata > Mammalia > Didelphimorphia > Didelphidae > Gracilinanus > Gracilinanus agilis. The sequence goes on along the minus strand of NC_058132.1, from coordinate 178,658,074 downwards.
GTTGAGAGCCGTTGGATGTAGGAAGCCATTGGAGAAATAGGATCAAATTTAGGGCCTGTTATCTGGATTCCCTATGTGACTAATCCAGGCTGAAGCAGTCTTTGTGTTTGGTTCTGGTCACCTGAGCCCCGAAAAGCTCTGGTACCAGCAGGTAGGTTAATTCAAAAACAACTTGATCCTTCCAAGAGGCTATTAGGAGTCATTTAGAGAAACAGAGTCAGTAACAGATATTTTATCTGGATCCCATTACAAAATCATCAGCAAGTAAAACTGTGTGTATGATTTTTCTGCACTGCATGTCAGGATGCAGACAGAATGGGTCATCTAAGATAAAAATCTGAGGCTCCTTTTTTGACTCAGTTTTTGATCCCCACCTTTCTTAGAATTATTATTGGAGAGCTTTGAAGTGGCAGACCAGCATCTACTCAGTTGATGATTTCTCTCCTTGATAATTGAGAAGCCTGAATCCTAACAAACATTACTTAGATAAGATTACATACTTAGATTAGAACTGGGGCCTTTAGCAGAACTCAGTTGGTGAGCATCTCCATGGGGTATTTCCACTCCCAGAGTTATCCCCTACTAAATTGGTGGTTGGAATTTGGCCATTTGTCTTTGCACCTTTACTCTTTAAACTTCAATGGGTTATTTGTTATCCCTTCACTGCTGTAACTCTTTTTTTGTGTTCTTTGTTTGAAATCAGTATATAATAAACTCCCAAGCCCACAGAATTCAGAACAGCATGGGCTAACCACTAGTCTAGTTGTTCTCATTTTCTTTCTCCTGCTTTAACCATCCTATGCCACCACGCCACTCAGGACCCCAAAAAATCATATAGAGGCTGGCCCCCTTTAAAAGATAAAGTTAAAAAATAAAATGTGAGATCATTTTCAGTGATTACCACAATTGCATATTTTTGATGTATAAAATAATATGATACTTAATAAGCATTTTAAAATTGGCAGAACAGTTTATATATTTTGGATTATTTGTCCCTCTAAAGCAACTACATAATTTAGTTACTTTAAGCAACATTATTCCAGTTTTTCATTTGTGGAAACTGAGGAACTAGAGAGCTAAAGTGATTTTTAGTTATAACAACCGAATAGGAAAATCTTTGTGGAAACAGGAATTTTTGTTATCTAAGTGGCTACTTCAGAGCTATACATATTTATATTTTTAATATATAATCTCTACAAATTAGTATTGGTTGGGGTAGGGGGGTTTGGGGGAAGGCAACAAGATCATGATTATTATATAAAGGACTTATTCTTAACAGGAATATTTCTTTCACTTATTAATAAATCTCCAAAGCACATCAACAGCACAATTGTAAAAGTGTGATATTTGATGAGATCATTTAATCTGAAAATAATGATTAAGCAACAAAACATTAAACTACATGCACTAGAGAAACATAATGGGTCTGAAAGACTTAAAAAAAACCCCTTATCTTCTATCTTAGAATCAACACTATGTACTGGTTCCCAAGCAGAAGAGTGTTAAGGGATAAGCAATGGGGGTTAAGTGACTTGCTCAGGGTCACACATTTAGAAAATATCTGTGGCCAGATTTCAACCCAGGACTTTCCTCTCTAGGCCTGACCCTCAATCCACTAAGTCATTTATATATTTGTAATGTAATCTGAATATAATTTCATAGAGATTAATGTTTGCAGACCTTGTCATTGGCAAGATGTAGTTCCAAAGCCTGACAAACAAAAACTTTTAATCTCTGTCTAAATTGGTCATAATGGATTACAATATTTAGATTAGAATATCAATTTCATGGCACAATGGGGTACTTTATCTTGGTTCGTGACTTTAATTTTATAGTTTCAATTTTTATACAAGGTGTATTCTTCTCCTTGAAAATAATTAAATGTAGATAATAGAAATAGTAATTGTCAATGTTACACAGTAGATGACAGTAAACCTGACTTCAAAATTCTCTTATAGTTATTAACTTTGTGAGCAAGGAAAACTGACATTTTCTCTAATCTAAGTTTCAGGCAAAATCTCAAAACATATGCTATTTTAACAGATGGTTCTGATCTTCATCAGTGGAGAGGAATTCCATACTAACAACTTCCCATATTCTTGTGGTATTTACAAAATGACCATTAACCAGTATACCACAGATAGATAATATAACTTATAAGATATGTTACAATTGTATTTAAATAAGATGCTGCATTTTTGTTTGAAAAGTCTTTGTGTTCCTCCTGATACTTCATGTGATATGGTGACATAATGGTAGAAATTGTCTTTATTACTAGCCTTACATATTCTGAGTCCAATAGATAAAATTAAAGATATTTTCTCTTACCCTTCAGTATATAGTTTTCTCTAAAATAAATTCATTCAGTTGATAGTAACAAGGGTTGTTTTTGTTTATGGTATATATGGTACTTATAAAAGGAAAAGGTTCTCAACTACCAAGGCAAACCTAATTTTGACTAAAGGAAAGACTAAAATATTTCTATTACTATTCTTGGTATTGTCTAAGTTGTGGATCCTGGACAATTAATGGCCTGGATAACATATGGAATAGCTCTTTTTGTTTTGTCTTACAGGTTTTTTTACCATATTATATATATTTAGTGTAGTATATCTGAGTATAGAAGATAGGAGTGAAAGAATATGTAAAGAAAAATTGTCTATGAGAACTTTAGAATATAATACTGAATATAAAATTAAATAATTATAGATTTTTATTCAATATTAATCTCTACCTTCATTCTTTTATACTTTTGAATGTGGAAACCAAGACTATTGGAGATCAAAAGCGTGGAAACAAGGAAAGATTTCAAATATGCTCCTGGGCCCAATCAAGACCCCTCTGCAGTGCAGCTGAACCAGATTAAAATGAAATTGGGAAATCTCTAAAAGAATAAATAAAAATGTAATAGAATATAAATTATAATAATAAATGTTTTTGACATCACTATGTGCTAGTAGGGATCATGATATATTTGTTACTTAGAGTTTATCTAGATATTTAGCTGTAATGCGCAGTAGTCCACCTCCAGAGAACCAATTTTAAAAATTTCTGAAAAAGCTTATAAAAAGAGAACAAATTTGGATTAAAGAAATGAGAGTCTGCATTCTGCATAATGGTCCATGGAAACAGTTCTGAATATGGACTTAGAGTACTTGGGTTTAAATCTGTTCCTTAGATTTGCTATGTGACCTTGAACACATCACTTTTTTATTGGGCATCCATGTTTTTATCTATATTTAGTCTATGATCTTATTGAGAGAAAAAGACTTCAATAAACTCCTTCAGGTATTAATATTCCAGAACTTTGTTTTTCTCCTCTACTAAAATATACTCTTTATTACTAATCTTCATTTTTCCTTTAAGGATCAAAATTGGGTTTATTTAGATGACTAGTAGACAATAATTTTATCCAGAGATCTAGAAGTCTCTCAGGAAAAGATATGGTCTCTCCTCTTTGCAATTAGTTCTTTCATATATTTGTTAATCATTAAAAGAGCAAAAGAGCTTCATGGTAATAACATATTTTACTCACAAGCAAACTGAAGTACGGCTTCTCTGCTCAGAATACTTCCCAAGGAGTTAGCTGTTAAACACTGATAATGACCAGAATCCTTAGCTTCACTTGGGTTGCTGATAATGAGGTTTCCTTCAATCAAACTGTAGCGATAATCACTTTCCAAGTCTATTTCTGTTCCATTTCGTAGCCATCTTGGGAAAAATCAGAAGAAATACAGATAAGGATTACATGGGGCATTCTCTTCTTCCCTGGGGATTCCAGAATGTCATCCAACTGTTGTTTTTGAGGCTTAAGGGAATGAGTGCTCAAGAGTGAATTTCTACCTGTAATTGGGAACAGGGTTGCCTCGAGCTTCACAATTCAGTGCCACTTTCTTCTCATCAGAATCAGTAGGGAAAATGATATCATCTGGTTCCTGCACAAACACTGGCCCATAATCCACACTCTCTATAGAAACAGAAAAGGGCACACTTTCAAAACCCTCCAAAGACATTGATTCATTAGCTCTCCTCCCACATTGCCTTTTAAAAACCATCTACTTGGATGCAAAATGCCTCTTATTCTTGATGCATTTTAAGGTAAAATACCAAAGAAAATTGTTGCTATATCAAATTCAACTTCCTAATTGAAAAGGACATCTGAACAGACTTTTTTCCAACTGATTAACTTGGCTTTGAAATTTATTACAGAACCATTGAAAAAAAGAAATATATCAAGTTTTTGATGCTGTACATGTATTTAATTTCTTTGCATCTTTGTTTTTCATCCTTTATAGAGATAATGAAATTTATACCAACTTCACATGCTGTTAAGACAACTAATTAATGATTCAATAATTCTTAAATTTTTACTATTTTAATAGTAGAGTTAATAATTAATTGTAGAATCTTATACTAAGAAAAAAATACTGGTCTTATTTTATTTATTAATAGAATCTCAAACGATCAACATTTTTCTAGGCATTGTGAGTGTGAAGAAACCACTGTATGATTCAAATAAATGCTGTAAATAACCTTGCCCTAAGGAGTTTAGAATTTTTTAGAGCAAATAAATACATGATAAACCAAACATCTTGAAAATATTAAATGAGAAGTAAGTGATATAGACAAAAACTAAGTAAGAGAAGATAATCATCAGAGTTCACATGATCAGGAACAATCTCAGGGTGGGAAACCCTCCAAATCTGGAATTTAAATAGAATCTCAAAGGATAATCATTAAAATGTGTGTAGTCATAGAGAAAAAAGGAGAATTCTATAAGTGGGAAAAGAAAAGAAGCAAAGTTATAGTGATGACCAATGAATCACAGATCATGAGAGCTGGAAGAAAACTTAGATATGATTTAATACAAAAGAAGAGGTCATGTTAAGAAATTAAGTTCCTAAAAGGATGAGACTTGCTTAAAATCACAAAAAAACATAAACAATACAGCATAACCCCAAATAAGATGTCCTTTTATTCCACCTAGTATTCTTTGTATACAGTCATGATGATTGCTGATTGAGGGGTGATATCATGTAGTAGTCAGAGACCAAAATTGTTTGGAAAAGACATTTGCCATCATCTTCATCATTGTTTGTTTTTCCCCCACACCATTTTTTGTTTTGTTATTGTTATTTTAGTGGAGATTGAAAAACATCTCACTAAGCATGCATGAACCTCCAGAAGTACCATCCCATGGAGCATATGTTGGGCTCCCCTGGAAACTTCCAAGGAAATATGTGGTTTAAGGCTAAAAGGACTGCTGCTTTGTGATAAAAATGTAACCTCCTACCCACATGGATTAGATGTTTCCTGACAAACTGCAAAAGCTCTTTGATACTGCCTAAATAAGGGACTTAATTTTAAATTGGCTAAGAGATCTCTGAGGCACTGCCTATGAAACTTATGAGGAAGACATATGGCATCAGATTGTCAGGGGAATCTTAGAAGAGGAGAGGCACCATGATGCTCATAATGGTCTTTGATATACCCAGCATTTGGTAAGAAAGAAATGATCTAGGGAGAGTAAGCTGTGTCACCCTCTTCTCTGGGGTGCTTATTCTGAACCCCTTACTGTGTCCCCAGACTATAGATATTTGACATAGAGTAAACAGATCTAATTCTACCCCAATGACTTTCTTGGAAACAGGTGAAAAAAGGAAAGATATCTAACTACAGTAGTGCAGGATTATAATCGCTTCCCTTCCTATTCCCCACCAAAAAAGTTAATGATCATCTTCCTTTAAAGCTAAGTGGGCCAGGTCCCAGAGTAGGTATCTAATCAAGCCACAGATAAGCCAACTTTCTCTCTACATCACTACACAAACTCAAATGGAAAGGAATCTCTGCATGTGGCATATTAACTTTAAAAACTATGAGTTAGCATAATCTATATTGTATTGTATTTTATTAATTTTGGTAAATATTTTCAAATTGCATTTTTATCTGACTGTGGCTGCAGTACGAAGTATTTAGACCTATAGTTACATGTTTAATATCTCTTCTCTATACAACAAAACATAGGAGGTTCCAATAGTATTGATTTGTTAAATGTCTGAGTCCAAGAGAAATGAGGACTGCAATAAGGAGTATTTCTAGTATGTATAGTGATCAGGTGGTGACTTAGAAAATATTTAGGAAGTAAAATTCAAGAAAACTTATTAGAGAAAATGTCAGGGATAAATGTCACATTCCATTTGGCACCAAATGGTCCTAAGAAATTTTGACTTAAAAAAATAGAGGAAAAAATCCTTTGAACTCTTCAATTAGAAATAATTAGAGGCAAGGATTCATATCATAAATAAACTTAATTGCTCTCCTAACATCTTGGTGTTTTAATCTTTATGCTAAAGAAGTAGAAAGGGATTTTAATGTTTTTGTGGCAGGAGATTACACTGTAGAAAATTCCCTCTAGGATTAAACTCATAAGGAATATGGTTCTATATGAAGACCTGAAGCTCACATAACTAAAAAATTATTTCCTATTTACCTATTATGGCTATTCCAAAAGATATACCAGTGGCTAATTTGACCTATTAGTCTTAGCAAGCCTGGTCTTGGCTGCTACAGTGGAATGTTCAGATGCCATACATAAACGGGATCTTTAGGATACAGTCATCTCATCTAAGACTAAGGCAGGGTGTAAACACTGCAGTCTTCAGGAGCTAGACTTAATTTTGAAAAGACTAGAGGTCTTTGTAATTCAAATAGAAATAGAGCAAAGATATGCATACATTGTCATCATTGTTATTTAATATAATTCTAAAAAGTAACTGGAGAAATAAGTAAAGAAAAAATAATTGAGGATATAAGCATTGAAAAAGAGTAAATGAAGTTACAGTTAACTGGGGATGTTTCAATTGTTTTTCTTGGAATCCAATCAAAATTAATTGCAACAATTTAGTAAAGTATCAAGTTATAAAATAAAACCAAAAATATCAATATTCCTGTATGTTCGTAATAAATTACAATAGTTGGAGATAGAAAAAGAAAAGTTCATACAAAATAACTATAATAACTCTGAAGTTTTATCTACAAAGGTACACTAGGACTTGTAGGAATCCAACTACAAGGCATTCTTTAAAGAAGTATAAGAAGATTTAAATAGCTGGAAAAATGTTTATTTTTATAATTGTGCTATGCCAATAGAATCAAAATTGTTATAGTACAACTATATCAAGCTGATTAAAACACAGACCAGATTACTGATGAACAGATTAGGTAAATAAACCAAGAAATAATTGAACATAGTAATACTGGATAAACCCTAGGATACTTATTAGTAGTTGAAATACTATATTTTTTCAAAAAACTTCTGTGAAACGTGAACAGTTTGTTAAAAATTAGATTTAGAACAACATTTTTAATACATACCAATCAAGTTCCAAATGGATACATGATCTACACATAGAATGATATATATATATATTTTTTTTTTTTTAAAAATAGAGTAAAAGGAAGGATCTTTGTTTTACAACTATGGAATGGAGGATAATTCATATCTTAAGAAGGGAGAAAGGCAATCCTAAAATACAAAGGTGACAATTTCTATAGCAAAAAAAGGTAAAAGGTGTTGTTTTTTTGCATGACTAAAATAAATACAATTAGGATTAGAAGAGAAAAAAAATTTAAAGATGAAAAGGATAGAAAGGAGAAGAGCATGAAAATGTGAAATAAAAGAAGAAAATAACAGTAATGTATTTCTCATTTTCTATCCTTGGTTTCTTTTGTTTAATTTATGGATGTACACATGGCCACTTTAATCAGTCCCCTTTTCTAGCAGTGAAGTCCAGGTCTTAGTACAGGTCCTTTCTTCTGANACCTCTCTCTCTCTCTCTCTCTCTCTCTCTCTCTCTCTCTCTCTCTCTCTCTCTCTCTCTCTGTCTCTCTGTCTCTCTCTCTCTTTCTCTCTCTCTCTTTCTCCCCCCTGGGACACTGGGTTTTGAATGGTGAATATTCACTTTATCCTGTCTTGATCTCAGGTCTATCATAATGTCTCCCAATTATTTTCATGGCAGTCACCACTTTCAAACTCATTGCTCTAACTTCCTTCAGGAAAACTCTCTTTCCTGGCCACTGACCCTAAATATGTATTTTTTCCCCTGTATTAGTATGAAATATTTTTGAGTGCAAAGACAGCCTTACTTTGTTGTATTCGCATTCCATTAGCATAATGATTAACACATAGTGTTTAATAAATACTTTTTAATCATTCATTCAAAAGACATTTAATTCCATTTTCCTTTTTTGTTGTCCTTGCAGTTCTAGGCACTGAGGGAAAGTCACTTCTCTCAAGCCATTATGGAAGATATTTGTATAAATTATACATAAAATAATAGAAGCTGTGTAAAATTTTATAAAAAGTTATGTCTAATTGTTCCAAACCAGTTGGTATTAGAAGCAGCTGATGGTGTAGTAGACAGAGTAGTGACCTTGGAAGTCAGAAAGACCTGAGTCCAGATCTTGTCTAAGCCACTTAGTAGGTATATGACCTTATCTTTTCTAAGCCTTGGTTTCCTCAGTCATAAAATGGGAATAATTGTAGCATTCATCTTGGAAGATGAGATTAGATCAAATGAGATTATGATAAATAAAAAATGTTTAGTTCAATGCCTGGCATGTAGTAGGTACTATGTAAATGCTTACTGCCTTTCTCTTAACTTTGGTGCTGCCAGGAAAATAATAAAATGAAGACATTAAACTTGAGAAGAATGTTCTACTTTTATAAAGGAGAGAACAAACTTTTGTTTCAGAAAAAAATGATAGCTACCCGGTATAATAGTGGTATCAAATAGAAATAGGTTTACTAAATCATATATTTAATCATGCATATTTTCTAAGTATCTGAATCAGGATTCAAATCTTGGTCTTATGAATCCATATTTTTAAAAATATGGCTTGAGCTTTTTATGGTGGCAAAAAAACTGGAAAATGAGGGTATGCCCTTCATTTGAGGAATGGCTGAACAAATTGTGGTATATGCTGGTGATGCAGTACTATTGTGCTCAAGGAATAATAAACTGGAGAAATTCTATGTGAACTGGAATGACCTCCAGGAATTGATGCAGAGTGAAAGCAGCAGAGCCAGAAGAACATTGTACACAGAGACCAATACACTGTGGTAAAATAGAATGTAATGGACTTCTGTATTAGCAGCAATGCAATGACCCAGGACAATTCTGAGGGACTTATGGAAAAGAACGCTACCCACATTCAGAGGAAGAACTACAGGAGTGGAAACACAGAAGAAAAACAACTGCTTGAACACATGGGTAGAGGTGGATATGATTGGGAATGTAGACTGGAAACTACCACACCAATGCAAATATCAACAATTTGGAAATAAGTCTTAATTGATAACACATGTTAAAACCAGTGGAAATGCACATTGGCTGTGGTTGGGGAGGAAGTTGGGGGAGTTTTAAGGGGTAAGTAAGAACATGAATCATGTAACCAGGGATAGCTTTACTAAAAAATAAAAAAAATATTAAATTAAAAAAATATGGCTTGAAAAAATCAAATGGGAAAATGTAAATATTACTTGGGAAACTTATAAAGAAACAAAAGAATCTTAAGAGTTGGGAGGAACTCTGAAATCATCTATTCCAATTTTCAGGCAGTATAAGGATTGACTTTACAAAAATCTTAATGGAAAATCAATCTCCACTCAACCATTTCCATTGATTTTGAGGTCAATACCAGGGAAATATTTTTAAATGAAGTTGTTTTCCTGTTTCCTGTCATATGGGAAGGAGAGAAGTTGATGTTTCCATGAGATTAATGAATAATCCAATAGAATTGTATCAAATGAGCTAATCTTCACCTGCTATGTGAATATAATCCATACAATCCACAACACTCCAAAGCATAGTCTGAATGAATTTAAAATGTAATTGGGAAAATTTTAATGAAGTAAATACAATAGAAAATATATGGTTTTATAAGTTAATATAAAGTCTAGATGAAAGGGAGTTTCCTGTGATAGGGATTAAATAATCAACTGGTTACACAATCAAGAAGTTAAAGAAGGAAAATAGTAGGTAGGTTTCTTCATAACATAAGACTTTCCTTCCCTTTTTTTCCAATTTCTCTTCCCCCTTCTCAATTTAATCAGTTTATCTAAAAACAATAAAACTATTTACACTGAGGATACCTTAAGTATTTCAGTAATGAAATCACTTTGGATAGAAATAATTTAATTTAATTCAATAAACAGATCTAGATGACACAGTGATAGGAACACTGGGTTTGTGAAAAAAGGAAGATATTTTCATAAATTCCAATCTGGCCCATAGGCAAGTCACTTTCCTCATTTGTAAAATAAGCTGGAGAAGAAAATGACAAATCACTCTAGTGTCTTTGCCAAGAAAACTAAAAATGGAGTCATGAAGAGTCAGTATGACTGATCGAGATAAAAAAGACACTGTACTAATTGCAAATGGATGCAGATTTTTAAAAAAAGTCCCTTCCTTCAAGAATCTTACAATCGAATAGAGAAAGACTAAGGAATTTGAATGGGATTGGGGAATAAGATCACAAGATATTCCATGGAATAGAAATCAATTAGAGCAACTGATGGAAAATGAGGAGATACCTGGAAAATTCTGAGACCTCCATAAAGGAATGCTTTTAGGAGGTTTTATGGGGAGATTCATTTGAGAGAGGTGAGAAAGTGTTGAGTATTAAAAGCCAAGATAGTAGGTATAGTGATGATATTTCTAGGTATCAACTTATCCTGGTGGAGTATGATGGGGAAATCAAGCAGAACAGCTGATGTCAAATAAAAGAATCAAGAGGAATCTGCTTCATTCTAATACAAATGAATTCAGGTATACATAATTAGCAATTGAAAAAAGATAAAGGCAGGGAAAAACATAAAATAAACATTTTAAATTTTGCTCTAAATCTGAGACATTTCCCCAAGCAATGTAAAGTCTTACAGTGATTTACCCAATTGTACTCACACTCTGTGAAGCATTAGTGTGAATTATTACATTGTTTTGCACCAAACATTAGCTTTGCCAAGTTTCCCTTATACTCAAATAATCTGACACTTGGATAGCAATTTCTAGATATCTACATATGCCAGGGAAGTTCTTAGTCTTAAAAAAAAAAAAACAATGAAAGGAAGGAAGGAAAGTAGGAAGGAAGGAAGAAAGGAAGGAAGGAAGGAAGGAAGGAAGGAAGGAAGGAGGAAGGAAGGAAGAAAGGAAGAAAAAAAGAACAGAATAAATGACCATAGAATGAAAGATGCCTTACTTTACTCTCCCCTCCTAATGTGCACCAACTTTTATTTAGAAAACAAGAAACAAATTTAGACAGTGAAGTATTTAAACCTTCAGAACAATTGCAAGTCTACAAGTAAAGGCTAGATTTTATTAGATATGCTGTAGAGAGCATGCAGACTTTATTGGTGGTCCCTTCTAGCTCTATGTCTAGGATCATAAGATGATCTCTGAGAATCCTTCCACCTGTGAGTCTACACTCCTAGCTATGAAAAAGAAGTGGTCCTCAATCATTCTGATTCTGTTTCTATATACAACTAAGCCATTGATAACATCAGCGATAGGTGATGGAATGTAAATTTTAAATGAGAAATAATGCCTTTATGCTTGATATTGGAAGAAAAGAGAATCATTGGTATTTATTGAGTAGGAGTTTGACAGTCAGACCTAAACTTTACAAAAATCACCTTGGCAGCTAAGTGGAGAATGGATTGGATTTGGAGAGATGATGCAGGGAGACTAATTAGAAGATTATTTCAATAATTCACGAAAGAGATAAGGAGGTCTGAATTAGGATGACAGCTTTGTGAATAGGGAGAAGGGGACATATATGTTGGATGTTAAGATCAGCACAGTCCTTCTATATTGCCAGAGGGCAGGAAATATCCTTTTCCAAATGATTCCTTTGTGCATAGATTTAGATTGAAGGAAGCTATGGTTTTGTCAGACAATTCTGCTTATATGTGCTACCAAGTAGCAGCAGAAACTAAATTAATGGAAGTTTGAAAAGAAATGTCCTTTCTAGCCTCTCGGAAGAAGATGCCTCTCATATCTGTCATTGATGCCATATTTTGATATGATGACTACCACAGACTTTGAAATGTTTAATTATAAATTGAATTTTGAGATAAGTTTCACAGTTACAATGTGTGAAAAATATTTCACACCATGGGAGCTTCTAAAATGTTTTCTTGGAGAAAATATTCACAGCTTTCTTTTTCATTTCAAGTTACCTTTTGAACACTTAAATCATTTTACTTTGTAAAAGTTAAAAGAAAATCATATATCGTCATTGCAAAACTTCTTACCATTGCTATGATTGCAGAAGCACCATTTGCTAAAAAGTGATACAAAATATGTTTTACAACTAACTGGTGGGAAGAACATATCTTAAAATGTAAATGAAATGAATGTCTAGTAGATGGCTTGCATATATTTTGCCCCTCAGAAAATTCTCTTTTCATTTTAAAATCCTCATTCTGTTTAAAATAATGCGTTGCTCAGGGAGGCAGTGTAGCATATTGATTAAAATTGTAGACCTGAGGGGCAGCTGGGTAGCTCAGTGGAGTGAGAGTCAGGCCTAGAGACAGGAGGTCCTAGGTTCAAACCCGGCCTCAGCCACTTCCCAGCTGTGTGACCCTGGGCAAGTCACTTGACCCCCATTGCCTACCCTTACCACTCTTCCACCTATGAGACAATACACCGAAGTACAAGGGTTTAAAACAAAACAAAACAAAACAAAACAAAAAATTGTAGACCTGAAGTTAGGTGTTCTGGTTTTAGATCCATTTCAGAAACTGATTAACTGTGTGGTCACTGAATCTCTCAGAGATTTAGGTTATTCATCTGTAAATAAGGTACATGACCATTGTGATACCAACCTCACAGGGAGGTGAGGAAAGTTCTGAAAATATTAAAGGTCCTTAGCTATTATCAGAAATGCAAGGATCCAGTACAACTCCAAAGGACACAAGATGAAAAAGCTATCTACTGCTATAGAAGGAACTAATGCATACTGAATACAGATTGAAGCATACTGTTCTTCACCTTATTTCTTCTATGAATTTTACTCTAGTATAAGTGATATATCTTCTTCCACAATATGATGAATATGGAAATGTATATTACATAATAACACACATATAACCTGTATCATATTACCTGCCATCTTAGGAAAGGGAGAGAGGTGAGAGGGAGAGAGAGAACATGGGTCAAAAAAACAATTACTGACAACTGTATTGACATGTAATCTAGGGAAAAAAACATTAAAAATAAGAAAATCTAGAGTGAAGCTGGCATCGGCAACCTGGGAAAAGATAAAGGAATTTGAGGCAAAGCTCATCAGCTCTACTTTGTCTAGTCTTTACTTTTTAGTGAAGATGTCAACATTTACATGATTCTAGAGCCAGCTGCTAAGGGCATGATGGAGTTGAAAGGAATTTACATTAAATGAATATATTGGAGGAGTACCTGTCAGTAAAAAGCCAATCAGCAAGCATTTATTAAAAGCTTAATATGTGCTAGGTATTATGGTAAGTATTGGGCATAAGAAGAAACATAAAAACAATATCTTCCCTTAAGTTTTATACATTCCAATGGGAGAGACACAATGCGAATAATTACTGTGTAGTTGGAATTTTGTACCCCAGGACTATGTTCCCCAGACTCCTTTTCCTCTGCATCTGACAGACTTTACATTTGATTGTTAAAAGTTTCTGTAACCATGCCCTCGGGGTCTTTTTTCCTGCTAATGCAGCTGGAAAAACACTCTTTCTCTCTCTCACTTTACTTTGAGTTATTATTATTATTATTAATAAATCTTATAAAATAATACTTGGAGTATTTGGTTATTTAATTTTAATCTTACACTCCCTAGGCACAAGATAGAAATGAAGCAGGTGAATGGTAATCTGAGAAGGGAGCTTACTATTAGTTAAGGGGAACCATTAAAGGTTTCCTGTTGAAAGTGGCACTTGGGCTGAATCTTGAAAAAAGTCAGTCAAACTAAAAAGCTAGGGGTCAGTTAATAAAAAAAGAATTAGTTGAGTCCAGAGACGGAGTACTGGGTTCAAATAATGCAAGTTGGATTAGAGTGTGTACAGAGGGAAGTAAATCTTGAGAAGATTAGAAAATTAGGAAGGTTCCAAGTAATAATGACTTTAAATAATCACAGAGGATTTTATATTTGATCCTAGAAGGAAAAGAAAAATGAAGAAGGTTTTGGCCAAAAGATAATGGTGTTCTGTTTCAATATTTGGAGTTTGAGGCATTGATGGGATGTTTCATTCAAGGTTTACAAAAAAGTTTTGATCTTTTGGGACTTTGGCTAAGGAGAGAGACTAGGGCTGAAAATGTAGGTTAATGAAGCAACTGAATTGAGATAATAATTGAACAGATGGGAGTTGATGACATCACTTTGTGAGATAGTATAGAGGGAAAGGAGAAAAGAACTCAAGACAGAACATTGTGGGATATATGATATAGATAGATAAAGGAAGAATCAGGAGAGATCTGTTGCATGAAGACCCTGGGAATTTTGAATGATTTTAATGTATAGGTGGGAGACACTTTGTTGTAAAAAGAGCCTCTAAGTTGATGTTTTATTCTACTGAATCAAATTCATTTCTTAATCAAAAAACAATAAGCATGAAGGGATTTTATATTCTCTACATCTTGAAGTCAATGAGAACATTTTTTAAAATGGGGTGCATAGTTGGATATTTGTTACAAAAAGCTGATGGTATTTTTCCTCTACTAATATACCCTAAAAACCTCCTTAATTCATATGTAGATGACTTTCATAAACATTTTCTAAAGATGAGAGATTAGAAATAGCTGAGTAGTTACTCATGTTCTTATTGTCTCCTTTTTGATATGAACAAGGTCTGAGATTTTTTTTTTCTATTCCTTTAAAATGTTTCCCTTTTTCAGATAACTTGTATAATCATTCCTCAGTAGCATTACATTTATACCATTTCTAGCACATTTTCCTTTGTATATATTTGGTGCAATTAGTCCTCTTTTCATATATTGGTTCACTTGAGTGGCATTACTATTTCCTATATAAAAACATCTTGGAATATGATCTTAGGATCAATGTGTAGTGAATAGATTTAATTATTTTTGCAAATATTTTACATTTTTCTTCTATTTAAAATCCTATTTCCATTTTTAAATCATTGAATGTCTTTAGGATTACTTTGCTTAGTTTTTTTTTTGCAAAGTTTTCTTTGCACTATTTTTATCCTTCACTTCTTTCTTTTTTATTTTTCATAATCATTTATCATTCTGCTTCATAAGATTTTTATTAATTAATTTATATTGAAATCTAATGTGGCCATTAACAGCCATCTCTCTCCATTGTCTGAAGTAAATTTCTCCCTCTTCTGTGTTACACTCTTGACATCATCTCCTGGTGATACTAAATTCCAATCAGATAGTTAGGTAATATATTATTATCTTAACATATTAGCATTGGAAAGATTTACAATAGTTCATGTTGGCAGCTGTAGAATATTAAAATATACTGCCAGGTAATTTAGGAAAGACTCGGGGAAGTTGACTGACTTTGTTTAGCCAGTCTGAAGACTTAAATATACTTGGGAAGCCCCAAAGTATCAAAAATTGACGCTATTTCCTTTGCTAATGATCTTTTGCTCATGAGCCACCACTGAACTCTTTTTTTCTTTTTTTTAAAATTAAGTTAATTAATTAATTTAGAATATTTTCCCATGGTTATATGATTCATGTTCTTTCCCTCCCTTTATCCATACCCCCTCCCTTAGCCAATGAGCAATTCCACTGGGTTTCACATGTATCATTGATCAAAACCTATTTCCATATTATTAATATTTGTAATAGAGTGATCATTTAGATTCTATATCCCCAATCATATCCCCGTTGAACCATGTGATCAAACAAATGTTTTTCTTTTGTGTTTCTACTCCCACAGTTCTTTCTCTGGATGTGGATAGGATTCTTTCTCATAAATCTCTCAGAATTGTCATGGATCATTGCATTGAGGCTAGGGAAGTCCATTACACTTGATTGTGCCACTGTGTATCAGTCTCTGTATACAACATTCTCCTGGTTCTGCTCCTTTCGCTCTGCATCAATTCCTGGAGGTTGTTCCAGTTCACATGAAATTCCTCCAGTTTTTTATTCCTTTTAGCATAATAGTATTCCATCACCAACAGATACCACAATTTGTTCAGCCATTCCCCAATTGAAGGGCATCCCCTCATTTTCTAATTTTTTGCCACCAAAAAGAGAGCAGCTATAAATATTTTTGTACACATATTTTCCTTATTATCTCTTTGGGGTACAAACCAAGTGAACTCTTGCAGTCTGAACATGAGACTCAGACTTCCTGAAGATTTTCACTCAGATTTTACTATGAATTTCTACTTTGGATTGTGTTTTCCCTTCTGACATCCACTTCTGACTCTAAGACTTCCCTACAAAATGGCCAGTGTTCATAATATTTACTATTGATTCAGTGTACTTCAACAAGCATATTTTCTAGACCCATTTGTTAGAATTGTTCTGTTCCTCAGGCTCTTGCTCTGTAAATGCTTGAGGATTAATTCTATGGTGTTGATTCAGCTAATTCACTTTAGCAGGTCCCATCCACTAAGGATTTGATAGAGTAATATCCATGCAAGAATTTCCTGTACCACTTCATTGATGGATAGCAAGTTTCCTTCTAAGACATTTCTAGGAATAGGGTGCTTTCAAGGTAGCTCGTTCCATGTTTGGACTGGATGAATTGCTCAGTGAGTTGGTGGAGTAGATAAAAGCTAGGTCTGGAGTCAGAAGGACCTGAATTAAAATTTGACTTCGGAGGTATACTAGCTGTGTGACCTTAGGCCAGTCATTTGACCTCTGTTTTAGTTTCTTCAAATATAAAACAGGAATTGTAATAGCATGTACCTCACAGAGTTGTTATGAGGATCAAAGGAGATATTTGCCAAGTGCTTGCCACAGTGCCTGAAACATAATAGGTGTTTAATAAATATGTGTTTCCTTGTTTTCTTTCCTCCTCTCTTCCTTCCTCTGTTAAGACAAGTTCTATTTCCTCTGAATTTTGACCCCTTGGTCCTAATTCTATTCTTTAGAGAAACATAGCAGGAGTTTAATTGCCCTTCCACATAATATTTTTCAAAGTTTACAACTAGAGTCATTATTTAAGTCTTTGTTTTTAAAAGCAAAACTAACCGACTAACTAAATAAATAAATGAAAGTCCTTGTGTTGGAATAGTATAAGAATTAGGTTAGGAGGTCACATGTTTTTACCTGTTTTTCATGTTCATGAGAATATTATCCCACAATTTTCAATTTGTTCTTGCTCTGTAAATGCTTGAGGTTCTAACTCTTAAAGGTCTTTCAATTAACCTCTATTACTATGAAAAGTTTCAGTTTAATCCTTAATCAGCTTTTGAAATCTTTTAGGTGACATTCCTTATATTCAACAACTACCTGGAAGTAATTACATTAACGCAGTGGTTTCTTTTTTCTAAGTTAAATAACCCTTTCTTAGGTTTCTGCTAAGTTAACATCAATGTAATTTGAAAAATCATACAGTTTTGAAGTATATATCATCTTGGAGCAAACTAATTTCTCATGGCTTTTCCTATGTTTGTGCCCAATGCTTTGTAGGGCCATTGTTTCAACCCAATCTTTTTATAGATGAGGAAACTAAGTCCCAGAGAGGTTAAATGACCTGTCCAAAGTACTGAACAAAGCAGGGGTTCTCCAACTGAATTTTGAGGCTTCTTTCACTGAATTGTATCTGGATTCCAGGCAACAGAAAAGAAATCTTTGCCATTCCTGGCAGTGCCACATAAATTTGAAGACATTTTTATCATCATTATCACTGCTACCATTGGGTGAATATTACCCCTCCGTTTTCTCTCCTTTCCTAGAAATCAGTTGGATCCGAGCCTCACCTATATGCTTCTTGAATTTAAGTTCATTTAGAGCCTGTTGGCTAGCATGTGTGAAAAAGCTTCTAGGTTCTCTAACAAGAAAGCCAGATAGCTTCCTTAGAAAAGGCTCACACAGATTCTTCATGAAGGAAGCTATTCTCTACCATAGAAGCAGAGTCTGAATGCAGATTGAAGCATACCATTTTTTACTTACTCCTTCATGAGTTTTTTCTTATTAGCAATATGTGTCATCCTTTAGAACATGACCAACATGGAAATCTATATTTCATGACTGCACATGTATATTCTATATCCTTTTATCTGATTTTGGGGGGAAGGGGAGAAAGGGTGAGAAAAACTTCAGATAATTATTAAAAACTGTATTGACGGGACAGTTGGGTGACTCAGTGGATTGAGAGTCAGGCCCAGAGATGGGAGGTCCTGGGTTCAAATCTGACCTCAGATACTTCCTAGCTATGTGACAGACCCTGGGCAAATCACTTAATCACCATTGGCTAGTCGTTACCACTCTATTGCCTTAGAACCAATACACAGTATTGTTTCTAAGAAAGAAGGTAAGGGCTTATTTTTTTAATTGTATTGACATAAAAAACGAAAAGATTCGCAAACTTTCATGATTTATAGGGGAAATCCTAATCCATACATCTAAACCTATAGCCCAAATCATAACTCAGAATTCAAGAAAAACAACAAAAAACATTTACTAAGGGCTTTGCACAGCACTTTCCTCAAATCAGCTATGTGAATGTATTATGTTGCAATATCTTATCAAAACTAATCATAAATGTAATAGGGAACTATAAATTCAAAATTTGTTGTAGATATATATTATGAAATGAATGCATTATTAAAGGATACCCTTAAATAAAACTAATGCTTTGTAGAATCATTGCAAACAATTTAATAAAGAAAACAAATTTTCTAAAGTAAAAGAAAAAAGCATTTTAGCTTTATTTTACAAATGGGGAAACTGAGATTCTATAAAAAAGGTAAAATCATTTGTCTGTGGACACTGATGTTGGAACTGGAATTTGAAATTTATAATTCATGACCTCCAATACAGTTGGAACCCTATTAAAACATGAGCTCCTTTAGGGTAGGGACTGTACTTCTCATTTTCTTTGTATCTCCAGGGCTTAGCACAGTGCCTGGCACACTGCCAATGCTTAATAAATGCTTGTTGACTGATTCACATACTTCTGCATACTTTTTCCTCCCTAGTTTTCCATGACATTACTCTATCTTTTTTCCCCTCTGATCTATTCCTCAGCTTTTGCAGAATTTATATTTATATCTCACCTACCATTGGCACAGTTTCTGGAACATAGTAGGAACTTAAATGTGTATTGACTGACTGCAAGCCTGACTCTTTTCACACTATACTGTGACAGTGATCTGTGTTCATGGCTTCAATGATCAATTCTATGCAGAAATTTCCTATATCTAACCTTAGTCTCTCTAAGGTTCATTTTATCAATTGCTTTGTTGGATATCTTGAAGTAGATCTTAAATCAACATGTTGAAAACTGAACTCCTTATCTATTCCCCAAATTTCAACCGTTTTTAAAACTTCTCTATTATTGAGGACAACACCATTTTCCACTTATCCAGGCTTTCAACTTGGTATCATCCTTGATTCCTCCCTCTAATTATCCCAACATATCTAATATGTTGTCAAGTCTTGCTTTTCTATTTTTACAGCATTTCACATCAAAGGCCCCTCTCCATGTCCATAACCATTGCCCTAATTCTTCTCTCACCATCTCTCACCTTTTAATGGCTTTCTAAATAGTCTCCCTACCAAAAGTCTCTCCCAAATTCAATTCCTCCTCCATTTGGCTGCCCACAGGATTCTTCCTAAAGTGTAAGTCTAGGAATGTTTCTCCCTGTCCTACTCACCTCTGGCCTCTACCTCATTGTGTTCTAGTCATTCCTATTACCTCTAGGGTCTTATATAAAGAACTCTATCTGGAAAGTTCTTCATAACATAGCTCCTGCCTACCTTTCCAATATTCTTACATTATATTTCCTCAATGAAATCTGTGAGTAAACTATTATGACATATTTGTGATTTCTTGAAGACAACACTCCATCTAACATCTCCAAGACTTTGAACTGTCTAGGACCATATTTGTAAAGCTCCCTCTCCTCACTTCCTTCTCTTAATTTCCTTAACTACCTTAGAGACCTATCTAAAGTTATTCTGTCTTCAGGAGGCCTTTTCCAGTTACTTTGACTATCCCTATTTGTTCTCTGGTTGCTCAAAATTTTCTTTCAAGTCAGAATAGCCAATGTAGGTCTGGAGGCTGGTCAGAGTGAATCAAAACCTCAAATTACTCCCTGAATTGACCAAATGCAATGCTATGTTCTGACTAATGTGACAATAACTCGTAGGCTTTTTTTATTGTCTTCACAGTGTTATGATGATAATAACAGATAATTTGGAGAAGCAGACAAATGTGTCTGGGCCAAGTAGAGCTTCAAGTCAAGAGCCACAGATTGACAGGTTTCAGTGAGGAAGGAGGGGGCAAAACACTCCTGGCTCTCAAACCCCTCCCCCCTAAACAGCTGCTGGTTTCAGTTGGAAGATAGAGACTGAATAAGATTCTTCTAGTAAGTTTCTGTTATGACTGAAACCCCAGTGATGTTCCCTTTCTTTAATTTATATTCCTCACAGGTCTGATAGATGAGTAAAAAGAAGCTAGCTATCTAACTGTTGAGGACAGAGATGATCTTCTTAAACTGGCAGCAGACAGGATTCAAACTAGATGTCCAGATTGAGTTGTGAGTATTCCCCAAATAATTTTCCAGGCACAGATATTGAAGATAAAGGTTATATTAGGAAATAACAAGGAAAACTAGAGAGGTTAATGAGGGTTTAGGATAATGAAAGGTGACCCTGAACTGCTAGGTTGAAGCTTCTCTCCCCCTCCCCCCCACTTACAGGAGGGGATGAAGGCACTTAACTAATGGCTTTCTTGCTATTAATGAATATCTTTACTCTCTAATCACTAAATATTTGTTGTAATGAAGTTGATATAAACTAACCTTACTAAACAGGCTGATCCTTATGTAGTAACCACACTAGCTATGCCACTATGGCCTCTCAAGTGAACCTCCAAGTGTGGAGTACTAAGCAGAGTATCTGCTCACTTCAACCTCCACAAAGTAACTGCCAATTCCTCTCAACTGCCCCCTCACCCAAAGTTCTCCAGGGGGGTCCCCTGGAATTCTGGGTGAGGCTGTCCCTGTATCTTTGCAGGGATTCCATGCTTTCCATCTCCACATAACAACAGGAATTAAACTTTTGGCTCTGATGAACTCTAATCATTATTAGTACCCCAGGTAAACAAATATATACAGAGGTATGGATGCCTATTGTGACCCCAATTCTCCACATAAATACAACAGCATTGCTATTAATGCAAAAAACAGATATGAAAGTTCCTCCAGAGGCTCTCGCAGAGACGTCCTAGGCCAGAGGTTATTACATACCCTAGGAAAGTAAAATCAATATACATTAAAAGTCAATAGATATATGTGTGTATTTTTGTATACAGTATATGTGTATTTTTTAAGTTTAATTTTTAACAACTTTTATTTATTTATTTTTTATTTTTTAGCAACACTATTATGAGCTCTAATGTTTCCTTCCCAAACTCTCCTTAATACAGAAAAACCCAATCCTTTCAGCAATTAAGCATAGTTAAACAAAAAAACCCCACACTTTTTATCTTGTTTAACAATGTTACTCTCACACTGCATTTTGATTCCAACATCCCTCTATCCAAAAGAGAGTTATTTCTATATTGCCTGTCCACTGGAGTTATATTTGGGCATTGAAATGCTAACTTAGTTTTAAAATGTAATGTAATTTGTGTTTTATAACATTTTTTATTTTTTTTGCTAATTTCTTCCCAAATTCATTTAATTTGGTTCCACACTTTTTGTGAATAGCATGATAGCTGGCTCTCTATTTGATATTTGATATCTCTAGTATAGGGAATATATAGTATAATATAATTTGGTATAGGTGAAGAACTACCTCTTCCAGCATAAATCAACAGGACATTATCTGAAACCTATAGCCTTAGAGAGTTTCTAGAAAGCACTGAGAGTCAAATGATGTGCCCAGGAGTACACAGTGAAGTATAAATTGAACCTACATTTTACTGACTCCAATCCAGCTTCTCTATGCCTTATAACAACCTGTCTCTCACTTTAGAATGTCCATTATGTAAAATATAACACAAAATAGCATAGTTCTGTTCTTTGAAACAAAACATAGTAATGGGCACTATTCCCATCAGGCTGTACTCTTTTAGGCTGCTTTTCCATTATGATCCAAGAACATCTTGATCTTACAATATTAATTGGCTCTAAAATTCATGTCTCATCCATTCTTGCCCTTACCCATTTTCAGCTTCCTTTTGCATGTTGTTTCCCCCTTCCCCCCACTAAATTGCAAGCTCCTTGATTCAGTGGTAATCTTTCTGTCTTTATTTTTCTGTTTTATATTCCTACACTTGACATGATGCCAAGCACATAGTAGGTGCTTAACAGATGTTTATTGACTGACTGATGATGATAAAAGTCTAGACAATTCATTCTAGAAGAGTTAGAATAAAATTTATAGCATCATTGGTGTTCATTTGGTAGGCAACAGAGAGGCATGAACTTGTTGCCTATTAAACACCCTCGTAAACTCCTGTATTCATGCTGATTTCAGGGTTCTGCTCCTTTATTGACTTCTTAATTCATGTACATCCTTGGGGTTTCCTTTCGTAGAATTTTGAAACTGTGGAGCTAACTACAAACATGAATTTTCAGAAGAGGAAGATATCTTGGGATCTTTTCCACTGGTCTTTGAGTATTGTGGGTAACAAGAATAGTCTTAGGAAGTGGTTAAATGGTAGCCTTTGACTATATCTTTCATCAAGACCTGTAGGTTGCTATGATTTGTTGAAAGTTAATATTAATTTGTACTCCTTTTTGGTTTCCCAAACAACCTTTTGATTTTAAAGCAGGAAACTAGTTTGATTTTAGGGCAGAAGATAGAATGTATTTCTCCCAGGCTGAGACAATGTATGCAGAAGGTGGTATATACTCACTGCTACATTACTATGCTCTATCTAATGAAAGATGAGACCAAATATCATTTTGTAATGAATTAGAAAGCATTAAATGGAGTTAACAAAAGTACTAAGAAGGTTTCTTTTTCTAAAAAAAACAAAACAAAACCTTACTAGCTAATTGAATAACTATTTGTGTATCCAAAACTTTTAAGAAGAACTCTAATTTGGGAGTAGTTAGTGCAAAGAGGGGGAAAAATCTCTTCACTCCCAAATGATGGAGACCTTATTTTAATAGCATAGATAATGAAGTCAGGGGAGTCTATTTCAATTTTGTCACTGACACTAATTATGTGACCCTGGTGAGTCCCTTAATTCCGTTTGTCTCAGTTTCCTAAATGAGCTGGAGAAGGAAATGGAAAATCACTCCAGTCTTTGCCCAAAATGTCCCAGTCATGAAGTTAAATACGTCTGAAATGACTGAACAGTGCAGTCAGAAAGAATACAAGATTTTAAATCGGTTTTTAAAATTCCCCTTTTCTCTTCTGTCAACTTAATTTCTGGAAACCCCAAGTTTGCCTTTGTCCATTGGGAACTTGCTCTCAGGGGAAGTTCCAAACTGACCTAGTCTTTGACTGAATGAGGGATCATCAATTATTCTTTAAGCGTCCTGAATAGGAGTGATAGAGATGCTCAAATCCTAAATCACCCTTTTTGTCTTATAAGTTTCCCTTATTGTATCAGAGATCCATTCCCAGGAAGAGGAGCACCTCCATGGAGCCATCCTTTTGTATCCATTGTAGTAGATAACTCCCTGGTACCCCAGCCTCTCTGGCTACAGCCTCTTTCCCAGGTCTGCTTGTAAACTGGCATTGTATGTTTGCTGTGCTTAATTCCCCAAAAGGTATATAAGTCCCCAAGTTTTATTATTCTTTGGAGAATCATCATTGGCAGTGATTCTCTCAGAGACACTGTCCCCAGAACCCCCAGAACCCTCAAAGCCCACAGAACTTTTACTCTGTATGGTATTTAGTGCTGGCCTCTAGGTGGTGGTGGAAAATTAAGGACTTGTCTCTTCCTGTTTAAATATTTGGCTTTATGACTACGTTAGTGGTTCTGTGTTCTTCCAAGTTGACACTTCAATTATAATTTTCTCCTTCAAGTTTTCTTCTTAAAACAACAAACTAAAAAGCACCTCATGGATAATCATATCTGGAGCTAGAAGAGAAAAAATTCAAACATCTTTAATTTGCAGATGAACTTATTAGCCCTTAGAAGCTAAGTAACTTATCTTGGACTCTATGGCAAGTAACTAACTAGGTTAGCTTAAATTTAAACACCAGTCTACTATTTCCAAATTGAGTTCACTTTCCATTATATGTAGTCTGTGCTGGCTTGCTAAAAAATTCTATTTTATACATTTTTTCATCCCAACCTGTTATTTTACTGACATAGGGAACTTTCCCTGAGAGAATTCCCTTTACCCTTTGTAGAAAATAAACACCTTCTCTACAATTTAAAATCTTAAAATTGTCTGAGAATGTTAAGAGCTTAAGTGGCTTACTGAGGGTCAAACAGCCTGTATAGGTCACAGACAAGGATTTCAATGAAGGTCTTCCTGACTTTGAGGTTAGTTCTCTGTCCTCTATATCATTCTGACTCTTAATGAAACATACCCAGTGCTTCTATATCTCTTCAGCTGATGCAAACATAAATATACTTATGCTCCAACTCTATGGTATGACCATATATGTCATATTTGTCATAATAATAGGACAAAGAATAACAATTTTCAATGAGTTTGGCATAGGGTCATTATATGATCACCATATATTTAGTCATAAAAAACCCTAATGCTACTGAGCAGTTTGTGTATTTAACCTACTAAATGGAAGTTACTGAGTGGTATAAAAATTAAAAGTGGGAATGGCGACTGTCTAGGAATTGAACCCATGAGCATCTAATTAAATTAAGTAAGATTTTATTAAGCATTTATTACATGCAAAGCTAGATGGCACGTGGATAGAGCACTGACTTTAAAAGTCAGTAGGACCTGAGTTCAAATCCAGCCTCAGACACTAACCAACTGTTTGACAACCCTGGGGCAAGTCGCTTAAGCCTGTTTTCCACAGTTACCTCATCTATAAAATGAGCTGGAGAAGGAAATGGAAAAGCATCCCATATCTTTGTCAAGGAAACCCCAAATTAGGTTATGAAGAATCAGACAGGATTGAAACAATTGAATAGCAACAATGTGCAGAGCACTGTACCAGATGATGGGGATACTAAAATAAAATGAAAACAAATTCCAATATTGAGGGAGACTTTACCCTACTGGAGAGATAAAACATATATAGGTATGAACATACATAATAGGTGAATTTGAGTCAGGCTTGGGTGACACCCACAGTTAGGAAACTCAGAGGGCAACCAGTAAAAGGAAATGGATAAAAAGCAGGTAGATAAAATGAGAAATAGGAGAGAGAGAGTAATATCAAAAATCCATGTAGCAGAGAACATCTAGAAGCAATAAGTGGTCAGTCATATCAATTGATAGAGAGATTACACAAAAAATGATGATTAGAAAAAGTAATTCATTTTAATTAATATAAATCATCCTTGGTAATTAGAGATGAGATTAAGAGTAGGATTATTCCACTACAATGGATGTCATTGTTACAATAATCAAATAAATAATGAGTTTTGTTCATGGTGTATACTATGAGCTAAGCTGTCTGTCTTAATCAAAAGATGGCTAGAATGATACTGTATTCATCATGTAGACTTAGACCATTTATGGCATAATTAATATTCAGAAAATATCAAATTGAAGAGAAGTTAAGAAATAATAAACAAACTAATCAGGGCAATATAAATTTTTTCTTTGACCTAATCAACATTAGATTTATGTTTTGGGTAGAAATTGAAAGGGACCTTGGAATATATATACACCAGCTCTGCAATTCTATGATTCTATTTGAACTTTTAATGGGCATTGATAAGAACACCAGGACCTTGAAGGTTTTCAAATCCACTTCTCTCATGCTATTATTTTATTTGCACTTTCAATGATTGATAAGAATATGGAGGGATGATTATTTCAGCCATAAGATTTCAACCTCCTCCCTATGAAACATTTTAGCTGAGTTACTAAAAGGGAATAAACCAACTTGTTTTAAATTGTAGCATCCATGATCCTGAGTGATCCCCTCTCCTGGAGTTCTGGGGAGCGCTATGGAATTCTGTGAGGCAGGTTTGACCCCACTCAGGATCATGGATGCTACAAGCTTTATCTCATTCAATTTCTTGGACATTAGCCATCACTTTAAACATTTCTTCCATACTCTCCATCGATGCCTTGATGGTTCTAAAAAGTGGAACATGAAAGGAAAAAGGAACCAAACAGAGAGGCATGAATATCTATACACATGATGACTTATTCCTGAGCAGCCAGGAATTCATTGAACTCATTATTTAGCCTAAAGAAAAATGGCAACCTACTGATCACAAGATACTGAATCAATAAATACTGCTGATTTTTATACAAAGCAATTTTAAAATTATGGCAGTGTGAGGACGCCCCCTAAAATCTTACATAAAATCATAAGCTGTGACATTTTAGGGCCACTTTCCTTGTGACTATTCATTTATAACTTTACATTATAATTTCAATGAGTCAACAAAAAGCATTTCTTGAGTGCCTTCCTAGTTGTGTTTGATGAAAAAGATACAATGAAAGGCAGACAGGCAAAGAGACAATACATTCTCTCATGGAGCTCATAGTCTAAGTGGGAGCAATAACCTGCAAACAACTAAACATAAGGAAGATCTCACACACAGACACAATGCAATAAATTAGCAAGCATTTCTAGAGAAGAGTAGAGTGTATTAACAGCAAACTCAAGGGTAATTGAGGTCATGTATTAGGCTGCACCAAGGAAACCTTACATATAGCTCTTAATCTTCATTGGCAGAGCCAATTTGTGAACTGTCACTGAATTTTCTTTGACATTAGACTTGTAAAATAATGATGCACCAGAAACCCAAATTCCAAAAGTCACTGCTTGATCTGACTGACTAGATTGTAAAGACTGACACTGAAGTCAATGTGGTGGCAAGCTTCAAGCAAATCTAAAGATAACTAAGGTGATATTTAGCATTCCAAATAAAACACAATTATAAGCCATCAATACTCAATGCAGGGGAAAATGTCAATGCAGCAATTATGAAGTGATGCTTCACATATCAAATTTCTGCATAAGGTGACAGGTCATTTGGCTTCAACTTCCTTGTTCTTGGCATTATATTATTTTGTGCATGTCCAGCATTATCCCTGATGGCTTAATGCCCTATAGAGGTATTTGTGTTTCTGAATGCTGCCAAGGCCATGGAAGGGGAAAGGAAATTTTATCCTAGCCTTAAAGGGGCACTTTGGGGCCTGCACAAAGTGTGTTTTAATAGAGCTATATTTTTGCCTGTCCATACTCATTCATTTTTTTTATCCTTAACTTCAGAGAAACACAAAATCTCAGCAGAAAAGAGGATGGTTGAATGAATGAATCAATGACAAGTTTTTGTTAAGAGA